>NW_006294609.1:4092465-4130382 GCF_000327345.1 Myotis davidii | reverse complement strand
AAAGGAACCATGAACAAAACAACGAGAAAGCCCACTGCATGGGAGAACATATTTGCCAATGTCATCACCAATAAGGGCTTTATCTCCAACATTTACAGGGAGCTCATGAAATTAACAAAAGAAAGATAAACAACCCAATCAAAAAATGGGCAGGAAAGAGACATATGTAATACTCTTTGTAATACACTTCAAGCTATATATATATATAAAGAAAACATATACAAACCCTTGGGGGGAAAAATACAGTTCTTCATGTTGTGGTGACCCCCAATTTCATTGTTACAAACTGAACATAATTAAAGCATAGTGATTAATCACAAAAACAATATGTAATTATATATGTGTTTTCTGATGGTCGTAGGCGACCCCTGTGAGAACCCAGGTTGAGAATCGCTGCCCTGAACCAATGATCACTGCCGCCAAACAGCATGAGTCAGGCACTGTGTATGGGCTGACAGTCACCTTGAGAGAAAGGTGCTATTATTAGGCCTATTTTCAGATTGGGAAAAGTGAGGCCCAGAGAGGTTCAACTGCTTGTTCAAGGTCACACAGAGGTAAGAATGCGACGACCCCAGGGTTTGAACCAAGGTCTACCTGCCTTCAGGGTTTGAATTCTTAACCAGTCCAAGGTTGTCTGGCTCTAAGACCAGTGACAAATGAGCTCACCCTATCTTGAGACCCCATTTTTTGCTTCTCCTTATTGCCAGACCCCTCAACCCTTAGCACAGAAGATTCCTAGTTCCTCTAGTTCCTCTGAGGGGACTGGAGCCTGGGCACAGCTCTATGCCCAGGAAGACAAAGCTGGAGCTGTCTCCAGTAGCCCTGGAGGCCCCAACATCAGACCTGCCCATGGAGGTAATTGAAATTTCTATATTTCTGATTTCTTCTTTCTCCCTTGCAGTGGTGGCCAGTCCTGACATGCTTGGCTATCCTGGAGCCCAGCTGAGTCCCCACTGGAGATGTGTGCCTCATTCATTCATTCATTCATTCAACAGATATTTACTGAACATTTTCCATTGAGGTTAAGAGCCCAAACTCCAGAAACCAACCTGATGACTTCCAGCCTCACTACTTCTTAGCTGTGTGACCTTGGACAAGCTGCTCAATGCCAGTGAGCCTCATTTTCTGCATCTGCCAAATAGGAATAATTATTTCCAACCATGCAAGGTAACCGGAGAGTTGAGGAAGATGCATTTGGAAGTCGTCCGCACAGGATCTGGGGCAATTGGTGATGAATAAGTGGCAGGTATTATTCTGATTATTACAGAACAAGAATGACCTCTTCTCTGCCTCCAGGGAACTTAAAGCAACCCTCACCAGGTCCCCTGGAGTGACCTTGAAGGGGCATTTGAACATCTGCCCCTGGTGGGAACATGGGCAGATGTTCTTTGCCCGCTCTTGCTCTGAGGATCAATGCCTACCTTCCGATTCCCACAGGACCCTCTTGGCTGACCCCAAAGTCAAAGCTGCCAGCTCCACCCTCTCCATCCATTTATGAATGTTCTAAAATTAGCCAGCAGTTGCCTATTCCAAGAGGAGCTGGCTTCTGGGAACCAGGAGGCCTTGGCTCTGTCAGCTGAGCGTTGGTCTCTGTCCCATCGAATAATGAGGAGTTGGTCTTGGTCACCCCACTAACAGTCTCGAGTTTACAGCTGTTCCACCATCAAGGACACTGGGGCTAATGGCTCTGGAACGAGAGATCAACTGGAGAGCGCCAAGATGATGGATGCATGTGCCCAACACCAGGATGCTGGCCGCCGGGCCGTATGTACTAGTAAAAGGGAATGCTTAATTTGTTCAGACCCACAATTACCTGGAGCCTGCTCTTCAGGTATGATTGAGTGCGGAAGGGGTCCCGAGTGCGGTCTCTGTTTGGAGGAATTAATTACTTCAAGTGGCGCCAACCTATGAGCTCAGTTGCTTGGATAACCTCCCTCACCCAATGATGGGGGCACACCCCTGGTTAGGTCCTGCTCGATGTGGAAGGGAACAAGGAGACTGAAGGCAGGCATTCTGGAGGGCTTTGGAGATTGGTTTTATCCCCCCATCCTGCCCTGAAACATTTTTGCATAAAGCTGTCACCCCGTACACTTTTAAACAGACAACACCCCCATTCAATGCTCCTCCCCAAGGTTCTATGCACACCATCAGATATAATCCAATGAGCCAGTGGGCCATGGCACCCCTGCTGAATTACAAGGATTTCTCCTGCCAACCAAATATTTCATCCAGCTGTAGATATCATGAGGAAATGGCAAACAAAGAGAGAGATTTAATAACTGGAAATAAGACTAAGGATACAGATAGTTTAATTTTTTTTTGTATTGCATCTAATTGCAATCAACAGTAGACATCTGACACAGTGACAGCCTCAGCAAAATTGCTGCTGAGAGAACAGAATCTTTGTCTAAAAATAATCAGACATTCTGTGCACCACTGTTTGTTATAACGGTAATCGATGCTGGAGGCTTTGAATTCCATCAATTTATAGATCTGTGCCGGCCTGCCTGGTGATGGGGCGCGGTGCACTGGGGCCCTTGCCGGCGCGGGTAGTGCTGGGGCCTGGTGTGTGATTAAGATAAGCCCGATTCCTTTCATACATTCCTTATCAGGGTCTAATTCTCCAGCAGGTAGAGATGTTCACAACAGTTAAAGATTAGTGCAGCTTCTCAGACGCCAAATTTGAGGGTATTGATCAATAAATCAAATCAGGCCAATCAATCGCCCAATCAGGAGAGTCTAGCCAGTGCATTATTACCGGCGCCTCCAAGCCAAGGCTTTTCATGGGTTTCATCAAAACAGCCTCACCTTGGCTTCCTGCCAGCTGATGGCTTGCCTAATAGACTCCATAGCCGAGAGGGGCTCCTGCCCAGCGGAAGAGCAATAAATTTCTCATCAAACAGCCGATGGAGAAACAAGATGAACATCTGTTTTGCTGCAATGAAACTCCTGTGTTCTTCAGAATGCGCAAACCGCCTCTGACAGACCACCCCAAAGGCGGCTTCCCTGGCATGCGGCGGCCCGGCGGAATATTCTGCCGGTTATTTCAATCAGGTAATTTAAGGAGACTTTTGCATTCTTCTCTCTGCAGCTGCCGGAGCTCTGCAAAGACTATTCCGGCGCAGTCGATAATAAATGCCATCCTGGGACCCTGTAGTATGAAGGCAATTTTATGATACCCATTATGTGGCAATGTAACTTCATTAAAAGCTGTTTATTCCCTCTAAGCATTTTAAGCACTTTCCCTCACCCATAAAGGAGGAGCCAGGGAAGTTATTTTTACAGAAAGGGTTCTAGGCTGTATTTCTTCCCTCAATAACATACAGAAGCCTCGCCCACTGGGCTTCTCACTTCAAGAAAGGGTAGCCCCAGGGTTCCAGCGGAGAACTCAGTTTCCCCAGGGAACCTTGCACGGGGCCACTTCAGTTGCGGAGCTGAGAGATCCAGGGGAAGAAAGGAGCAGGAGGCCTCAATCCCATCAGACCCTCACAAGCCCTTTGTTCTGAGTCCTGTAAGACAGGAATGAAGAAAATTCTGGAATATGCCAGACGGGAACATGCTAGTCAAAGGCAGCATTTTCCCAACTGGGGGTCCCTTGGACTTTTCCTTTTGCATTTCTATGTTGACACTAATCCAAAGGAATTACTCCTTGGTCTGTTGTGAAGGCCCAGATTCTCTTTTACAAAGATAGCGGCAGCTGAAAGATCATTTCATAGCCCAGGATTTTAATGTCATGTGTCAAGCTTTCTTCGGTGGAGGTCTGAAGACTCCCGGGCTGAGAGAAGCAATTCTCAAAGGTATGCAAGATTTGTTTCCCTCCATTAAAACTGGAGTCTAATTCTCCAGCAGGTAGAGATGTTCACAATTAAAGATTAGTGCGGCTTGTTCACGTGGTGAGCTGGAAGAGTGGTGGGTATAGTGGAAGATGGCATTTTGACCTCCATGAATGCAGGAGAAGGAACAGAAGTTGAGTGCAAATGCCAGAAAGATTGAGAACACTGCTGATCCTCCTCTGTGCCTCAGTTTCTCCATCTGCCAGGTGGGGCTGATGATACCCATCTCTGAGTTTGCTGTGACCAGAAGAAATGCTGGGCACAGAAAAGGCCCTGTTCATGTTCCTGTTGTAAATGTGGGGATAGGCTGGTTAACTCTGTGGCTTTGTGAGGAGAAAAACCCGGTACAGATTAAAGAGAAGGGACAGAATCATCTGTCTGCCCTCAAGCCAAGGAAGCGGTGGAACAAAGACAAGCCAGTCAGAGGGCTGGACTTGTCAAACTGGAAGCAAATTATAAACCTGCCAGATCATGGGGCTGTCCACCAAAAATACAGATCTGTGCAGGGGTCTCTCATACAGAGAGGCCACGGTATTATTAGATTTATCATACACTCCAGCCAAGATGTGCTGCCGAGATTTCAGGGCAAGATTTATTACACTGGCTGGTTTTTAAAATGAAAGTGAAAAGAGGATATTCTGGCAAAACCACGGGCTGTTAATGGGGTGAGAATCACATAAAATGGATCATCTTCAAATCTTTTCCTCTCTATGTACAGAAAGACCTTTGCAAAAACTCCATGGTTTCCAGAACAAAAGATCTCCACCCAATGTTTTCACAATGATCTGCTGGCTGACCTTGTGTGAATTACTCTCATTCCTTGGCTGCATATTTCTCATTCGCAAACAACAATAGTAATTGTAACACAAAACAGTAGCTATTATTTATAGGTTGATGAATATATGCTGGACACCTTGCATGGATCCATTCTTTGAATCGTGACGACCATTTGAGACAGTTGCTGTTTTTATCCCCATTATACAGATGAGGAAACTGAGACTCAAAGAAGTACAGTCACTTGGACAGTCTGTGTCAAAGACAGAATGCTATCCCGGAGCCAGCCACAGTCAGAAATCTTCACTGACCTCCTGTGTTGGAAAGTTAGCTCTACCTGTTAAAATGAAAGTGATCCCATGACAAAAGCCATGGGATCAACTCAGACTCATCATTCCTGTTTTCAAAATGGAGATTCCAACAGGGAAGCCCCAGCCAACTCCCAGTCCTGGTGGTGTCTGCTTTTTGTGGAGACAGCTTCAGAAAGAAAAATAGGCAATTTTATTTTGGATTCTCATGATTGCTTTTGGGTTCTCAGGATCCCGGCAGGATGCTGGCATGCCAGAAGGGACAGAAATGAAAGGATGTGAAGTCTCTCAGGTGAAGCGACAAGTGACCAAAGGAGCTCAGGATGCAGAGGACCCAAAACTCTAGAACCATGGTTCTCAACTGGGAGTGGTTTTGTCCCCTTGGGAACATTTTGGCAATGTCTAGAGATAGATACTTTTGAATTGTCACAACGGGGAGGGGAGGGTGCTACTGGCATCTAGTGGGTTGAAGCCAGAGATGTTGCTAAACATCTTACAATGTATAGAAACAGCCCCTACAACAAAGAAAATATCCAGTCCATAAGGTCAATAGTGTACATGTTTGAGAAACCCAGATCTGCAAAGAGATGGGGACATTCACCCTGGACTATAGAAGACTCAGGATGAGAGAATCGTTACATATTTGAAGAACTGGAGAGAAGGTCAGATCTGTGTGGGCAAAGGAAGTTACACATAAACAGGTTTTCAGGTCGACATAAGGAAGACAACCTTGAGGGTTGGAAGTGAGTTCCTGTCCCCAAAGGTGTCCAAGCATAAGGTGTCAACTGGTGGGGTCTGTGAAAGGGAAATAAAGCCTGGAACACAATGACCTTTCCTTTCCCATCCAAGCCTGACTTTGGATAAAGTCTTCAGGAGCAGTTATGCAATTTGAGGTTCCCTCTGCCTGGAGGTTCCCATTTAACTCTGCCTGAGGTTCAAAGAGTTTGTAAACTCCCTCGTCTAAGGTCACAAAAGTGGTGGGGAGAAGTGAGGACTGGAATAGGAATCTGTCTGATCGCAAAGCTCGTTCGGAAGGTACTCCTCAAAATCAGTAATTCTCCTTAAGATAAAGCACAGCGCCATCCCGTCTGTCACTGCTTTGATTAGAATTGGTTAGGAACTCTGGACCCAACCAACACTGGAGACCTAAGTTCAACAGTTCAGCCCTCTCTCATGTTAAGGACACAAAAACATGTTCCATAAGTTGCCCAGTCCCCCACTTATTTTTTTAAACAAAAACACTGCTGCCAGCAGTGAAAAGACATTGTCCCCAGCACACACTTTAATTGATGTCCCCAACCATTCAGGAACATGGATGAAAGAAAACTCGCTTTATTAATTGGCCCTCATGCTAATTAGTACAATTTATTGTCGGAGAGGCTGCCCCTGCCTTCTGCAAACGTTACAAGTGCGGACAAAAAAACTTTTGTTGTGAACTCAAGACGGTATCGCTGCGTGACCAAGACAGCCAAGCACGCCACAAAGAGACAGGAAAAGCTTGAGGCTTAAAGAGGCCGCTCGGAGGCAGTGAATTTCACTTTATGAATTTATGACATAACCTGACCATTTCTGTGATAGGAAAGACCAGATTTAAATGTTGGCTTTTTCTGCACAAAAATACACATTTCTTGCCACTTTGAGAGTCTCCCTAATGAATGAAAGAAAAGCTTTGTGGAAAAGTGCAAAAAGGTGTCGGCAGATGGGATAGGGTGGGGGGGATGCTGGGGGAAAAAAAACCTTTAAATGTTTAATATTCAATAAATGTGTCAATTTTACATACAGAGGCAAATGGGTCTTTATTGAGGAATTGGTAAATTTCCTCCGAGAAAAGTAAGTGCATTTTAGCCTTCAAGGAGTCCCAGCTGAATAGAAATGGAATGTGATTTGTGATAAAACTCAGCTGCTCTATAAAAGACGTTAAATAAATGTTGCTGTTTCACCAGGGATATACAAAATTGATTGCATTATAGACTGATTCTAAGATGCTGCATCCCTCTACGGCCCCCTCATCAGCTTCCGTGTGTGGGAAGCTGCTTTCAGAGACAATTTAGACTTTGTTGCAACTCCTCTTCCTCATGCTGTGGCAGAATTTTCTATAAATGCAACTCTTTCTGCTCATACTTTGTTTCAGGTTGAACCATAGGGAACTGCTAATATTTGACCACTTTTGACTTTAAAAAATTATAATTTTATCTATATCTACTTAATATTTCTGGTGGACTGGCTTTGTCATCTTGGGGAAGGCCACTGACACCACTTAATGAAAAATGAATTTGCTATTTAAGGTCCCCAGTGAAGGCATCACAGGTCCTTTTGTCTGCTCACCAGAGGGCACTCCGGGCCTGGGTGAGAATCATGCCTTTCCTTCAGCCCAGCTGGTTGAGTTTGGGATTACCACATGCCCTTTCTGAACCTCAGTTTTTCCCACCTGCAAAATAGGTACAACTCCATCTTTTGCTCAGGGTATTTGGAAAATAAAATGAGGCAACAGATGTGACTCTAGCTAGTAAATTGTCACATGTTCAGGACCAGGTAATATTATAAGGCATTTGTTGTGCATCCAACTAGAGGGCTGCAGGTGGGCTAACAAGGTGGACAGGGCTCACAGCCCTGCCTCAAGGAACTGGTAATGTCACTGTTAACATACGATGTCTTCAGGTAAGAAATCTGGTTTCAGGGATTGAAGGGTGAACCCAAATTAATTAGGCAGGCTTTCCCGAAAGTGTACGCCTAAACTCACTCTCTCAGACATGTCCATGCTCTCCATGCCCACTGCCACCAGTCTAGCCCCACCACCACTTACTCCTGCCTGGATGCTTCCCCAGCTCTATACCTGCCATGCTTCCATCATCCCATTTCCCCCTGTGCAGCCAGAGAGAGCACTTCAAGATACAAACTAGATGCTGACACTTGCTTGCTTAAAACCTTCCCAGGCACCTCATCCATTTTCAGATAAAATCTGAAATTTCCAGCTCATCCTGCAAGGCCTGTGTGGTCAGGAGCCTGCCCTCGCATCCAGTGAATTGTCGCCCAGTCTCAATCATTTTGCTCCTGCCATTCTGTCCCTTTATGCTGTGACGGGAAACTGCCAAGTTCAAACTAGCCCCAGGGACTTTGCATGTGCACCAGGATGCCCTCGCCTTCCAGTCCTTTGCCCAGTTTGATGGTTCCCAAAGTGCGGTCCTTGGACCAGCAGCATCAACGTTACCTGAAAAATTGTTAGAAATATAAATTCTTACTCCTGTCCTCCCCCCTGACTCCATCCCTCAGTGAGGACCTTGCGTGTGGCCTGGAGACATGCAGCGTGAAGCTCAAGCTCAAGCCACAGGCTCCCACCAGGCCCTCCGGGTAGGCACCCCTTGCCTGTCAGCCCTACATTTCAGCCTCTCACGAAGGCCTGTTCTTTAGGTAGAACATTTTGAAGAAAGAAAACTTAATAAAAATTAAAAAAAGAAATATAAATTCTTAGAAACATTCCAGACCTGCTGAATCAGAAACTCAGGGGGTGGTGCCCAACAATATTTTTAACGTGTCCTTTAAGTAACTGTAATGTATATTCGGGTCTGAGAACCACTGGTCTAGCTCATTCCCATCCCTCTGTCAGGTTTCAGCTTATAAAATGCTTCTGCAAGACCAGCTCCCCAAGACAAGGTCAGGTTCTTACTATTGTGGGC
This sequence comes from Myotis davidii, assembly GCF_000327345.1. Taxonomy (NCBI): domain Eukaryota; kingdom Metazoa; phylum Chordata; class Mammalia; order Chiroptera; family Vespertilionidae; genus Myotis; species Myotis davidii. The sequence continues at coordinate 4,121,793 of NW_006294609.1, read as the reverse complement.
TCCCACTCCCCCCCCACTCATTTCTATGAAGCACTATTGCATCTGTAATATTCATTTCACATTGTGTCTCTCGTTGGCTAAACTGACGCCCCATGAGGGCAGGTACCAATGTACCCTCAGTACCTAATTAATTATGCCTGGCAGAGAGTAGGTGCCCAGTAACTACTATGTGTGTTGGGTGAACAAATGATTGAATACAGGAAGGAACAAATAAATGAGTGTTAGAAGAATGGCAGATGTTTATAAAGAAAGTGCCCCCAGGAATCCTATTATCTATCCACCAATCCATACAGCATTCCTGACCCCATCCCTGTCTAATTTTCTAACTATCACCCCAGTCAAGTCAGGAGCCAATCAGAGTGGTGCATGGAAATGACTATCAAATTAGAAGGAAAGAAAAACACAAACCAGCAGAGAGGAGATTCCATCCAGTGGGTGACCTATGCCTGAACATCTCCCAAGCCCCTCTCTCCTTCCCCGACAGCGACCAGCTGTGCAGAAAGCTTCCAAATAAAAACCTGCAGACGGACAAAATTGCGAGCAGAACTGCCAGTCAGCTCAGAAGATCCCAGCCCCACATTCGTCCATATTTTCCAGCTGAGAGACTGAGTCTGTACGAAGCCCGAGTTTATTGGGAGCTTCCTGATGCTCCATGGCAGTTTGCTCTGCTCTCAGAGCTAAAGCTGGAAGGAAATCATTTCCTTTCCTATAACTCAGAGCAATTATGTTCTCTTAACACGGACATCTGGCTCGCTGCTGCTCTCCTTACTTACGTTTTCCAAACGATATCAGTTCTGGGAAGATCAATTATTACTGAAAAGTCAAGAAATGCTCACCGGTTATTTGCATTGATTTGGTTGACAAGACACAGGTTCCTTATGAACTATGGATGTCTGTGGAGGGGACAGGGAGGAAAAAAATGCAAGACTCAAGGACAGCTCAGGGCCTCCACCACTGCAGGGAGCAGAGGGGGTAGAATATACTGCCCAGGACGGGGACACTGAGCTGCCCTCCCAGAGCCCCCCAAACAAAGCCGTTTCCATAAAGACAAATGGGTAGCTGGCATCGGCCAGCGCCACACGCAGCCACAACGATATAATTGGTCTGTTACTGCATCATCTTTAATCAATAGGATCTGGAGTTTCCACAGTTTGTACGGCCCAAAATCTCCCTGGCAGCCAAGAACCAGCGGGTTGTTAAAAGGCCCGACAGTTCTGCCTTGCTAATGGGTGGCTTGTTCCCTCAACCCTGCTGATTTTTAAAATAAACTTAAATTCAATAATTGTTTAATGTTTATTTTTATTTAGTTCTGGTTCAGATGCTCTGCGTCTCTCTGACAGAAATTGATATCTGGCTCATGGTGAGCTTTATTAAAACACACACACACACACACACAAACACACACACACACACACACACACAGAGACAAACATTTGCCGCATGTCCATTGGGAAATGGCTTATTTATTTGGCCTGGCTGAGACGTGGACCCATATATCTAGAGTGAAAGATGGACAGAAGGGCAAGTTTGCCAAGCTCTGTTTTCTCCACTGGCTCCTTCGTGGAGAGGGACCCTGCTAATCTTTTACCAGGGAGCTCTGTTCTTCACTCAGGCAATAGACAAAAGTGACATCTGGGGCTTCTAATTGTGGCCTGCGTTCAGCAAACAGCTCTGGCTTCTTCAGTGTCAATGTGGCCAGATGCTGGAATGACGCACCAGAGAGGGCACCCCGTGCCTTTTCTGTATGTGTTCATAATAAACAGGTGCCCGTACCTGGACACCCACAAAACTGGCTGGCCACCTGTGTACAACAACAACACGCGAGGTTTCCCTGCACACCATGGAAACTGGATGCAAGCTGCATGCACTGGGCTGGAGAGAGACCCACCCCACCCTCATACAAGAAGTTCCTCTTGCCTTTCCTTCTGTCACATCTCAGAGAAGCAGAGGAGATTCTGAGTCTAAAGGTAAGGTTTTGGGTGCTAGGCCTTTTTTAAGCTCACCAGTATTTGTACTCCTATGACGTGCCACTCATCGTACTAAGAGTTCATGAATTTGTTCCGCAAACCACCACAAACCAATGACCTGAAAATCACGCTTGCCAAGGTCAAGGTAATGTGCGAGGTTGAACTGGAGACTTTCTTCACACACCCTGCATGGTGTCCACCCCACCTTTGCATCATCTTCACACTCACATTAAATCACCCATCAATACCTGTGAGGTCGACATGGGGAATCACTGGCATTCGTTCCCTCCAACTAATGCCAAAGTCAGCAGCTAGTTCAGACTTTCACTGACCTCTCACTGCCTCTTCCCCTCACCCCTCTGATTCCCAGACCTCCACTGGAGTCACTGAAACAGGCCTGTCTGATCACTCCTCAGTCCCTCCGAGGGACCCCCTCCTGCTTTCTGGGAGATGTCCAAACTACTCCTGTGGCATTTGTGCTCCTTCCCACTCCTGTCCCCTCCACCCTGACCTTCCCAGCACATGGGGCCAGAGATCGAGGACCCAGACACTGAGTAGGGACAATGGGCTGCTATTTTCATCTTTCTAACACACTAAATAAACACAAGAGGAAATGATGTTAAAGTTCCTCTGGCCATTGGAGAAAAGGAAGATTGGAATCATCAAGCAGTTTCTGCAGGGGGTACAAGAGGAATGTTGAAAAGAACCCAGGTCTTATAAAAAGAGCTCAGTGTGCACCTGGCTTTGGCCACTTGCTAGCTGGGTCCTGGGGAAGTTGCCCCGTCTCTTTGATCTTTGGGGTGGCTATCACATTACTAATGAATCATCTTATCCTGGGAAGCATGGGCGATGCTCAGGTGCAACCCCTCACCACTGTGGGACCACTATCATTGGTATCACTATTGCTAGAGTTGGTCCCTTCAAATTCTATCCCCTCAATACTCCTTCCATCTGGTCATTCCAGTAGCAGGCAATCTTGAGCAGACCCCCTGCCTTCCTTGTAGGGTGCATGAGTCATTTTGTGCTCCTATGCCTTCTGGAACACGCTGTCCTGCCACTGACCATACCAGTGGAACTATGATTCTGTGTGGAACCCTCTAATAATTGTCCCAATACATACAATAAGTACTCAGGGCCTGTTATCAGCTAATGAGTAAATAATGTTCTGTTCTAAATCCAAAAGCACTATTAGATACCAGAGGGGGACTAATGGGTATTTTAAGACCCCGTTAATCACATATTAACATGCTGCAAAGCAGGCGGTAGAGCCCATATGCCAACAACCCTGAGATTGAGGAGGCTTCTTCCTTTTAAACAAAGAACAAAGTGTGTGTGGGGGGCGGGGGGGGGGCAGGCCTGTATCCTTGGGTCTGGTCAAGCAGCCAGGCCAACCTTCATGAGGCAGGCGGATCCCCAAAGCTGATTTACTATCTTTGAGTTAGATGGATGTTGCTGAACCTGCCTCTCCTTTTTAGGGAGTGATGGGAAAGAAGGTGGATTAGTGTCCCGGGGCTGCTGTAACAAAGTACCACCAACTGGGTGGCTTAAAACAGCATTCTTTCACAGTTCTGGAGGCCAGAGATCCAAAATCAAGGTGTCAGCAGGGCCATCCTCCCTCTGAAGGCTCCAGGGGAGAATCCATCCTTGCCAGTCCAGCAGTGGTGGGCCTGGCAATCCTTGGCATCGCTTGGATTGTAGCCTCGTCACTCCAATCTCTGCCTCCGTTGTCATAGGACATTCACAGGGCCCTCTTATAAGGACACTAGTCATTAGATTTAGGGCTCACTCTAATCCAGTATGACCTCATCTTAACTAATTACAACGGCAAAGTCCCTGTTTCTAAATCAAGCCATATTCTGAACTTTTGGGGGCACAATTCAACACAGATGTGAAGCCTTAACTCTGAGGGACTGTAACACGAAGCTCCTGCCACCCTTCTTCCCCCGACTCAACCACACACCACTGAACATTCCAGAAAAGTTCAAGCACCCGACCTAAATTCCTCCTGCCAATCCATCACGTCATATTAGCAACTTAGTTTCATATTAGCTACTTCCCATCGACTCATATTAATATTTGTTTTCCCTAATACAATGCGAGAGTCTTCTCAGATTAGCAACTTTCTCATCACATTAGTGAAAACAACTGTTAATACAATACCATCCAAACATGACACAGTCTGATGGAGAATTGCTAACATAATCCGACTCTTTTCTACCTCAGCACAGGAACGTTGTTCTGTTGTTGAGCAAAGTGGGGACACAATGAGACAATCACCCCTGTGAGCAGAGCCACATGGGCCACCCTGGACAGAATGGATGAGGTTTGGGTGTGGAGGAAGATTCCCCCTGGAAGGAACCAACTTAGGGGGCTCTCCTCTGTTTCCAAATACTCCCCGCCCTCATAAAGAAACATTCCAACTCTTCCTAAACATCAAAGCAACCCTGGAGTCTACAGGGGAAAGGAGACAAGGTAGAGAGAGGGGTCCATTCATTACACCTTCCGCAACCCAGTTCTTGGCAGCGCTAACTTCATTGGTGTGACAAGGCAAGGTCAGTGTTGCCAAGGTTAATTCATCAAGGATGTGTGGACACCGCAGAGTTAGGGCATTGTGAGGAGCCAGCACACTGGGTTGTTGTATTGACAAGGCCATAGGGGCGGGAGTGCGGGAGACAACACAGCTGATGACAGGCTCCCACAAAGTAGTTTAAGGAAAACCCATCTCAAGCCAGCTTGGGCTCCGGACTGACCTGGGTTCAAATCTATCACTGTCATGTCCTAGCTGGGTGATCCTGGACATGTAACTTAATCTCTCTGTACCACCGTTTCCTCCTCTGTAAAATGGGGAAAACAGGTCCTACCTATGGAGTTATTATAAGGAATAAATGAGATGAGGAACAGAAAAAACTTAGAAGCCTACATAGCACTTGGCATGTGGTGACTCAGCCTTAAGACACAGTAATGGCAATGACTGTAATTCCCAAAGTGAGTCAAGTTCATCCATATGTTCTGAGTGAAATCTATGCTAGGCATTGTGGAAAAACAAAAGTTGAGTATAATACAGTCCCTCCTGCGAGGCAGGAGGCAGGGGTCATATCACAAGAGATCTTCAAGCCAAAGCAAGAAGTCTGAACTTTATCCTGAGAAAAATTGGGAGCTGTGGAAGTAAAACCCCCCAAGTTTTAGTAGAGTTGAGGGAATGGAGGCCTGTGAAGACAGGATACATTGCTTCTCTTGCTGCCAAATCAACTGTCATCTTACTGGTTCCTTAAGTCCCAGCAAAAGAGGCCTGAGGGACAGCAAGAAACAGACAGAAGCAGGAAGAACAGTGAAGAAGGTGATATGGGCTTCTCAATGACAGGGTTAGCTCTCTTAGTCTCCCTGCCAGTATGTCGGAGAGACTAGCAGAGCCCCCAGCCCATCTGAAGCTACAAGGTTGCAGAATAAACGCCCCCTCCAAACAGCGCTCCACGTGGCAGCCAAGAGCTTGCTGCCAAGAGGCAAGAGGCCAAGATTTCTTTCCAACAGAGATATCCCCTTGCCAATCAAAATACTGCCAGCGCACAACCCAGAAAATTGGACTGTTTGCCATCAGTGAAGCAGATGACACCAGCCTCCCAACAAGGGGAAAGAGCCATACCACAAGGACCTAAACACCTATTTCCTCCCCCCGTCGCCCCTCACGTTTAATCTCCATAGATCAACCAGATGAGGGCACACCTTCTACAGTTGAAACACACGGGTTCTATGCCCAGCCCCTTCACTGAGCAGCTGTGCAACCTGGGGCAAGTCACTTAACCTTTCTGAGACCCACCTGTATCCACACCATGGGGTTCATACCACATAGAGTTGTTAGGGGGGTTAAATAAGATTATATTAAGAAGTGCTTACCAGCACCTGGTGTTTAGTCTGTGCTCAATAAATGCTTGTTTCTGGTATCCTATACAATAAAAGCATAATATGCAAATCAACCAAACGCTGGAGTGACCGGTCGCTATGACATGCACTGACCACCAGGGGGCAGACGCTCAATGCAGAAGCTGCCCCCTGGTGGTCAGTGCACTCCCACAGGGGGAGTGCCGCTCAGCCAGGAGCCAGGCTCACGGCTGGTGGGCACAGCGGTGGTGGTGGGAGCCTCTTCCACCACCTCCGCTGCAGGCGGGCGGTAAGGAGTGAGGGGTCCCAGACTGCGAGGGGGCACAGGCCAGGCTGAGGGCCCCCCCCCCCCCCACACACACACACAGTGCATGAATATCGTGCACCGGGCCTCTAGTCTATAAGATGCTTCATCCATCTAGAACTCAGCTAATTGACAATATCAGCTATCCAGAATTAGGGCTGGGAACCAGAAAAGGCATTCAAGGAGTTAAAATACTAGTAAATGTCAGAGTAAACACACAGAAAATCCAATCATGAAAAACATTTAATATAATATTAGTAATATTATTGTCCTAGAATTAACATAATAGTAATATATTAATTAGAAACCCCCTTCCCCCAAGCCTTGGGCCTGACCATTCAAATAATCTTGTCATTTAACCAGCTGTGTGCTGGTGAATGCTTAACAACCAGGTCTCTGGAGAAAGAGAGTTCTGATGTGTACCATTTCCACGGTGTAAATCCTCCCACCATGGTCAATGTCAAGCTCCCACTGTGATGTTAGTACACCTAGAGTTAAGAACCGAGGCTGTCAGCTTTGATCACTACTGCATTAATCTTCCCACATCCCTATGACATCAGTGCTATTTTAGCCCCATTTTCTAGACAAGGATGGTGAAGCTCAGAGACATCCATTTCCTTGTTCAAGGTTATACAGTGAGAAGCTGCAGCAGCACCATAATTTGAATCCAGGTCTGTGTGGATTTCAAAGCTCACACTCTGCAGGCTCAAATTCTCCCTGTTCACAAATAATACTTTCTTTCCTCCTCCCCAAACTCTTGCATTTTCTGAGCCCATCGCTGTTCGATTATTGTCTGGAGGCCACTTTCCCAGCAAGTCACTCTCGTTTGGCTCTACCGGCCTTCCTGTCATCCCATCTGCTGTGACCTTGGTGACCTTCCCACTTCTCTTTTCCCAGGCAGTGAGAGACGCGCCTCTTCCCCACTCCAGACAGATGAAACCACATGCCTCCCTAATAAAACAGCTGAAAGACCCACATCCCCTATATCCTCACCTCCATAAATAGCCCCTCATGACACAGGGGCCCTGTTGGCTGCATCTACACATCCTTTCAGTTTCTTACTCTAATGTTCACAAGAATGACCCGAGGTCTTGTCTAAGCGCAGATTCTGATTCTGGACGTCCAGCGTGGGGCTGTGTCCCAGCATTTCATCAGGCATTCAAGTGAATAGTCCATGGTGAACTACACTTTAAGTAGAGAAGGTCTAAATCCCAAACATTCAAATCCCCCAATTGCTTGTGGGAGCCCTACAAATCCCCAAAGCAATGAGGAGCAGAGAGGCAATGACAGGGAGGAGGCTAATATTATTCAGCACTCTTGACTATAAGCAGCAGACTCCTAACTCAAGGTAGCTTAAGCATAAAAAGGAAACCATTGCTGATATCTTAATAGTGCAGGGATAGCTTCAGGCATGGCTTGATCCAGCAGCTCAAACAATATGGACAGAGTTTGATCTCTCACTTTTGTTTCTGCTTCCCTGATAGTCCTCATTCTCTCTCACCATGGGCTAGTTTTTTCAGTAATCTGGGAAACTGGTTGCCGGCAGCCCCAGGGTCACACTCTCCCAGAAGAAAAGGACTCTTCTTTCCCCACCCACCATGTTCATGTAAGAACATAGGCAAGTTTTATTGGAACACAACCACATTCATTCAAGTACATATTTTCCATGGTTGCTTTCCTGTTACAACAGCACGGGTTGAGTGGTTACAACAGAAACCATGTGGCCCGTCAAGCATAAAATGTTTACTATCTGGCCATTTTCAGAAAAAAACGATTTTAGACAGCAATAATAGCAGTAATAACACTTAGCTAAACTAACATACACACTGTATATCAAATACAGTTGTAGGCACTCGTTTGCTTCTTACAACAATGCTATGAGGCGGGGAAACTGAAGAGTAAAGAGGTTAAGCACACTCAATTCAAGGTCAGGCAGTGAGCAGCACAGATGAAACTAAAATTCAGCAGCCTGACCCCAAATCCCATAATTATAACAGCTCTGCTAATCAAACAAGGGTCTTCAGGAAGCTTCAGTAAGTAGGTGTCTAAATCAGGGTGTGATTTTCCAACTACTGGTTCAAGAAACACACATACACATTTGCTGAAGCAAAGTAGTGAATCCTATACAGTCCCCTCTGCTATTGCGTTGTCTAGTGCTGTCTATCAGTGCCGTGATGGACAGAGCTGCCCCAGTGAGCCATCAGGATTACCTGGTGGACAGGGTGGACCAAACCCCATGAGCTAACCAAGGCGGCACATCCCAGAAGTGGGGGCTTTAATGCCACACAAGTCCGATATGAGCACCAGCTCCAGGCACAGGCTCTACTGATAAACCCACCTCTCTCAGAACAGGCTCTCACCGGGTTTGGCCACAGAGCTCCAAGAAGACTATAAGCCTCTGATGTTTCTCACTAATTTGCAAAGCCTTGCCTAGGAAGCTGCTAGGACAGCACTGAAGATAGAGTCCCATCTTCTGACCCTGGTGGGTCACTGAGCGGGTCACAGACTTTTACTGCCAGTCCAGGGAGGCAGTGACTAGTAGCCAGGAGCGTGCTCATTTCCAAAAGAGAGTTTAGGGCTTCCCCATGGGTCTGGGTTCAAAGTCTGGTGCTGCAACTTACCAGTTGTGTGACCCCAAGGCATTTCCTCTCTCTGAACCTTAGTTTCCTTGTCTATAAAAATGGTTGTAATGGAAACATCCTATGAAGGGTAGTTGTGACTTTAAGAGACAAAATATTGCAAGCATTTGGCATAGAATGTGAACACTAAGAGACTGGGGCTTTGTAGTTAGACTGGCCTGGCTTCAAATCCTGTCTGCACTACAGTGCTGTGCAACAGCTATTCCACTGAGCCTCAGTTTTCTTATCTACACAATGGGAATCAATATAAAACTTGCCTCTTGGGTTGCTGTGAGAATTAACTGAGCCTGTGGGCGGTTAAGGGTCAACACAGTGATATGCTCAATTTTAGCTTTTAAGATTACCATTAACCAAGACATGCAAGAGATTATTGTCTCAGCAATGTCATGTACTCTTATTTTCTGAGCTAAAGGTGACATGAACTGGCCTTTGGGAAGCCTGTCCCAGCCGCCGGTGAGGTGATCCAATGTTCCAGGGTCCCGATGTTGGGGGAGCCAGGCCTGCAAACACCCAAACTCTATGCAGCTCCTTGCTGCTGTGGTTTTGGGTTGGGTCCCCAGAGGAGACATCCTTCTAATAGGTTTCTAACATTAATGCTCATGGCCTGGGCTGGGATAACTGATGGGGGGCCCTCAGTGCTCTGGCTCAGGGCCTCAGAGCCAAGAAAAGGGCGTGGCTGAGTCCCCAGGGGGTCTTGTCCAGGTCTTACCTTCAGCCAATAGGACTCGGAGATCCACTTGTACACCCACTGCAGACCTGACATTCCCTCTGCGAGGCCAAAGCAACTTCAGATTTCCTGTGGCCAACAGGAACCCTGCGCTACAGCCTGCTCCCCACTTTCTCCCAGCTTCTGCCCCCTCTCAAGCAGCACCACCATATCTACCCAGATGCTCAGGCCAGGAGTCTGGGAGGCATTTCCATTCATTCCATTCTGCCACATTAAACGAGGCCCATCGGCTCCTCGTGTAGGAAGCCCAAGCCATCCTCTGCCACTACCCAGCCTCCTCTGGGCCACCCACTTGCCCCCATAACATGGTTTCACAGGGACCCCGACAATGCTATAGGAGAGCTTTACTCTATGTATACTCCTCCATCAGCTCCCTGGGCACTGAGTCAAAAACCTGGGCCCCCCTCATGTGGCCAAAGCGGCCTGCCACCCTGCTCTCCACCTGCATCTCCCAGCCCCTCCACACTCCAGTCACATGAGCTCTCAGACCCCAGAGCAACCCTCCCAAACAGGCGACACACGTGTGCAAGCCCAGACACACAGACACCCACAGTGGTAAAGAAGCACTAATCCTGTGCCCAAGCCTGCTTGAACTGGCCTTGCAGGTATCCACCGTCAGCCTCTCTTGACTAGAATGAGAATTCCTTTAGGGGAGGGATTTTGTGGCCCAATTCAAGGCAGTGGCCCCAGTACCTGGCACATCAAATGTTTGTTGACTGAATGAGACTCATTTGCTGATCTAAAATGTGGTCTGAGGATCCTTCTCAATGTGGTACACCAGTAAGCCTGAATTGTCGGAGTTGGCCTGCCAGATGCAACCTACTTTCAAAGTTTGTCTGGGCGGGTCTACACACCTCTAATTATTTGGGAATGAGACAGTGTACAAATAATCATTTTAGCTCTCTCAACCAGTTGCCTTTCATTATGTGTAGAAAACCTTTCAGTCCTTTACCTTTTGTAGTGGAAAATGGTTTGGTGGGGTTGGGTTCCCTCAGTGTTGGACATCTGCTGGCAGGGACCTTAGGGCGTCCGTGAGGACCTTCACACGTTTGAACCAATGCACCAGTGAGGCTGCACGGTAGGAAAAGATGCTCAGGAAAGTCAGGTCATATATCAGTGATGGCGAACCTATGACACGCAAACTCATTTTTTTGGTTGATTTTTCTTTGTTAAATGGCATTTGAATATATAAAATAAATATCAAAAATATGAATCTTTGTTTTAGTATGGTTGCAAATATAAAAAAATTTCTATATGTGACACAGCACCAGAGTTAAGTTCGGGTTTTTCAAAATGCTGACACGCCGAGCTCAAAAGGTTTGCCATCACTGCCCTATATTGCTGCTTCCTTAGGACATCACCATTCACAACTCGCTGAGTCACCAAGATAGTTGGAAACAGGTTCTAGAAAATCTAAACTCCTGGAAATCCCAGAAGACCCAGAACTGGAGGAATCATTGGGAGGTAGAGGGAAAATATTTCCCAACAGGGAGACCGGGGGGCCAGGTAAATTGGGGTGGGCTCTGGGTTTGATGACTGGTTTCTCTGTTCAGGGACATTTTGAAGCAAAAGGTGAATATTTCTGGTGCTTTCGCAAAGTTTCTTGGGGAACGGGGTTGATGGCAGGAGGAAAAGGAGATGGAGGGAGAGAAGAGTAATTAGTGCTATTAATTACATCTCAACCACAGCCTACGTTTCTGCCCCGGGATTAAAGAAACATTCATTTGGAACGACTATTAAGGTCTTAAATTCAATGCTTCACAAATCAGGTCGGTGGAATGAAAATTCTTTCCCTGTAGGGACCAGGAGGCAGAGAGCAGAGAATTTTCTACCCAGGTTGCTGCAGCCCAACTGAAAAAGTCAGGGCTCATGAGCCAGGGGGGAAGACGGTTCAGTTGTTATTGTTGCTGGCTGTTTTTATTTTTAATTTTTAAAGCTGCTTGAGGCAGGCACGTGCTCCAAATGTATAATCTAATGCCCTATAAAAGTCACTAATGTGATTATACTTTTATATCATATTAGAGAAAATGAATACTAATTCAATACCAAACACTAATTCACTAGCACCCCAAACTGGTGAGAGGCTGCAAAACATTTACTGCTGAACTTTCCAGCTGGTGCCTAAGAGAGTGTGGTGATGTTTTCAGGAGTTGGTGTATCCGTTTGGTGAATTGGGTGATCAGAGATGTTGGGGGTCTGCCATCTCTCCTGTGGTGGACAGATGCTAGAGTGGGCCCTCCCAGGAAATATACATCCTGTCCCCTTTCAGGGACTTCTCAATGCTCAGAAGAAATTTCAAAACACAAGAACTGCAATTCCTTTTAGATTTTAAAATTAAGTGTGTTGTTCAATAGGACAGTGTTGGCAGATCTGAGTCAAGGTTGGGAACAGCTTCTTGAAAGGAAGACTGCTAAGAACTATACTAGGAAGTTAATATTAATGGCCAACATTTACTGAGCATTTACTGTGAGACAGGTAACTGGTAAACACTTTCCTTCCATTCATTCATTTAACTCTCAAGAGGACCCTATGAAGTAGGAACCATTTTTATGCCTGTTTGACAGATGAGAAAAATGGAGGCTCAGAGAAGTGAAGTGATTCGTTCAAAGTCACACAGCCAGTTGAGGAATAGAGCTGGGAAGCCAGGCCAAGCAATCTCGATACAGAGCTGCATTCCTATCACTCAACTTAACTGCTACCTCGGTAAGGAGTTGGGCCTGTTGACCAAACAAGTACATTTTACCCATCTTATTTCATGTTAGTCTCGAGGCAGTTCTTGGGTAGATTTGCTATTATTTCCATTGTACAGATGAACAAATTGAGGTTCAAAAGTGACCTAATTTGCTTAATGTCACCCACTGGAAGCAATAGAACCAGGACTCACACTCCAGGCTGGCTGGCTCCAAAGTCAAGGCTGATAACCACTGTACTATACAACCTCCCAAGACCACAATCCTCAAAGGAAGGCCTCCATATCTTTCCTTTCCCCAAACCAGTGTTCATCAGAGCCTCTCTATTTTCCTGGAGCCTTTTCTGCTCCTACTTCTGACTGGGAGTCATGGAAGGGCAGTGTGGGTCAGCTTCTGGAATAATTCATTCCCTGGAAACTCTCTTGAGGGACCCCTGATTCCCTGCTCTCCCAATACCTCCATCTCATGGGGACCATGTCCCATTTTATCATCAAACACCAGCTGCATCTCCCTATTCTGGCCAGCCGCATCCAGAAATGCAGGGCCAGAATTACAATGCGTCAGTTCACCTTCATAAATAATATTTTGCAATTTCCTCATCCGGGGCATGGATAAATTATTCTTCTGTATCAAGGTTACAATGATCAAAAAGGTGGCCTGGCTGGCCTTCCTCGAGAGTAGGGATAAAAAGGAGGCTCTGATTACATCAAGGCGCCAGGCTGAGGGGGGAGCCCTGGGTCCCCGGGCTTCTGCTTCGTGGCTACATGACAATCAGATATCTGAAAATGCATGAACTCTGATTTTAAGGTCCTGCTGGAGAAGGGATTGACGTGACAAGCAAGTCTGACTTTCACATCAGACGTTACAGTTGAGAGAAAGAGCCCTCTGATTAGAGTGCATTTAACACTGTTTTCTTGTTCCTTTCACTGAGAGCACCGAACTACCCCGCTACAATCACTCACACACACACACACACACACACACACACACACACACACACATACACGCATACACATGTACACATTCACACTCATATGCATGTACACATTCACACTCTCTCTCTACACAGGGTATTATGGGCTGAACTGTGCCCCCCGAATTTATATGTTGGAGTCCAACCCCCCCAGGACTTCAGAATGGACATATCTCTTTTTGGAGATAAACTGAGGTAATGAAGTTAAAATGACATCATTTGTTGGGCCCTGATTCAATAAGACTGGTGTCTTTATAAAAAGGAGAAATAGGATACAGTTAGCATAGAAGAAAAATGCCTTGTGAACACGAAGATGGCCTTCTTCTCGCCAAGGAGAGAGCCCTCAAGAAATCAACCTTGATGACACCTTGCTTTTGACTTGACGCCTCCACAACTGCAAGAAAATAAACTTCTGTTGGTTAAGCCCCAGTCAGTGGTACTTTGTTATGGTGACCTAAACAAATGAATACACTAAGACACACTTTTTTAAAAGCAGGAAACAAGCTATCAAGTGGATCCTACTGGGATGCGGCCATTACTAGTATCTGAAGCTAATCTGTGTTCTTAATTATGTATCTGCTTATGGTCTATCTGTCCCCACTAGAATAAAAGCTCCATGAGGTCAGGCATATCTTTCCACCACTATATCCCCAGAAACCAGAACAGTGCAAAGCTTGTAATACTAATTTGTTGAATGAATAAGTAATTGAATAAATGAATGACTGCCAGAAAGAATGAGTTTTGCTTTTACATGCTGCAATTTGGAAAGATGCCTCCATTGACCTGGAAGGATGGTAGGCAGAGAAACCTCTTAAAACAAAATCCAGGGGCTTACCTCAGCAAGAACCCCTGCACCTTGAGTTGCTTTGTGAAATGCAGAGAAGAAAAGGCAAGAGAAATGTTTGCCCATCCCACCACCATTTTCTTAGGTGCTCAATAAATATCCATTGAATGACTAAACAAATGACAACAGGAAGCCCTATTCTCAATAATCACTTGGAAATGGCCAGTGAGATAGCCAGACCCAATCCATGAGCATTTGATGGTGGGAGCGGGCCTGACCAGCCTTCTACTTCTCAGCCAGCTGAGAGATCTCCCTGCCCTTCTAGGGGAGGCCAATAGCACCAGACCCTTCTCTGGCTGTCTGTCAGCATTGAGAACTCATGACACAGTCTACTTCTTCCCCCACACACTCATGACACCCCACAGCCCCCGGTTTCAGCAAGGTGACACTAACATTTAGCCTTCCCCCTGCACCTGCCCTCCATGCATCCAGTAGGCGCCCAATTCTCAATGCCCTCCCAAATCCAGATGAAACTGTGAATTCTCCCTGTCAGTGCTGTATATCACTTTGAGATATATACCATATTAGCAGAAAGAACTGAATTATATTGCATTCATGATGCAATTAAACACTTCACTAGGAATCAATGTAAAACTGATGAGGCCTGAAAGTAGTGCATATGGCTTAGAACATTATAAAACATTACCTTCACTCAAATCCTTTTCAGTAGCAATTTAAATCTTCTTACAGTTACTGCTGCCAATGGTAAACCATCTACTGATTCATAACAGTGCATGGTAACGAATGAATTTTTTTAAAAATTTATTCAACTACTAAATTACCCATGAAACTGGAATAGCTGACAGGAGTAATCTGAATTATTATTAGCTCTGCAAGTATTCTGCATTAGCCAATTTAAAACCACGGTTCTCAGGCAGGAACCAGTTAGTACAGCCAGAGTGTTAAATGACTGCAATAGTTCTTCATTTTACTGCTGCTTACATTTAAAGGTCAAGAGATAAAAATTACATATGACTCCAAACATAAGAAGGGTGTTTATCTTTTTCTATGAATCGGGTCAGTTGTAAACTTTAAAACACATTTGAGATGCAACTATACAAACTCAAAGGCCTTTGGAATATTTAGAAATCAGAAGGCTGGTGTGAGAGAGTTTCTTCTCCCTCCTCCATCAATGTATCCTTGTGGTCTTGAAACTTGCTCTCCCCTCTCCCCCAAATAATCTAGTCCGTATTTTTCCTCTCTGACCTTCACACGCCCCCAAGCTTTTCCCAGAGCTCGGGCAGCTCTGGAAGGATCTCAAAGCCACAGTAGGAGGAAATCACAGGAGTGGGAGTTCCCTCCCTATGAAGAGGTCATTTGGCCCACAGCCCTCTGCCTTCTGCCAGGGGCAGCAGCAAGACTGAATCTTCCAAAACCCTACTCCCTTCCTGTCCGCTGTCTGTTGGTGTTTTTTCCCTCCAAAGCCCAAGGGAAAATCCAAAGTGAGAGAAAGAAGCAGTTTTCTGCAGGAGTCCAATGTTATCAATGCATGATTGAACAAGGACCATAAAACACCAGCTTCATTTCTTTGTGTGGCTCTGGCAAGATAGGAACACAGGTTGTGAGCTCTGTAGAAGGAAGAGCTAGGCAAGTTCAAGACGTGATTCTGTTTCTTTTTAAATTTCCTTTCTTTAAGGGTAAATGTCCCCCCCCCCCCTTAACCACAAAGTTAATATATGCTCATTATAAAAAAAACTTCAATGGACAGAGAAGCACACAAAGAAAAAAGTTGGGCAGCTCTATCTTTCCACTTTGCATTCAGCTATCAACAAATAATGATTAAGCATCTACTGTATGCCAGAGCCAGGAGATACAGTAAACAAAACCATTGGAACACTCTGGAGTCCACCCTTCTGGGCTTTTCTCTATATTCATTTGTTGGAGTGTTTTTCAAAAGTGGGATCCCATTCTACTATTTGCTTTATTCACCCAACAAAGTGTTCTGGACACCTTTAACTGAAAAGCTATTCAAACCAGATCCTTCCAGAGCTGCCCGAGCTCTGGGAAAAGCTTGGGGACTATGTATCTACCTAAACCTGCATGGACATTTTTATACTATCACTAGAGGCCCTGTGCACAAATTCGTGCACCAGTGGGGTCCCTTGGCCTGGCCTGTGGGATCGGGCCAAAACTGGCTCTTTGACATCCCCCGAGGGGTCCTGAATTGTGAGAGGGCACAGGCCAGGCTGAGGGACCCCACCTGTGCACGATTGGGACCGGGGGGAGGGGGGGATGCAGGAGGTTGGCCAGCCAGGGAGAGACTGCGGGAGGGCTCCAGGGCGTGTCCGGCCCATCTTGCTTAGTCCCAATCTGCTGGACCCCAGCAGCAAGCTAACCTACTGGTTGAAGCACCTGCCCCCTGGTGGTCAGTGCATGTCATAGCGAGCGGTTGAGTGGCCTTACCATATCATTAGCATATTACGCTTTGATTGGTTGAACAGCCAACCGGACGACTGGACACTTAGCATATTAGGCTTTTATTATATAGGATGAGCCATTTTACAAATAAACATTATTCAAGCTACAAGTAAGGATGTGCCCAGCCTTATGTTTAAATGGATGTTCAACCTGTTTGGGCAAGTTAAGGATGGGGGGATGTGGAGAATGAAGACACTCCTGTGAAAAAAATTCTTTCATTGTGCAGGGAAAATACTTGTGCCCCTCCCCCTCTTCCCACAAATGATCTTTTGCACACAAGCTGATTTCCATGGACTGATGTAGCGTTAAAATGTGAGCACTCATAAGCTATGAGCAGCAGCAGCACGAACATCTGCTATTTGCAGGATGGCAAATCCACCTTGGTGAGAGCAGCAGCAACTGCCCAATCTCTTTGCCACCAGGAGGCCCCCACTTAAACCAGTGGGTCTATCCAGGGTGATTCTGCCTCCTGGAGAACATTTGGTAATGTCTGGAGACATTTTTGGTCATCTCACTTTAGGGAAAGGGTGCGTACTACTGGAATCTAATTGAGACCAAGGATGCTGTAAAACATTCTACAATGCACAGGACCCCCCAAACAAAGGATTATCCAGCCCAAAATGTCAATAGTATCAAGTTCAACCTTTCTCTAATCAAAGTCTAAGGCAGTTTAGGTTGGTATGGTTGACAGACTGGGTTTTGGATAGACCTATATTCAAGGCCTAGTTCAGTCACTGGCTAACTGGGCAACCTTGAACAAATGACTTAATCTCTCTGAACCTTGGTATTGTTAATGCCTTTACCTACTTATTAAGAGCATCATTTAGGGATTACATAAAACAATCTGTGTTAATTATTATTATTTACAGTAGAAGTGCTCAGTGGCATTACCACCATTCATCCTGAAAAACTGAAACTCAATATGCATTGAACACTAACTCTCCAGCCCCTGGTAACCACCATTCTACTTCCGTCTCTATGAATTTGACTCCTCGACATACCAACCATACAGTATGATACAATAGAATCATACAGTGTTTGTCCAGGTTCTCCAGGTTAATCCATGTTACAACATGTGATGAGATTTCCTTCCTTTTGAAGGCTGAATAGCATTCCACTGTATAAATATACCACACTTTATTTATCCACTCATTTGTCAATGGGCACTTAGAGGTCTGATTCTGGAGTCAAAACTCTGGCCATCATGTAGACAGCTGTGTAGCACCAGACTTGTTACTAACCCTCTCTGACTCTGATGAGTCTTCTGTAAAATGGCATAAGAGTATCCATCTGAGGCAAACAGTACAGATTGCTCACCCAAAACCATCCCAACTCCCCCTGGTTGCCATAACAAAGTACCACAGTCTGGGCAGCTTAAACAACAGAAATTATTTTGCTCACAATTCTGGAAGCTACAAGTTGCAGATCAAGGTATAAGCAGAGTCTGTTTCTTTGAGGCCATTCTCCATGCGATTTTCCCCGTGTCTTCATGTGGTTTTCCCTCTGTACATATATGTCTGTGTCCTAATTTCCTCTTCTTATAAGGACACCAGTCCTATTGGATTAGGACTCAATACAATGACCTTATTTTAATTTAATTCCCTTAAAGGGAAAAATAATTACCTATATCTAAATACAGCCACATTCTGAGGTCACTCACTGGGGGATTAGGACTGCAACACATGAATTCTGAAGAGACATAATTCAACCCATAACCAGAAACTGGAAAGCTACAAGGTCTGATTTCCCAGCCTCTCTTGCAGCTTCAAGTCGCCAGAGTTCTAGACAATGAGATGAAGATTAGATATGCCTAAGGAGGACTTTGCTTCACAAATTAAAAAGTAGAATTCTCACTAGATGTAAACCTTTTCCCCTCTGTCCCTTTGGTATTCCCTTCTTATTCCTTCCTGGCCTACAGACATGAGACCCAGTTGGAAGAAGAATGGCCATTTTTCAGCTATGAGGATGAAAGCCAAGATGATGAAATGGAAAGACAGAAGAATCACCTACCTGTGAACTTTGTCATGTGAGAAAAACAAACCCCCAAGATGTCCTTCAGTAGGTGAATAAATACATAAACTCTGGTACATCCAATGAATGGAATATTATTCAGTGCTAAAGAGAAATGAGCTATCAAGCCATGAAAAAACATGGCAAAAACTTAAATGCATATTACTATGTGAAAGAAGTCCAATTGAAAAGGCTACATACTGAATGATTCCAGCTATCTGACATTTTGGAAAAGGCAAAACTCTGGAGGCAGTAAAAAGATCAGTGGTTGTCAGGGGTTGGAGGTGGGGATGAATGAATCCGCAGAACACAGAGGATTTTTAGGGCAGTGAAAACACTCTGTGTGGTACCATAATGATGGATACATGACGTTATATATTTGTCCAAATCTATAGAATGTACAAAACCAAAAGTGAACTCTAATATAAACTATGAACTTTGGATAATGATGTGTCAATGTTGGTTCATTGATTGTAACAAATGTCCCACTGTTGTGTGGGATGTTGATGTGGGAGACTGTGCATATGTGAGGGTCAGAGGGGATATGTGCACTTGCTGTATGTTCTGCTCAATTTTGCTGTGATTCTAAAACAGCTCTAAAAATAAAGTCCATTTAAAAATAAAAAGTAAACCTAATGAATTTAAAGCACCATTTTCAGTTACTTGTCGCTGAGTGCATTCCTCACAGGAGCAGAACCTCAGAGGGCCCTGGCGCCATTGGCTGGACCCCATAAGGGTAGAGAGGAATGCACATGTTAAGACATGGAAGCCAACAAAGCCTGGCCAGACATATGAAATCACAGATCTTGTGTGGGCCCTCGTGCCCTGATAATCTGGGGGAAGGTGGTCAAAGAGATAAATATTTATGGCTCAGAAGAACTCTTGGGAGAGCTGGAACTCAAACTCAAGGTCAAGAGGCGCGACTAAAGATGGAGGCCAAGCTGCCCCCAGGGCCTTCCCCGACATCATTCTTTCCCAAGATCCCAACAGAAGACTCTGCCAGGGGCACAGAAATCTTTCACAGGGAAACGGTATAACCAGAGAGTCCAGTACCCAGCTTATTCACAGCCTGACTCAGCGACAAAAGCTGCTTCCATGGCCCACGTTTCCCCCGACATTCAGGCAGTTGGATAAATATCTTTGGACAGGCCAGGAATTTCACCCCCAACTGCTGCCTTCAACAGCTCCACATGGCAAAAAGGGACTCAAGCACAGCTCAACCCATGGAGGTGGTGGTAAGTCAGGGCATTCATTCATTCATTTGTTCATTCACACATTCATCTTTAAGCATTTAGAGATTTCAAAAGGGATGCTGGGACGCCAGAGGTGAACAGGACAAGATTGTGACCCAATGGTATTCTCAGAGAAGTGCTGGAGAGGGAAGTGCACACGGTCTCCTCATTATGTGTGCTGTGCTCCTATGGAGTGCAGCTCAAGGAGGACTCAAAAAGGGTGGACGTCTGGGAGTTCTGGAAGGCTGACAGGGCAAATGAGGCTATTTAAGCCCCTCATGCCCAGTGGGGAACTAGTAAGTCAGTAATTCACTGAGTATTCATTAAGCACCTTCTGTGTGCCAAATACCATTTTAGGCATAAGCAGAGGTGGGAGTGTGAGACATTCAGTACCCAGTCCCAGCCTTGGAGGACCTCATGATCTTACAGGGAAGGGATTATAAAGCAATACAGGCACCAGGCAGTGGTGAATTCACTCTGAGTCACAAGCCTGAGAGATGTGAGCGTTCAGAGACTGCAGGGCTGGTCACAGAAGCTTTCTTGGAGGCAGTAGCCATACTACAGCAGAGCCTTAGTTGCCAAGTCAATTTGGACAAACAGCTCCATCTGAGACGCCAAGTAGGCATCCAGGAAATGCAAAGACATTTTGACTAGTAACCCCCAGCCCAACTGGATGAAACCCTCAAGAAGAGGAATCACGGGAGATGTTGACAAAGAGGGAAATTGAATCCCAAGAGTATCAGAGAATATATCTATCTACACACACATCCTATGCCACCCATGCAGGGAAAGCGAGTGCTGGGCAGCTGCTTAGCATTTGCATGCACATGAATGGAGAAGGAGTCGGGCGCTGAGGCCTCAGAAAGAAGTGGGCTCCAACTTGGAAAGGAGGCATTGTCTCTTTAAGTGAGCATAACACTGTATCATCCTTTCTCTTCCTATTTTGGGTTTTATTAGCAAAGCAGTACAATGTTTATACTAGTGGGTATTACATTTGCCAGAACAATTACAGTATGACAAATGGTACATCAATGTAATCCATCAACCTCGCCAAGACAGGAATCCTTTACTCAGGACTGCCATTAATTCTGCTCTCTTGTCTCTGGGGTCCAGGGCCCATGTAGCCATGACAACGCGGACAACGCCTGGTGAGAATGCTAGGGCTCTGTGAAGGATGGGCACCTCCTTAGTGTGCTGGAATTTAACCTCCGACACCCACTTATTAGTCTAACTCGGAGCAAGAAATTAGATTTTGGGGCTGGAGAAATGCGTGGCATTTGGAAAGGGGTGCTTTTTCTCCTTCATCATGCGCAGTGCCGCAGAAGAGAGAGGGATACATACCTCTGGGTCATGTAGCTGGCCTGCCTCGGGTTGCTGGATACCAGTTCCAAAGACAGGAGCAAATTAAGGCAGGGATGTGTCAAGTCTCAGTAGCAATGGTTGCTTTTATGGAAAGGGGATAGGGATCCTGGGCACAAGGTACAAAGACACTGAGCGTTTGGAGAAATGGAAGGGGACAAGTCATTTTTTGATCTAGACAGAAAGCTTCAGAGATGTCAAAAAAGCAAACACCTATCTAGGCACACGAAGGAAAGATTATTTGATGCACAAAGGGCTCAGATCCCTTCTGACTAATTAACTGCTGCCCTAAAGGATAGAAATATAATTTCTTGACCCCCTCCCCCAGCAGCAGCTTCTCAGAGCAGCTAAATCCCATGGTTAAACATACCCTCAGACAAGACTGCAGTCATCGGCTGCACATTCACCAGGAGTTTCAAGGGTCCTTGATTCATCCCAATCGGCAAATTAGAAGCCGGGAATGGCTTTATAAAATATGAAACAACTGCTGTCAGTTTTTCCATCAGTTCTACATATTTTGCTGTTAAAAAAGGAACCGATAACCACTTTCATAAGGAAAAACAAGAATAAAATCAAAGGCCCCTAATGGAGACAATCTCCAAAGTGCAACAACACAAGCCGATTTCTTTCTTTCTTTTTTTTCCTTCCCTGACAAATCAATCTGGCCATGGTCCAAGGATACAGGCAGGCAGACGGAGCTACCTCACCTGTTTTATTAAGCCATTACCAGAATCATTTTATTCCCATTTATAATGTTCAATACATGGTCTGAAGACTTTTCTAATATAGTAATTAGATGGAACACTAGATAGATGGATTAAATTGGGATGATATTTTATGCCATTGTACATTGCTTTACAATATTCTGCCTGGTTTCTGAGATACCAAAGTGTGAGCGTGTGTATATATAAATGTATCTCTTTTATTTTGGATGAGAAGGCTGTACTTTGCATGTGGCTCATCTCAGTATGAGCCTTCCCTTTTGGAAATCTGATGGTAATTTATGAATCCATGGTAGAACTCGCTAAAAAATGCATCCTACATTCTGTTCCCTTGCCCCCAAACAAAGGTTGCCCAAGCATCACCATTGTTGTCATGGTCACTGTAGCTGACATTTACTGGGTGCTTACTAGGTACCAGGCATGGAGCTGAGACCTTGACATTCATCAGGAGGTCATATGACTTGGGAGTTTAAGAGTGCAGTCCTTGAAATTGCCCAGAATTGGGTTTAAGTCACAGCTCTGCTACTTCTTGTTGTGTGACCTGGGACAGCAGTTTTCCCCTCCTGTAGCATGGTGATAATTTTGGTATTCATCTTTGGAACTGTTCTTAGATGCTTAGATACTTAGATGATGCTTAGGGTGGAACTGGACAGAAATTAAGTGCTCAATAAATATCAGCCATTTTTATTATCATTTTATTTAGCCCAAGGAGATGGCATCGTGCCCAGTTTCCAAATGGAAAAACTGAGGCTTGGAGAAGGGAAACACTTTACCCAAATTACTGAACAAGGAAGTGGCAGGCACAAGTATCTGTGTCCAGAAATTGCTCATTTAACAACCACAAAAGATTGTCCTCTTTGAATAAAGAAGGGACATCTGTACCAAGAAGTGTGTATGTCCGTATGTGTGAGGGGGATGTTGAGCTAAGCCCCTGAGACCCTCATTTGTACCTAAGATATGAATTTAAATTAGAATCTTAATTCTAAGGAACTAAGAAATAAAGGCTCAGTGGTCAACAAAAATGTCGTTCATGTACCATCTCTTCTCATCCCTTGAGATGACACACACAAATGAAACCAGAGAAATGAGTCCCATGGATGTCACCTGAGATTTCCCCATTCTCTTCTCAGGCACTGTCCCCAGGCAGGAAAACGGCCACGGAAATGTCATACCTGAAACATCATTAAGAGATATGATGCCACTATATAGCAGAGAAGACTGAGCTCAGAGAGGTAGTATAACCTGCTCAAAATCACACAGTTTTTTTAGGTCACTTCAGGATTTCTGCAGCCCTGGATCACCACCCAGGCTGTGAAAAGGGCTACAAGATCCTCCTATTTTGATTATACAAATAGAACCCAATCCTTGTTCCCCCAACGTCAGCCCACCTTTGCAGGAGCTGTATTTAGGAGTGGCATCCCCCCAACTCGCTGTTTTGTATATGAATGGGGAACTCAACTGGATGAACCCTACCACGAAGCTGGAAGCTGACTACTTTTGAAGACCTACCTTCTCCATGGTCAGGAAAATAAAATTACCCTCTGTATACATTTTTCTATACTAAGAGAGGGTTCTCAATTTGACATTAGTATTATAACTCATAAAAAAACACACAACCCTCAGTAAAACTCCCAAAATCTTTTGCTGCCAGCTCACTCTACAGTAATGGAAAAGTGAGACATGTCTCCATGCCAATTATCTCCCATCAACAGGCTCTGGGAGCTGCTGTTCTCACTCCTCTGCCCAGGAAATCACGCCGCTTGTATATTTAGCCCTACTCAGATGCTTGAAAAGTTGTTAAATGGTTTTCCAGCTCACCTCAATGATTCTGCTGTCTTTGCAAGTACAGTCCACATGGATGGTCTCAACACTGGAAACATTTTTGTGAGAAGCAAGGCTGGGGTTGGGGAGCTGAACCCAAACAGGAATGAAAAAGAACAGAGAAGTTACTAGAAATGGCAAATCCTGACATTTACTCTCGGCCTGGCCTCTGACCTCACTGCTTTTCCCAACTACTCTGTTCATATCCCCATTTTACAGATAAGAAATTGTAGTCTCAGAGAGGTCAAGTGACTTACCGAAAGTCACACAGCTAGTTCAGGGCAGAGCCGAAATTTGAACCCAGGTCGGTCTGATTTTAACATCTAGGCCTATAAATATGAACAACCCTTCAGCACAGTGAAGGGGGGTTCACACCTATGATACAAAAGGCAGTTTCTTGGGGAAAAAATGTTCTTTTGAAATCTTATCCTATTTGAAATGACCTTGAGAAGCTCAGCACTGTGGAAGGAATGGAAGAGCCTGTGCAATGCATAAACCATGCCTTTGTTCATTCCTTTGTATAACAGATTTTCTTCTATCAGGTTTTCTTTGCCACAATACAAAGCCTCCCAAGGAAGGGGAAGCAATTGGCTGGGTGTGTGATGAGGTGGAGAGATGGATCAGATAAAGGCAGGAGCTCCCACTGCCCTAGAAGAGTACCCTCCGAGGATCCAGGAGGCTTCACCCCATCACAGAAGTAGAATAACAGCAATCTCAGTAACTACGACCTCACCCACCAGTATTTCTGACCATAATAGCCCATTCTTGAAGTAACTGTGCAGGGGCTCCTTTCCTGGATCACTAGGTCTCCCAGGGAGGGAAATTTCACAATTGCCCAGAGACCCACTGCACAGACTATTCCTTATGGAGTCTGAACTTGATGTTTCTTGCTGCAGCCAGACCTCATCTCCTTAGAGAAATTTCTGTGGTGATGACAATAATACTTTATCTAGCCTACCCTTTGGCAAGGTAGGAGGGAGGGGCTCTTGGGATGTTTTAGATGAGCAAACTGAGGACGAGACATGGGAAGATATTTGCCTAGAGCAGTGGTGGCGAACCTTTTGAGCTCAGCGTGTCAGCATTTTGAAAAACCCTAACTTAACTCTGGTGCCATGTCACATATAGAAATTTTTTGATATTTTCAAACATAGTAAAACAGACTTATATTTTTGATACTTATTTTATATATTTAAATGCCATTTAACAAGGAAAAATCAACCAAAAAAATGAGTTCACATGTCACTTCTGACACGCGTGTCATAGGTTCGCCATCACTGGCCTAGAGTCACACAGCAAGTAAGAGTTACACTTTCCCCAGCATGAGCCCTCCTCTCTTCACCTGGGGGGTTCCAAGAGATGGGAGATTTTTACATCTCAGGGGATTCTTACACCAAGTCCTCCGACCCTTGGAGTCATCCTTGACCATCCCTCTCACCCCCATATAACCCATCATAAATCCCCAACATTCTGCTTCCTAGAGTCTCCTAAATCGTGAACTTTCACCTCCACTATCCTCATAGCTGTGCTCACTGGGCCCTTCACAATCTTTCACCTGGATCATGAGCCCAGCTTCTTTTTTAAAAAATTATTTTAAAAATATTTAAATAACATTGACCAGCTGCTTTCTGCATGCCCCCAATTGGGGACTGAGCCCGCAACCAAGGTACATGCACATGCCCTTGACTGAAATCGAACCCAGGACCTTTCAGTCCGAGGCCCAGCGCTCTATTCACTGAGCCTAATCGGTTAGGGCCGTGATCGGCAAACTGCGGCTCGCGAGCCACATTCGGCTCTTTGGCCCCTTGAGCGTGGCTCTTCCTAAGCCTTAGGAGTACCCTAATGAAGTTAATAACAATGTACCTACCTATATAGTTTAAGTTTAAAAAATTTGGCTCTCAAAAGAAATTTCAATTGTTGTACTGTTGATATTTGGCTCTGTTGACAAATGAGTTTGCCGACCACTGGTTAGGGCATGAGCCCAGCTTCTCCTTGAGCACCTGCCTCTATGCTAGGCCCCTCTAAACTCTTCTCTATGCAGCATCTCAACAAATGTTAGTTTCTATTATAATACCATTTGACCCAGAAAATGGCATCATGCCCACTTTACAGATGGGGAAACTGAGGCTTGGAGAAGGGAAATACTTTTCCTGGGTTATCAAACAAGTAAGTGACAGGCACGGGTGCCCGTGTCCAGAGTCTGCTCTCACTTAATCACGTCTCCTTTGAAGGGTGGGAGGAGGGATGCCTCTCCCAAGAAGGTGTCTAAAATCTAAACACAGTAGCTCCCCCTAATCCACGGTTGCACTTTCCCTGTGGTTTCAGTTACGTGTGGTCAACCGCAACTTGAAAATATTAAATGGAAAATTCCAGAAATAAACAATTCATACATTTTTAATTGTAGGCTGTTCTGAGTAGTGTGATGAACTCTCGCACCCTCCTGCTTCATTCTGCCCAGGATGTGAATCATCCCTTTGTCCAGCACATCCATACTATACGGTACTTGCCAGTTAGCTACTCAGTAGCCACCATAGTTACCAGACTGACTGTTGTGGTATCGTGGCGCTTGGGTTTAAGTGTCCCTTATTTTACTTAATAATGTCTCATTCACTTCACTTCATCTTTTCACATGTGCATTTTATCATTTCATATCATCACAAGAAGAAGGGTAAGTATGGTACAAAATAAGATATTTTGAGAGAGATCACATTCCAATAACTTTTTTTATGGTATATTGTTATAATTATTCTACTTTATTATTAACTATTGTTGTTAATCTCTTACTATGCCTAACTTAGAAATTAAACTTTATCCTAGGTATGTATGGATAGGAATAAACATAATATATACAGGGTTTGGTACTATCCCCAGTTTCAGGCATCCATGGGGGTCTTGGAATGTAACTCCCTTTCTCCTCTCACCAAGTAAACTTGGACCACTCAGACCAGAGGATCCTTCTCATCTCTGAAGAGAGCCTCTAGCTGACACAAAGAAATGTCACATTTACGATCTTCCTGGATCCTTGTAAACAACCCAAAAGAGTAGGGCCTACCTTATGCCCTGACTCTCCCCGCACCCCAATGACCCTGGCTTAGGGCGGCTGATAACCTGCTGGAGATCACACAGCATAGAAGATGGGACTTGAGTCCAGGCTGGCCTCTGTTTGGGGTAGAATGCTCCACAAGCAGAACCCGAGATGGGAGGGAAAGCCCCCAGGAAGAAGCTGGAGGGAAGTGAGGGAAGCAGGTATGGGCAGGGGCAGAAGCTGAGCAGTGAGGTGGGCTAAGCAGGAGTCTAGTCTCTACTTGACCCCAGGGGCAGCTCTGGAGGGTGGTCCTGCCTTGAGGGAAGGGGGCCAGGTTGTTGGTCCCCTAAATCACTGGGGTGGGATGGAATACCTCTGGGAAGGCTTAGAATGCCCTGGAAAAGGTGGCAGTGGGGAGCTGCTATTGGCCAACTCACAGCAGCTGGCAAGTGCTGGCAGGTAAAGGGATTTGGCGGGGAGGGGGGGGGGTACCAACAACATCCTCCATAGATCTGTGGTCCTCCCTCTTCCTAGAGTTCAACTAAGAAGGGAGCCAGGGTTGGGGATTCCTGCCTAACCCAAAGCCAAAGAGGAGCAGTCCATCTTCTCGGAGGGAGACCCTGGGGGCTGCTGTGGGGAAGCGGAGGTTCAGAAAGGTTGAGCAGTCTGATGAGGCCACACAGTGTTCCATCCCATTTACCACCGAGCCATGACCCTCTGTAATAATGAGGGCTGACAGGCAGCCTCTCTGCTGTCGCCCCCTCTCCTTGCCCCCACCCATACCCTCTGCCCTGGTGGCCCACCATGTAGCTACACCTCCCCTTGCTGGCTCTTCAGAGCTTGGGTGCTGGATGGGAACAGTGACACCTTGTCAAATAGGCTTTTGATAAATGCAAATCTCTCTTAATTTGAATTTAATTATCAATGAAGTGAGCGATTCCCAGATCGTTTCTCCCCATCAGAAACTGGCAGATACATCTGTGCACAGAGCGAGACTGGCATCTGCTGGTCCTCATGCCAAGCCCCTCCCACTGCCGGCTGGCCTGGCCATGGCTGCTGATCTGGGTGAAGAGGGAAAAGGGGTGCAGAAGTCCCGACAGCTGGAGCCCCAACCTCTGCAGATTCTAAAGCCCAGACTAGAGCCTTTCAAACAGGTGCCCAGAGAGGTTAAAACACTTGTCCAAAGCCCCAGAGCAGGGCAGATGACCTGACTGTATTGTGGCCAGAGTTTGTTCCACTGGCCAGGGGCCACCGTCAGGAGCAGGAGGGTAGTGGCCCTATACCTAATTCCTGCCCTGGTCCCATGCTTATCACTAGGCAAATTCTGGAGAGAGGGTGCCAACCAAAATTAGGGCGTATTGTATGGCAAGCATTGTATTATGCCTTTATTAATGTAACAGTACTTCATTCTACTTGTGCAAAATAGCCCTATGGGGTGGGTGGCATGGCAATCTCGACATAGACATGGAAACACTGAGAAGACAGGTGACAGCCTAGGGTCTCCCAGCCCATAGCACAGAGCCTGGGCTCTCACTGTGAAATGTGTATGTACCTGCCACAAGTAGCATGGGGTCAGTCCAGAGAGCAGGGTGGTGGGGATTGGGGGGCAGGGTGATGGCAGGTCTGAGCAGAGCAGCCCAAACCCTGGGCAAGAGTCTAAAAGCAGAATCTACACCTTAAAAATAATAATATAAACAGCAACAGTGGTCCATTACAGTGATGCCATTATGCTGACGGGACCTTGTGAGCAAGAAGTAGCAACTAAATGAGACCCACTGGTAAGACTTGTGTGATAGGTAAGACTCTGTAGTAGGAAATAAGTCTGATAACAATTTAGGGGCCTTTTACCTCAAGTGGTGTGGGCCATGTAGAGATATCCCTTCTAAAGTAAAGGACAGCCCTGGCTGGCATGCTCAGTGGTTAGGGCATCGGCTCACAAACCGAAGGGTCTCAGGTTGGATTCCTGGTCAAGGGCTTAAACCTGGGTTGCAAGTTCAATCCACAACCCCAGTTGAGGTGTGTGCGAGAGACAACCAATCAATGTCTCTCTCTCACATCGATGTTTCTCTCTCTCTCTCTCTCTCTCTCTCTCTCTCTCTCTCTCTCTCCCCCTCTCCCTCACTCTCTGAAATCAACAAAATATATATTTGAAACATGTCCCGCTTCCGCGCGCCCGGGAAGCTCTGCGTTATTCACCGGGACAGACCGCGAGGGGCTTGACCTGCCAGCTCTGTTCAGGCGCTCACGCTGCCCACCTGCCTCTGCGGCGCAGCGGGACCGGACCGTGTGCTCCCCCCGCTTCCTGTCGGCCGCGCCAGCAGGGCGTGCCTGAGACCAAGTGTGTGACCCGGCTCGCGGGATCAGTAAGCTCCCGTTAGCTATGCAAGGGTGACGTCTCCTTGGGAAAAATCTATGCGTGCAGTTCATCACTATAAAATATTCACGAGGGAGAGTAATTTCTTCAGCTAATACAGAAAATGCACTTGCTATGGTACAACACGTACTTTAAAAAATGTAAAATTAAGCTGGGAATGCAAGGGAACTTCCATATGTGCTCAATGTTATTTTATCAAACCTCACAGCAAGTATTCCACTCGCCCTCTCACCGCGGTGGGAGATGGGAACAGAGCCACGGACACACACACTCAGGGGCCAGGGCCTGCAGGACCGACCGCGGAATAGGACCAGCTCGGTGGGCTGTACGGGGCCAGTGTCCTGGGTAAT
>NW_006294609.1:4082896-4090801 GCF_000327345.1 Myotis davidii | reverse complement strand
GTCTCTCTCTCACATCGATGTTTCTCTCTCTCTCTCTCTCTCTCTCTCTCTCTCTCTCTCTCTCTCCCCTCCTCCTTCCCACTCTCTCTGAAAAAGCAATGGAAAAATATCTCTGGGTGTGGATTAACAAAAATAATAAAGTGAGGGTAAGTTGCTGCATTTATCCCCTCCTACTGCCTTAGTGGACCTCTTTAGATTTTAAAGGTAACGTATTCTATATTTGGGTGTGTTACTTGGCCCATTTACCAAGTGACCCTGAAAAGCTGCTGATTTTGAGTGGGATACAGAACAAGAGAGGGCTATACCTCCTCTTCTGGGGAAGCAGTTAGTGCACTTTTGGTTTGCAGGATGGTTGTATTGTGTTAGGTGGACTTATGAACTTGATATTGCCTGTATTTAGAGGTTAAGTATGGTTTAAGGAGATGTATACCGGTACCAAGTTGACAAGGGCTGCACTTGGGATGGTTAATATTACAGGTGTACCAGTTAATAATGCGGATTTTTTTTCAGTAGATGGAGTTACATGTTGATATATATGTGATTTGATATATATGCTATTTTGTTGTATTGACAGCAAGCTTCAAAACTTCATGTCAAATTTTCTGAAGGTGTTAACATCGTAAATATTTTTACACTTAAAAATGTCAAATTTCGTGCCAAAAAAGGAGCACCAATCGTTTACAAGCAATGGGGAAGATTTTAAAGGAAGGAAAATGGGCACATCAACTGAACCGAAAAGTCATCAATAAAATGTCGCTTCAACAGCATGAAAGTCTTTTTTGCATCGAATTGTAACTGGCGATAAAAAGTGGATTAATTTTGAGAATCCCAAATGCACAAAATCATGGGTTGATCCAGATCACCCATCAAAATTGACTGCAAGGCCAAATCGCTTCAGAAAGAAGACAATGCTCTGCGTTTGGTGGGATCAGGAAGGTGTGGTGTATTGAGCTTCTAAAACCAGGTGAAACTATTAATACTGATCGCTACCGACAACAAATAATCAATTTGATCGTAAAATAACCAGAATGGGCCAGAAGACATGGCAAAGTAATTTTGCTTTATGATAACGCACCTTCACACACTTCAAAACCGGTTAAAGACACGTTAAAAGATCTTGCCTGGGAAGTATTACCCCACCCGCCGTATTCACCAGACCTTGCTCCTTCAGATTACCACTTGTTCCAATCAATGGCACACGCACTTTCTGAGCAGTAATTCAAAATGTATGAAGGATGAAAAATTGGGTCTCTGAATGGTTTGCCTCAAAACAAGAAAAGTTCTATTGGGATGGTATCCACAAATTACCTGAAAGATGGGGAAATGTGTAGCTAGTGGACATTACTTTGAATAAAGCACTTTTGACGTTTCTCTTGAAATTATCGTGTTTTCTTCTATTACAAAATCCTCATTAATAACTGGTATACCAGTATGTATCAACTTCTTTGGACCCCAGGGTGCCCAGATATTTGGTCAAACATTGTTCTGGGTGTGTCTGTGCGGGTGTTTTTGGAAGAACTGGTGGACTGACTGAAGCTGTTTGCCCTCCCCAAAGTGGGTGGGCCTTGTTGAACCAGTTGAAGGCCTGGACAGAACAAAAGGCTGATCCTCCTGCTAGTAAGGGGGAAACACCTCCTGCTTGGCTCTTGGGCTGGGGCATTGTTTTTTCCCCTTGACTTTAGATTTCAACTAAAACATTGGCTCTTCTTGGGTCTTGAGCTTGCCAGCTTTCAGACTGGAACTTAAACCACTGGCTCTCCTGATTCTTGTGTCTTTGGACTTGGACTGGAATTAGACCCAGGGCTTTCCTGGGTCTCTGGCTTCTCTGGAGAACCCTGACGGATGTAATTCATTACCTGGAGGCTCATTTTCCCTTTAGGTGTGTTTAGTTTAGTTTCTGCTGTATCTTAAATATCAGAGATTTTACACAAATATCCCAAATTCCAGTTTCTTTTTTAAAACAGGAATATCTGGGCACGCTGTACTTGCACTTTTGCCTGGCAATCATCATTTAGAACTGTTGGCCTGGGCATCTACTCTTTAGTTAGCTGTAGTTTCTACGGCTCACTGTAGTCTTACATCTGCTCTACCTCCCGCATTAATCCTATCCATTGGGCACCTGTAGGAATACAATGGAGTATAATTCGGCCATAAAAAAGGAATGAAGCACTAACACATGTTACATCCTAGGTGAACCTTGAAAACACTATGCCAAAAGAAAGAAGCCAGACTCAAAAGGCCACATATATGATTCCATGTTTAGGAAAAGTCCAGAATAAGCAAATCCATAGACACAGAAAGTAGATTAGTGGTTGCCAGGGGCGGGGGGTTGGGCGTGGATGGTGAGTGACTGCTAATGGGTATGAGGTTTCCTTTTGGGGCGACAAAAATGTTCTGGAACCAGATAGAGAGGGTAGTTGTGAATGTACTAAAGGGCACTGAATCGTTTATTTTTAAATGGTTAATTTTATGTTATATGCATTTCACTTTCATTTTCAAAAATTGTCAACTAGGGTCAGACTGCTCAGGTTCAAATTCCAGTTCTAACATTTGCTAGCTGTGTGAGCTTCACCGCTCTGAAACTCAGTTTCCTTATCTGTACAATGGAACCAAAAATAGCACCACCCTCCATGGGTTTTATGAGATTTAAAGGAACTAAAGTACAGAAAGTACACGAGATCTGACATATTCTTAAGTGGTAAACATTAACTATTCCTGTTATCATTCTGGGTTGTTGAATTTCTTCAGTTCCTTTGGGACTGTGTCAGTCAGAGCCCCAGACAGCTCTTGGGGGACCAGCAGGGCTGGTCAGGATTCCCAAACCATGTGGCTACATCTGACATTTAAGGAAGAGATCAAACATTTCCTGCCCATTAAATTAAAGCAAGAGCCATTTATCTAGGAAGAAATAAAAACTGTAAATATCAAAGCCGATGCATAACCTTCCTGGGCTTCTGTTGCAACTTCCTTTCTTTAATAATTATTGTTTAAAGTCTGGGATGGGGTGGGTTGGGGGGGGGGCAAGTAGATGAATAGGTCTTCCACTCCATTTACAGTTCACTGCACGCACAGACTTGTGTCCCCGTATCAAATATCTGCAGCGACGAGAAACTAGCCAGTGGCTGTTTGCTCTCTCTACATTATTTATTGCTAGTGTAAATTGGCAGGATCTCCCCCATGCATAACTTTTTCCCTGACTTGTTTCTTTCCAGAAGATCCCAGACTGGGTGGGGGTGGAGGGTAGGGAGGGAGGAGGTAGCCTCGTAGACGCCAACAGAACAATCTTCTTTCAACAGCATTAATTATCTGTATGGCTTTCCATAACAACAAAAGAAAAAATCTTGACCCCACTGCCTGCCAATATTTAAGGCACTCAGAGAGGGAAATCCTTTTATCTTTGCATCTCCCAGAGCAGTTCAGTTTGATGAAACATCCTTCCCATACACCTCCCCCTCCCCTTTCTCTCCCTTTTTATATTCTGAACTTTCTGGCCTGATTAATTCTCCCCATCTCCGTAAAGGGCTGTGTATACTCTTGAGTGTTGACTTGATTTTCTTCTATAAAAACATCCTCACAAGAAATTAAAACAGCTTAGTCCATACTTGCTCCAGAAACTACTTGTAAAGGGTCTTATTCCTCAATAATGGAAAGGGGTGGAAATTAAAAGATTTGTAGGGGCAGACAAGGGTCGGGGGAGAAAATGTGGAAAATGGAATATGAGTTGAGAAGATTTCTTTACTTTAAATTAAAGTTAAGGATTAAAGGCATCAGGCTTTCACGAGTTATCGTGAAAGGCTTTTTAGCAGTCCCAAGTGGATGGGCCGTAATCTTCTTTCAAATGGCTATATTTAGACCACAGAGCACTCAGGCAGCCAAACCAGAAACTTCCAGCAGGGGACTGCATGCAGGCTGGAGGATGGCGTTTTGATATTAGCTGTGCAAAAAGGATTTAACCACCTAGGAGTGATTTATTTTTGAGGAACATGTAACACCTGGAAATAGCACATATAGTTTAAATATCCGTGGAAAAGGTTCAGAGCCAGGGTCGTGCCAAGAGTAAACCTAAAAATTTTGGAAAGCAAGACCTCACCCCAAACACTGCTCCATTCGAGGGGTTTCAGAGTCACACCTGTCATGACACCTCTGATGTAAGCATCTTTGTGTTAGAGCTTCCACAGATGTTTTTCAATTGGAAAAATTATCTTTAAAACCCTGACTCTCTTAACCGATCAATTAATAGATAAAGTAAAGCAAGAAGGAATTATTTCTAGGAAATACATTTATTTCATTCTCTGCCTCCTAGTTTAAGCTCCAGGATCATGTTTACTGACTGAATTTGACTGAGTTTACCGCTACTCTGAATGAGGACTCCTGGGTGATTTATAAAGGTTATTTGAGTGCGTGCTACATTTACATGTTAAATCAATATGGTAAAGAACGATTCACCCCAAAATATAAGAAACCAAGTTATTTTTTAAAAACTACTTTAACAAGGCCTTAAAAAAAAAGTCTTATATAAGACATCAGTGTTGATGCAGCCCAAGAGCAGAACCTTTAAAGTCTGACGGGTGACAGGCAGAAATCCAGACATAGGAGTTCGGCAGAACAGGAATACTTTGGGCTTCTGAGACAGCAGGACCTCCTGGGCTGGTTTCCATGTGGCTGGGTTTTTGTTCATTACTGGAAGCTCAGTAAGTGTTCTAAAATCAAAAGTGACAAAGACCCAACTTGCAAAGCAACATAATCCTCTCCCAGGAAGCAAGAACACGTTTCCCACATTTATCTCAAATTGCAAATCAAAGAAGACCCTGACATATTTTCTCTAAGCTAATCATCAGCAGCCTGGTAATTTTCAAGGGGTTTAAATTAGATCAGATTTTTTTTTTTGTGGTCACCTCCTTTCCTTACCAGGGCATTGAGAGAAGATGTCAAAGGCTTGCATGACACGGGGTGTCCATATAGCCCTGGGCAGTGCAGGGATGGGTGGGAGCTAATTTTCTTTTACCTGCAAGATTCTATCAGAATCCTCCAAACAAAATTTCTTTCAACAGCCTAACTCCTAGAAGTTGGGGCCTGGCAACCAACAGGAATAAGAATGTCTCCAAGGATTTTGATGTCCCTTGCAGATGCCAAACCATGTTTATTTGTCGTTTTAAGTGCAAGGGTCATATTTTAAGTCATAATATTTCCAAGTCAATGTAATAATAGCTAGTGTTCATCCCAGTCGAAGTCATAAAGCACATCTAAATGCACGAACTTTCATTTATCCAACACATGTTTACTGAGCACCTACTATGTGCTTGACCTGTTCATAGTAAGAGGGCATATAGCAATATATAGGATAATGGAGAGGGTCCAGTCCTTGTAGAATTGAGAGAAGTATAACCAACTGAGCAACTTCAATACAGCCCTGGAGGTAGGTGATGGGTATGCAGAGACTTTACACACTATTCTTTTTGAGGAGATTTGAAATTCTCCATAGTACAGACTTTGTTGGTTTTAAAAAGTAAATGCTGTTTATTTTATCAGTTTGCTCATCCAAACAAATATTTATTAAATGAGACCCAAGAGTCAAGCAGTATGCTAGGGGGCTCCTTGCCTTTAAAGAACTCAATCTGGCAATGGTCTATTTTCACCTGTCAGATGAGGGAGAACAGTTAAAAAACTGTTTAAAGAATCTGGGGGCACTCAACAGACCAACACAATCTGTCAGTTCAACAGGAACACATGAAGTGATTGTGCACATAGATCTTAAGAACACTCTCTAGACAACCATGGCCGCCATTTAAAGGAACACCACAGCCCTGGCTGGTATGCTCAGAGCATTGGCTCATGCACCAAAAGGCCATGGGTTCAATTCCCAGTCAAGAGCACATACCTGGGTTCAGGTTCGATCCCTGGCCCTGGTCGGGGTGCATGTGGGAAGCAACAAATTGATGCATCTCACATCGATGTTTCTCTCTCTTCCACTTTATCTAAAAACAATGGAAAAATATTCTAGGGGTAGGGGATTAACAAATAAAAAAAATAATAAAGGAACACCATGGATTATAGTTGGCAAACTATGGCCCATGGGCCAAATCTGGCTCACCAAAATTTGCAAATAAAATTTTGTTGGAACACAGGCATGCTCATTCATTAATGTTTGGTCTACAGCTTTCACACTATCATGGTAGAGTTGAGCATAGACAATATGTAGGGCACAGACAGTATGGTCTACAAAGTAAAAAGAAAGTTTATCATTCCCTGCTCTGTAGTGTTCTTATATTGTTAAAAGTGAGAAAGTTTTCTGTGAATTAAGTTACCAATCTCCAGTCTATCTCTAGTCTACTTTCTTTGGTGGCTTCTTTTTAAAAAAAAGAAAAAAAAACAAAAACACACACACACGAGTTTGCTTACAACTGTATCTCTCTACTTTGGCTACAGCTGGAAAGCTTTTTAAAAAACCCTCATTCCCAGACTACACACCAGACCAATTAAATCAGACCCTCTGGTGGTGGGTTCTATAAAAAAAATCTGTATTTTTTAAAGCTCTCTCAGATAATTCCAATGGGCAGCCAAGATCAAGGACCACTGGCTTAAAGGGAGGGACATCAGTCTGGTGTTAGGTTTTTAAAGATGAATGCAGACTGTTGGTCCAGTGCAGTAGCCTCATGAAAGCTAGCTCACCCCTAGAACCAGCTGGGTCCACTAGAGGGCTAGTTTATTCTGGATAGTCACTGATGGTGCTGCCCAATGGGAAAAGCAGGTGGACTGCAATCAGTGATGTGCTGGTATATATTTAACAACAGACTCTCCAGAGGGAAAAAGTCTTGGATGGGTAGTGCTTACCAATTTCTGTGGTATTAATACTTCTACCATAGCCAACTTCAGTCTAACCAACTGGACATCACTGAGCTCAGAGCTAGAAAGAGATGTACAGTAGTACACTATTATATAGTATTTTGATCATACTGGTATGATAGAGGCAAATCATTTCAAGGGCATATAATAGTAAAATATAGTAAAAAAATAGAAAGTGATGATTTTTGAGTATTTATCACCTTGGTTTGAAATAAATATAATTTATTTAATTATAGTAAATTTATATCACCTAATTTGTACTTTCTTATAAAAGCCCTAGGAATTTGACAGTTGGTTCATGTAAGCTGGTATAAGTTGGCTTTAGCGTAATTTTCAATTTTAGGCTCAAAAGGCCACAAGTTTGGAGTTGTCCACACAGGAAAGCAATGGGGGGAGGAATGGCTGGTAGTTACTAACAGAATTACATGGAAAATATAATAAGGTATAGGAACTGAGACTTGCTACTTCCTGGCAGGATGAGCTTGGGCTTGTTGGTTCACTCCCTGAGCACCCAAATTTCCCATCTATTAAATAAGGTTATTTTACTATGGGCTCTGCAATTGAGATGGCCTGAATTAAAATACTGGCTTTATGACTTCCTAGCTGTGTGACCTTGAGCAAGTAACTTTACCTCTCTGAACTTCAATTTCTTCATCTGTAAATTGGAGATAATTATACTATCTACCTGATAACTGGGTAGTTAAATGTGCTCTTCCAGGTAAATAGTACATGGCATCCTATCTAATAAAAGAGAAACATGGTAATTGGTGTACGACCGCTACCCTTCCCATTGGCAAATCAGCGAGACATGCAAATTAACTGTCAGCCAAGATGGCGGCCAGCAGCCAGGCAGCTTGAAACTAACATGAGGCTTGCTTGCTTCAGTGTTGGAGGAAACCAACGTTCTCCGCCTGCCTTGTCGGCCTCTGAGCTGCAACTCTAAGCAATTATGTAACAAATATAGAAGCTAAACAAACCAGAAACCTGTTTTAGTCCACCGGGCTTCAGCCAGCAGGATCGCAACATTGTCAGCAAAGGCCAGAAACCTACTTTCAGAAGAGG
>NW_006294609.1:4080381-4081610 GCF_000327345.1 Myotis davidii | reverse complement strand
GCTTCTCCTGCCTCTGTGGCAGTGCTAAGGAGCAGTGAGCAGGCGGGTGGTAAGGAGTGAGGGGTCCTGGATTGCAAGCCTGCAGTCTGACATCCCCTGAGGGATCCTGGACAGCGAGAGGGCGCAGGCCGGGCTGAGGGGACCCCCCACCCATTGCATGAATTTTATGCACCAGGCCTCTAGTGTAATAAATAATCAAAAAACATTAGCTGTCATTATTATTTTATAGGCTTGTAGCATCATATGAACTACTTGTTGCTTATTGGGTGCAAATGACAATCATTAATTCTGTTTGACAAATATTTTTGATTCCCTATCATGCACAAGGTAGGACTGCGCTACTTGTGATTAAGTGAGGGCACATGACTAGATTTGGCCAATGAGCTGAAAGCAGAAGTGACATGTCACTTCCAGGATAGAGCATTGCACTGTTGCCATGAGACCCTCTATAGCAGTCTATCCTTCCAGCATAGTGAATAGCAATATTATAGCTGGTAGCTGTTCCACTAGCTGGGTTCCTGAATAACTGTGATGAGCAGAACCCAATGCCCACCCACAATGGACATGTAGCCAATGGGCATGTTAGATGAGCAAGAAAGAAGCCTTTGTTGGGTTAAGCCATTGAAATTTGGGGATCTTTTGTTATTGCAGTATAATAAAGTTTATACTGATTATTACATTGCTAGGTAACTGGCCTTTATTTCTACTACTAAGAATAGTCTTTAAAGCCACAAGTGTCATATCTTCTCCCTATCCTCAACCTAAACCATATATCTCTAACAGGAAAACTTTAACTAGTATGGACTCACTGGCAAGGAGTGGGGAACAAAGTGTGATTAACTGACCAAAGACCTATATTTCAATCTGCCACTTGCTAACAACTCTGCAGTCTCAGGCCAATCACATCAGTTCTCTGAGCCTGTTTGCTGATCTGTGATATGGGAATAATAATGATGATCATATTTGCTCTTGCTTTACCAGGATGCTGTACAACTATAATATAATGATGCAATACATAAAACACAGCTACTATCATTGGAGGAAATTACAATTTCTTATTGTGATAAAGTTAGATTATTTTTCATTGATCTTCATCAAGTTCCCAAGAAATTCCAGTCAAGTTTTTGCTTTGTTTTGTATTAACTACCTCTAGATCTGAGTCAGAGTAAACAATATCTTTGGTCTCTTCCTTAAGGGTTCTTGCACAGGGCTCTACAGTCTTGATCTCC
>NW_006294609.1:4045982-4080315 GCF_000327345.1 Myotis davidii | reverse complement strand
CCCCCCCGCCCCTTACTCTGAACCACCAACATTCTATAATGTGCCTTGGCAACTCATCCCAACAATTTCACAAAGTTCTTTTCCAAAGCCTTCCTTAGAAATGTTTACCCTGGTATTTAATTAATGCCGGGACCTAAATATCGACTTACAATCAAAATGCAGAATGAAATCTATATATCCAATAACATCCACAAACCAATTAGTTAACAACACAATGCCCCTTAACAACTTACTTCTTAAACCTTAAAAAAAAAAAAAAAAAAAAAAGAGAGAGGCTCTTAATCTCATTACGTTGTCCTCACCACTTCTCAATGTTTTGCAGGCCTTGGCATTTCCTAATTATGAGCACAGCCTAATTCAATCAAAATTTCACCACTGGTTTTCAAGTACTCCAAGTGATGCCGTGAAAGCAACACCTTTTTTTACCCCCAAATAAATTAAACCTATGTATTATAATCATTACCTTAAAATACTGTAGATGTATTTCATTTTTAAAAAATCATAATTATACACATCTACTTGTAAGTGAATAGGAGTTCTCAACATATACTGCATGTCAGCAGCAGCAGGAACTAAAAGTTAGGCAGAAGGCCAAGAAAGGGGGGAGGATTAGGCCTTGGTTTCTCCCTTAGGAAGCAGAGACCAAGTTGTGCATCAAATTGTAAATTACAATAAGCCAGTGACTTGCAGATATATCATTCATTCATTCATTTATAAATCTTTATTGAAAACTTACTGTGTGCCAGTCTGTGAACAAAGTAGAACTGATCCTTCCCTTATGAAACGTACAGTTTAGTGGGGAGAAGATGTAACACAAATAATCACACAAATAATTATTGCCATTGTGCTAAGTGCCAAGAAGGAAGGGAAGGGGCACCAGAGGATATAATGGGAGCTACATCATCTAGTCAAGAGGCAACAAATACCTCCTTGAGCAGATGGCACTTAAATTGGTAACTGAAAAAGGAATAAGAGTAAGT
The DNA here is from genome assembly GCF_000327345.1 of Myotis davidii. Classification (NCBI taxonomy): domain Eukaryota; kingdom Metazoa; phylum Chordata; class Mammalia; order Chiroptera; family Vespertilionidae; genus Myotis; species Myotis davidii. Next base: position 4,079,335 of record NW_006294609.1, on the reverse strand, counting down.
TAGAGGACTAGTAAGGGGAAGAAAATGAAGATACACCATGTTCATAGATTGGAAGACTCAACCCTGCTAAGAAATTTTATTCTCTCCCAATTTATCTATAGATTCTATGCGGTTGCAATAAAAATCCCAGGTGATTATTGTTTTGTTTTTATAGAAACTAACAAGCCAATTTTAAAATTTATAAGGAAATTCAAAAGATACATAATATCTAAAGAAACTTTAAAACAAAAACAAGGTTAAAAGATTATCCAACTTCAAAACTTACTGTAAAGATACATTAATCATTAAAATGTGGCATTGCTGTAACGATAGACATATTGATCAATGATCTAGAATAAAGAGCCCCAAAATAAACCCACACATTTGATATTTTTAAAAAGGCACCAAAGCAGTCTAAAGGGAAAAAGAAAATCTCTTTAATAAATGCCGCAGGAAAAACTGGATATCCATATGGGAAAAAATGACCCTCAAATCCCTACCTCACACTATACAAAAAAATTAATTTGAGATGAATCAGAGAGACCTAAATTAAACATAAATGCTAAAACAACAAAGCTTCTAAAAGAAAACATATAAGAATAGATTCATGATTTGGCGGTAAACAAAGATTTCTTACATAGGACACAGGGGAAGAATATTCCAGACAGAAGAAACATCATGGGCAAAGACCCTGGAGAAGAACAGAGTTTTTTTTGTTTTTTGTTTTTAGGAACTCAAGCATGGCTGGGGTGTGTCAAGTGAGGAAGAGAGTGGCAGAATTAGAAATACCAACTGCTGCAGTGATCTTTTTTAAAAAATTACACTTTAAGAGATTGAGGAGACAAGCTGCAGTCTGGGAGAAAATATTGCAAGTTACATATCTGACAAACAACTTAGCTCCAGAAAATATAGAGAATTCTCAAAGCTCAACAATAAAAAATCAAACAACCCAATTTAAAAAATGGGCAAAATATTTGAACTGACACATGACCAAAACAGATATACAGTTAGCAAATAAGCATATGAAAAGATGCTCAACAGTATTAGTCATTAGGGAAATGCAAATTAAAACCACGATGAGATACCACTACATGCTTATTAGAATGGTGTATAAAATAAAAAAGAAAAAAATTGGTAATATAAAGTGTTGGCAAACATATGGAACAGCTGAAATGCTTATATATTACTGATAGAAACATGAAATAGTACAGCTACTTTAAAAAAGCAAATTGTGATATAACCATACAGTGGAATATTACGCAGCAATGAAAAAGAACAAAGTACTGATACATGCAACAACATAGGGGAAATCTTAAATGCACTGTGCTAAATGAAAGAAGCGAGATATATATGTATATTGCATTCCATTTATATGACATTCTGAAAAAAGGCAAAGCTATAGGGACAGAGAGCAGAGCAGTGGTTGCCAGATACAGGGTGTGGGGGAAGGGTTTGAATGTAAAGGAGCAGCACAAGAAAACTTTAGGGGGTGATGGAACTATTCCATATTCTGACTGTGGTCAAAGCTCACAGAACTCCACACTAAACCAAAACATAAATTACTGTATGTCAATTAAAAATAAATTTCACCAGTTATCTCAGGTTCTGCTTAAGCCTTTTGCCAGGCTCCCCACCACCTACTTGAGAGAATCGAGTTTTCAACCAGATATTCAGGCTCAAACACCTACCCAGGATGCTTCTCTAGTCAGCACTCTCTATCCAACCACACTCCCTGGTCCCCTCCATCACTCCAGCTAGCAGAGACTTCAGGGCTGCATGCCAGGACTTCTCTGCCTCGGAGCCTTTGTTAATGCTGTTCCCTCTGCTTGGAATGTCCTTACTTCTCTCCCTCCCTGGAAGCTCCTATTCACTCTAAACATGGCTCAAGTGTTACCTCCTTCGTAGTCCATCCAAAGTACCTGGCACAGAGGCCCGGTCTGCAGAAATGCTAAACCCAGGCAGAGCAGGCACACTGATGTTGTCCGGTGCCCCAGTACTTAAGGAGATGGTGGCCAAGCTATGTCTGGGTTAAGGTGTCAATATTCCAATGGTGTGGGCGAAATCAGGAGAGGCAAAGGACATTTGTCCATCTGAAAACAGGCTTTCTTACTAAGGCTTATTTTAACCTAAGGAGACACAATGAGCTGGAAACTCAGGAGACAGAAGTCCAGACTGTGTCCAGCTACTCAACAAGGAATGGGTCCTTGAGTTCCACTACAGGCTTTCCAGGACTTGCCCCTTTGGGACCTCCAAAGTACTTGGCCTGTCCTAAGTTTCCCCCATGTCTCCATGTCCTCATGTTTCTGTGTCACAAGTCCTTGGTGAAGAAGGGTTCCTTCCCCACACTCAGACAGGTGAAGGCAACAGGAAAGCCCCACAATACCGCTGAAGAGAGATTTCTTAGGCCGTGGATCTGCGAGTCAGAAATAAAAAGCGGGGTTTCAGCATCATGCAATTAATGCAGCATTGATTTCTGCACTGTAAGAGGCTGGTTCATTAATTCCAGATGCTCTCACCAGTCAAACCGAGGTTCAGCTTCTTTGCAAGATGAGGCAAATGAGAATACTGAATTTTAAAATTCCTTTCTGCAGCAACCTTTATTAACAAACAGAGCATAGAACCCACCCACCCAAACTGCTTAATTATTCCTAAATAATTAACAGCACCTGCTCACCTCCCTGTTTACATGGGCAAAACCCACCAGGCCTCTCATGCTCAAGTGGGCTCTCCTTCTTATGAGAGGAAAGATCAAGTTGGACACTGATATTGGCCACCCCCAACCCGACCCCAAACAACCAGTATTTGCTAAGTGGAATATTCCTCCCAGCATCAGGACTGCTTTGCTGGATTAGATATTTCTCTGAATCACCTTTGGGAGGTAAAGACCCAACAGGGACTTCCTGAGATGTTGGGGTTCTTCTAGGTGAAAAAGAGAAAGGGAGTCCCCTTGGGAGAATGTTTCCCTTTGTGGGAGGCTTGTGCAAGTTGAAACCTTTCTTTTTCCTTTTCTTTTTTAAAAGGTAAATTTCCCTTTAGGGGAGTTGTTGGATTTAGCAAGGCTCAAACTGTTATTCGAGTCCAGCAAGGTGCAGGAATTGGCCAACTGTACCTTGAGTTTTCCTGCAATTCGACAGAGCATTGCTATTCAAAATGTGTTTTGCTAAGGTGGCTGGGTATCACCTGGAGTCAGTTAGAAATGTGGAATCTTGGCATCCACTCAAGTGCTAATAAATCAGAATCTGCACTTAAACAAGATGTGAAGATGATCCACGTTCACATTAAAGTTTGAGAAGCACTGGCTCAGGTGGTCTGTTTCAGGGAAATGACAATGAGGAGGGACTGTTGACACCTCTATTGGGAGAGTGCCTTCTGCTTGCCTGGCCCAAGCTAAGATGTCCAGCCCTGCCATCCCAAGACCCACTATCGCTCTTGGATGAAACCTCCCAACAAGGCTGCCAGCCAGGATCATCAGGCCACTGACCCAGTGACGATGTCCTGGCATGATTCAGAAAACCAAGCCCACGACGCCTTTGGTGCTACTCAAAGGGGGGTCCCTGGTCCAAGAGCATCAGCAGCACTTGGGAACTTGTAGGAAATGCAATGACACCCAGGCCTACTGAGTCCTCAGGAATTGGGGAAGTTCCCCAGGAGAGTCTGATGCACACTAAGATCTGAGGACTACAGATTATGACCTCTTGCCAAAAGGATTCCAGTGAGTGGAAATCTAAAACTCATGCTGACATAGAACAGGTGTCATGCTGTTGATGGGGAGACCCACCCACCCTTGTTCTCAAAATGAAGAAGTTGGGGGAAAGGAGTAAAAGTGAGTAAGTGGCTTCCACTGGATCAGTAACCTGTGACAGGGATGGGAAAGTGATGAGGCATCTGGAATCCCAAGTTCAAATCCACTGCCTGGAGTGAATGTCTTTGGCTAGAGACATCAACTGGCTCGACCCCTCCCCTCACCTATACCGCATTTTCTGCCCCACTCTCCCAATTTACATAAACAGTGTCTTTATCCAAGAGGAGCTCAGGGATGAAACATTTGGTTCCCCCTTTAGCACCCCTCCTCCCCGCAACGCCTTCTCAGTTATCCTGGTGAACACAACGAGGATTTCATGCACCAAATACCATCCGGCTCCAATTGTCATTTCAGGATTCACACCGTTTTAATGAATGCCAAAACTGGTTTTTTACTTGATAGAGCCTGACAAGACCAACAATCACAGATTAGAGAGAAACTTCTTGCTTTTCAACAAAGGTTAATAAATAGTGACAGCCTTAAGTCTATTCTGATTAACTATGCTGAAAGATATTATTGCTGTTTGTAACATGAAATCATTATTGGATTAAGCACAGCATATAAAAATGAAATGTGAGTTTTAATCTCAAACAGACATGCAGACTGCTCAAATAAAGGCGGGGGTAATACTCGGAGGCTTGTATTAATTTTAAGTTGCTCTGGTGAAGGGATATTACCTGTTGTTTGTCTGGTCTGGATTTGATGGTTCCTCAGTGAACTTTCCATTGCTTCCCCCCAACCCCAAAGATTCTAAGAGGCAAACAGCAGGGACAGCGCCCTTTGCACATCAAGTGGTTAAACAAAGCATGGCAGGACCCAAACTGGGATCGATGGACCACAAGTGGTCTCATTTTTCCAGGGGTTCTCTGACCTCAAAGACCTTCCCCAAGAAAATGCCAAACCCAAGTATGGAGATGGGGGTGGAGATAGGGGGAGTTTCAGCCTTGTTTTCTAAATGAAGAAGTTGTTGGGGTGGGGGGAGTAAAAGTGAATAAATAGCTCCTAGGGGATCATTAACCATTGCCTTGCCCCCTTTCTTGCCATCCCCTCCACTGTGGACACTGAAAATAACCCCAACTGCATTGTTCGAGATATTTTGTGCATACATTCATTCAGCACCCAGACTGTCTCTAAAATACCATTTCCCAATAAAAGGGTCCAGGGCTCCGAAAGTCAAGTGAGTGGCAAATGTATGCAGTAAGTAAGGCTGGAACATCTTGTTTTCCTGAAAAGCAAGGAGAATGCCCATGACCACTGGAGGAGTCCAATTGATTAATCCAAAGTCGACTGGCAGAGTTCCACTGCCACCTGTTGCCCACCCACCCCCCCGCCTCCCGGAGATGGGACAATCTGAGCTTGAATAAGGATAAAGACTGAATAGATGAAGACACTTCAATTATGCTTGCATCCATGGTTTTATAATAATATTTTTTAAAACTCTAATTGACCACTTTTGGAGAATGACAGGGAACCAACTCTTTATTTTGAAAACTGGCAAATACAGGGAAAGAATTAAACATTTATCTTCTCTTTCCTGGACACACTTTCCTTCAGGGTAAGCAAATAATTGATGAGGAGTGGTTTCTCTGTAGAGAAATCTTCCAGCTAAGAAAGCAAAAAGGAGGGACAAAAATCAACGTATCAACATTTTGCAACCCCTAATAAATTAATGGACCCAGGCAATGATTATCAGTGGGCACAAAACTTAGCGGATGAAGAGCTGATGGGGAACTTGACAATGGATGAATCAGGCTGACAGTTCCTAAACCCACAGATCAATCTCAATGTCACATAAAGGGAGACAGCCAGATCTCGTGTACCTCCTGACAGAAGGACATACCGTCATCCATGACGTGGTCTTGCCACAAATATCCAACCAGCATACAATCAAGCCTCTGGGGCTACCACCAGTTCACAGGAGACCCAGGGGACAGAGGAGAGTGTTAACTGACACCGAGAGGACATGCTCAGCCAGAGCCAGTGGAGAAAAACTTCATGGGACAAATGGCTTCTTCAGCAAGAAGAAGGATTGTAAGAAAAAAGGGAGGGAGAGAAACGGGTGGGGCAGAAAGATAGAGGGAACAAAGGAAGAAGGGGGGAAAAAAGTGAGAGGAGACAATAAAATATGACCCACGAGTCAATACTGGTATAAACACGAATAAATAAATGGAGAGAAGCAAAAGATCTTTAATTAATAAATACAGAAATTAGATGGAAAAATAAAACCACCATTTGGGAAACACTGCATCAGTAATTGTTTGGGGGGCAAGAAGCCTCAATAGATGGTAAAATTTGTGGGCGGAAAGAATTATGATAAAAGAGTATTTACATTGTCTTGAAGTGTTTCCCATCTAAATTTCCTCCTTGTTTATCACCTTCTGGGACCTTCCAGAATCACTGGCTTCTGTATTATGCTGTGTGCACTTTGCAGGGGAGGGTGTGCTTGACAAAGATTCTGGAATTGAATTTAGCCTTGAAGTAAGCGGACTCTGTGCAGGGTGTCTGCCCAGAGGTGGGCAGGGACCTGGCTGCCTTGGGCATCCTTATATTGTCACTGCCTTGGGCAGGGCCTGGCCCAAAGGGTTCTTGTGTATGATATAATTTATTTGCTTTTTAAAATATATATATTTTATTGATTTTTTACAGAGTGGAAGGGAGAGGGATAGAGAGTTAGAAACATCGATGAGAGAGAAACGTCCATCAGCTGCCTCCTGCACACCTCCCACTGGGGTTGTGCCCGCAACCAAGGTACATGCCCTTGACTGGAATTGAACCCGGGACCCTTCAGTCCGCAGGCTGACACTATACCCACTGAGCCAAACCGGTTAGGGCATAATTTACTTGCTTTTCATCTTAGTGTATTTTTTTCTTGCTGTGGCTTACAGGTCCCATCCCACAGCTTTCCCTGTGCCCTCTGGCCCCGCCTAGAGGACGAGCATTCTAGCCTCCCTGCCTGTCAGGGCAGCGCCCCAAGCCTCCAATTCTCCTAAGCCAGGAAGGATGTAGTAAATCTGGTGCCAGTTGTAATATCAGGCCCTACCCAGGTGAAGCCTGCAGCTCCCAGGAATTCCCTGAGGCAACAAAAGAACTTAGCTGGGAACATGGAGAAAAGAATTGTAAGTGAAGTCTACATGACACTTTCATCTGATTGAATTAGGCAGAAAATCTTGAGGAAGGATGTATGTGCCCCAGTGTAAAAAAAGTTCCCACAAAGGAGAAACTTATGTTCCAAGGACTTGTACAAGCCACTTCAGGTGGGTGGGCTATGGGAGGGGTCTGTGGGCTTGGCCACAGAGAGGAAAGACAGTCTGATCTCACCAGGACTTGTTTCAAGAAACGGTCACAGTTACAGCAAACTATGCATGCGGGTGCACCAGTATATGTTACAAAAAAACCTTAGTTTCCTCACCTGTAAAATGGAGATAAGGTGCAGAGTCAATGAGATGGTGTAAGTATACACTTAGCTCAATGGTTGACATGTAACTAATGCTCAACCAAGGGATGTAGTGCTATGTAGTATATCATTGCTTCTGAGTTTCAGACGGAACACATGGGCCCTGCTGCACAGAGCTCTTCCTCATACACTTCACCTGAGATTCCAGAACAACTCTTTCATCCCTTCCTGGACATACAGCAGTTGCTCCTCACCTCACCAGAAGCTTCCATACCTCCCTGCCTTTGAGCATCTGAATCCCTGAAACAAAAAAGCATTTTCCACCCATCCTCTTCCTGTCATATGTCGTAAGTGTTGTCATTCAAGGCCCTTCTCTTGGAAGGCTTCCAGATTGCCTCTGCCAAAATCCATCACCCGCTCCCTGGCACTCCCATGGCACTCTGCTCCTACATCCATCAGCAAGCAATGCGAATTGTTGGTTAATAATATCATCACTGCAATCAGAGCTGCCACTAATTACCACCAAGAGAATTTCTCAATTAAAATCCTCTGAACAACCCCAGGCAGCAGGTATTACAGTTTTCCCCACTTTACAGACAAGGAAACTGAGTCACAGAGATGTGAAGTCACGTGCACAAGGCCACCTCGCCAGAATGTGACAGGGGCAGGCTTTGCACTCAGGTCCGTGTGGCTGCAAAGGCCTTGTTCTTCTGACGAGTGCCGGAAAAGGCAGCCAAGAGGTGGAAGCGGCATCCCCATCTCCTGGGGGTTGTGAGTTATAGGCCCTGGAGGGAGAAGCAGCACAGTATGTGTGCATGTACACACACACACACACACACGCACGCACGCACGCACGCACGCACACGCAGCTTTCTGGCCTCCCACAGTAGGCCACTCCTGAATTTCCAAACATTTCCTCTTCACTGAGTCATCTTCCTTGGAGGAGGGGGAGAGAAATCAATACTCGTTGCCTATCAACTAGGTTATCAAATCAAGTAGCATCGGCCCCTCAGGCCACAGTTGATCATTCCAAAACCCCAAGCCCCATTTCATAATAGTTAAAAGAACATTTCCTTTTAATTACCCCTAAATATTTCTGAAGAGGTGGAAAGAAATAAAGTGCTCAGGGAGAAGATCAGATGATGCATCTTTACACAGAAGGGGTACGGCACAGCGTGGCAGAGGGCTCTGAGCCCTGTGGGGATCTCAGTGTGGCTCCCAGGTCTATTTGGGGGGCAGTAATAAGTCTTACTAACCAGGTGGATCGGCCAATAGCAGCTTCTTAGAGAAGAGTAGATCTCAAGACAGTGAAAACCTGGCCGGAGAAACATGGCATTTTGGGCAAAGCCCCCAAAGCTGAGGTCCTATTTATCTGTATGAGTCACACAGAATCATACGCCCCCATTCTTTCCTTCTAAAGGAGCTTCAACATTCTCTGAGAGCCATAGTGGGCTACAAGCCCAGGTGGTCCCAAAAAAGGACATCCAAGGTGAAGAGCAAGGGCTGAAGTAGGAGTCAAGGAGAGTGGGGGAGAGACCACTCTGACATTTAGTGCTCTGTGATCTTGGGAGTGTCTCTACACTCATTGGGCTGCTATTTCCTCCTCTATTAAGTAGGAATGGAGTAGATAACCCACCTCTCTACCTGAGACTCTGAAACAACATGGCAACAATAATAGCAGTGAACCACCAATGACAATTTGCTGTGTGCCAAGTCCTTTTTTAAATGCATTGCATGAATTATCTCATTTTATAGACATGGAACCAATGACAGAGAGATGAAGCCATTTACCCACATCCCTATCCTGGCACTGAGCACAGAAATAGTCAATGAATGAATGAAGACTGAATGAAGTTCCCTTCACAGTCAGTACACACCTGAGGTCATATTCACTGCCTCAAACCCATTTCCTGGTCTTTGAGTTGTGTGATAGTGTCATAATTTTCTGCCAGCTCCTCTACCTCTGACCACTGCAATCATAGTTATTAAGTGATTAACTCCAGGAGATGTTTCATGCACCCACGGCTCTGCAAAGTGTGCAGTGCTAGAGATCAGGCTCCTTCTGTGGGACATTTCGAGGTTGTGACTGAACCCAATCAGGTAAACTTGGGAGCACAATCCATCAAGCAAGCATTTGTTGGTCAACTACTACACACCAGACCTTTTGCTCAAAGTGTCCAAATGAACGTGCTCACAGGACTGGGCACAGGAGTGAAAACCCACGGGAGGCTTTTTCCATGAGACAGAAGAGGCTCTGCCCCTATAGAAGCTGATAAGACCCTCACAATAAGAATAGTGTCCCTGCTAGCTAGAAAACTTGCAAACTTACCTGCTGCCAATAATGAGTGTTTTTCTCCTAAAATGATGCCTCTAGGCACCAGGGCATCAAATTTGAATCTTGTCAATATCTACAAAACTGGCAAGGAATGTTCCCACGCAAAAAGATAAAATAATAGTAATAACAACAACAACGTTTTTTTAAAAATCACTTAATATGCCAGATGCCAGGCTAAATGTTTTAGCTACACTGTCCCATTGAATCCTTGCTACAACTCTAGGAAGTGGAGCATTGGAGGCTCAGAGAGGTTAAGTAACTGGCCCCAAATCACCAGCAACTGGAGGAATCAGGACTTATTCTGGAAGATTCCAAAACTTCTCCAATCTCCAGCTTTCTCCTTCATAAAATAGAAATAAGTAGGACCTACTTCAAGGTGTTTCTATGAAGACAAGATGAGATAGTATGCAAGCAAAGTATTTTTTGCACGCAGCCTTGTCCATGGGGAAGACTTTGCTCAGCTACACTGAGTATTTCATCATCAACGTGTCCCTAACAAGGTTTAAGGTGGGCGGGCTCAGGGTACCATGTATGTCAGCTCAGGGGAAATACCCTTCTCTGTACGCAGCTCTCCCCTCTGCTGTCTGTCACCAATGCTCAGATGTCAGTCACCTACTGACAAGTGCACGAAACAGTTTTGGGTGCCCACAGCCACCACAAGCCCAAGCTGCCTGGATCCACCCTGGCAGGGAGAACTGCCAAGTGGCTCTCTCGCAGGCTGGCTCCTGCCTCTGGCTGCTGCCCAGAGTGACTTAACCTGAGTTATAGCTGCTTTGCCAAATTGTTGGAGAAGAGACGACCACAGCATTTGGCCCAGCCACCCATGCAGAATACCCAACATAGAGTGGGCAAGGCTGCAGAAAGAGTGGATTACAAATTGTATTTTTTTAAAAATGATATTGTGTGCTGATAGGATATTTTAATCTGGGTTCAGACATTCCAGAAATAACAATAATAGCTTACGTTCTATAGCACTTCCTCTATGTAACCTTTTATGTAAAGTATGGAATTTAACTCTCACAACATCCCATGCAGTAGGTATTATTATTAGCCCAATTTTACAGATAAAAAGAAGTTGAGACACAGATGAAATGCTTTCCCAAGATTACACACAGGTAGGACAAACCAGGCTGTCTACTTCATGCAAATCTGTCATGTTCAAGAACGGCCCTGAGGTGACAAGTGAGAGACAGACCTGAGGCTGGCACTGTCACACTCCCATTTTATAGATGAGAAGACTGAGGCTCAGAGAAGCTGAGATTTGTCTTCAGCACTGGTTCCTGATCATAGTGAATTTTGCACAGCACCCGATTTCTACTCTGTAAACTCTGACTCCCCAACCCCAGCCACTCTAGCTTGCAGAAGGTGATTAAAAAAAGACATCTCCCAGTAACAGGGAGGTGAGCCATGGAGATGAGAATTAGAAAGAGGTGCCTCTAGTCTGGTAGAGAAGCCCAGCAGCCACCAGGTTCCCTGCAGGGCGTGGGTTTCCTACCCTAGAAAGCAATTGTGGCAGGTCACACTGTATGGGTGGCGGGGTTCAGGGCTACCGTGGCGTGGCAATCTGGGGGAGCCCTGACAGTATCCAGTGCTATGGCCAAAGCCTCCCCACCTTGGGGAGGAACCAAGCCTGGACGCTGGTCTTCCCTGGGCCAGATTAGCAACTGTCAAGCAGGGCTTCCATCACCAAGTGCCTTGAAAAAGCACATTCCGTATATTATAAAATAATTTTATATTTGGAAAGCAGCACCCCTTCCGGATACAAAACACCCATTGCTTATATGGCCCAAGCTACAGAGGTAAAGCTCAACAGAATCTTCTCAGCTGGAGCAGGATGGGTTAATAATGGTGCAACCCTTAGAGGCGTCTGAAGGTTTCCGCAGCTCTCTGACTGGAGCTGGGGCTAGTGGGCGCCTGGATGGATGCCTTTTGACAGTGCCAGCTACGTTGTGTTCTTGAACCCAGAGCCACCCAAGGACAACTCTGCTGGGGGTTCCAAATGCAGGAGGACGAGAGAATAGGGCATACACTCTCACATGCAACATGCTCACACAGCACGTTCATATTCAACATGTGCTCTCATACATTCTCTCACATAGATGCACACAACTATCACACGCAGTATATGCTTACACACAACATGCTCTCACATGCAACACACAACATGACACACTCCCCCATATGGGCTCACACGTTCCAATGCACATACTCACACACTTGCATATGTACATTCTCACATGCATGCACATGCAGCTGGTACAGACCCACACAGACTCACAGTCAGACACCCATGTGCCTCCCCAAGATGCTCATATACATCCATGCAGGTGGAAAAAGGCCCGAGAAAAACAAACCTGGATCCACAGAGCCGGCCACACCTATGGCCACCTCCCAAAGACACATGGACAGACACAGAAACACACAATTCAAGAACCCACATACAAAGATCCACACCCAGTCTCGAAAGTAGACCACCCCCAAAGCCACAAAGCACACTAAGACACACAAAGAGCCACACACACTGGGCTAGACACACACACAGACACAGGGGCACACGCAGACACAAAGTCATAACCTCCTGCTCTCACACCCCCAAGTCCTCCCAAAAGACAGCAGGTCCTGGCACTCACCCTGGGAGGACTGTCAAGACACAGGCAGCGCCGTCCTTCCAGCCCTGGCCCAGCAGCCTGAGCCCACTCTGGGGCCCGTCAGCAGCACCGCCAGCAAATAAAAAGCGAATGTGCAAAAATAAAACTGAAAGGCTGTGATAAAGCAGTACCCTCTTCCCACAGGACTCTGCGCTGACGCAGGTTCTGCTCTCTGCAATAAACATTTTCATTCTAATTTTAAAAGACATTAGCATTACCTCTTTGGCTCTCAATCCAGCCAGACGGTACCTTGCCTGCTAGGCTGCCCACCGGCCACACTAGGCAGCAAGGGGTGGAAGGGTCCCAGGCCTCACACCTTAAGACCACAGGTCACCTAACACTATACACACTGATCTAGGGACCTGTTGGCCAACTGAGTCTAATTTTACATCATCCTTGCAGGTCCACATAAAGCAAAGAGATACTCCCAAACTTCTCCCAGAGAATTCTGTCTCACCCTAGCCAGGATCCCTGAGAACCAATCCTATCCTCCAGTATGAGCACCATACACAAGGAAGGCAGTTTTCAAATGGATGGTCTGCCCCCTGACAAATGGGGAGCTCTGTGTGAACTGGGGCACCATTCTCTTAACCCCACCCCACAAATCACCCTGTCTGCAGATTTGAGTCTTACCTCACCAGTCTAGGAAATCAAAGCGAGCTATTTTATAAGCTCAGATGCCTAGACCCCAAAACATAAGCCCTTCAGCCTCAGCTGCACCCTGCTCACCCTTGAGGTCCCAGGCACTCTGATCAGGTGATTTCCACAAAACCCACCTCCAAACCTTTGCCCAAGCTGTTCCCTCCTCCTAAAACACACTTTCCTGTCTCTTTGCCAGAGCTGCGCCTGGTCATCTTTCAGGTCTCAGCTTCTAAGTAACTTTATCTTATATTATTTGGGGGTTTGGGGATTCCCCCCTTGAGTGGAGCAGCCCCTTTCCTGCCTTCACTGAGCCATAATGTAGGTGACCTCCTTCTGGAAGCTTCCAGACTGTGGAGTGCTTCTGCTTAGCAACCACAGCTTCCTGGGCACCCCATTTAGGGGACAGCTCTTCCCAGGCTGGTTCCACCTGCCTGATCCTGGTGGGCCTCCAGTGGCTATCAGGAGGGGTTCCCCTAAGGCAGGGAGCAGTCTTCCATGTCCCCCCAGGTCTAAGCCCAATATATAGGTACTGAGTAAATAAATGGACAAACAGCTTGCACTGGTCTTCCTCCTCTGGATTTTCAGAGAAACCAGTAAGTCCTTGTTAGAGTGAGCATGTGATACAGGCTGCTGGCTCTTGTCTGCTCTGCCCTGGAGCTGAGGTGCAGCCCCTCCGGCCATTCCCAATTGTTTACGCGTCACTATAACCAATTGAAGCTCCTCGGGCCACAAGCATAAAAATGATGGATGAAAAATAAATGTCAGCAGATGGCTCACAGCAGTCTCAGCAGCCTTCCTCTGGGACCTCTTGAATCTCCTTTTGGAGCATCCCTACCCTGCCCTCGCCTGGGCAGCCCCAGTGCCACCACAGGCCTAGGCGCCCTTGACAACAGGCCTGGATGACTGCTGTACCTCATCCCCATCTCCCAACTCTGATCTTACCTTCACAATCCCTCCTCTCATGGCTGCCTGAGGGCTCCTTACAAAAGAAGTAGATACTGTCAATGCCTCTGCAGGCTCAAACTCCTACATGCCTTCCTGTAGTTCTTAGAATTAAACCCCCAAATCCTTACCCCGAGCCTCCAGGAAAAGTCCAAACTCTACACAGTGGACTGGGAGGCCTTGCCTAATTTGACATCCATCACCTGCTCCAACCTTACCTCAATCTCCAATTAAATGATTCATTAGTCCTCAACGCCCCTGGTTCTCATCCTCTGTGCTGCACCCAAACTGTTCCCTGTGTCTGATGCTGTTCCTTGGTGTTAAGATAACCACCCTTAATTCCCTGCCTGGCAAACTCATCCTTCCAGACCTGCTGCAGTCCCTCTGTGGCCCTTCCTAGCTCCTGGCTCTGAGCACCTGCAGTGTCCCCAGTGTAGGAGAAAATCTCTATCTTGTGCTGTCCTGGGTGATCTTCCCAGCCCAGGACCTCCTGGAGAGCAGGAGTTCCATCTTATTTATCTAGGGGCTCTCCAGATCTGGTACAGAGCAGACACATTGATATGCATTAGTGATCACTGCTAGGATGAATATAATTTTAAATTCCTTCTAAGCCCGGTACCTTGCTCTGAGTTCTCATATTAGTTTGTTTCTAATAAATCAAGACAAAAGGAAAGATCCAGATGCTTCTACTTTCTCCCCAACTCCCCATGCTCCAGTCTGCAGGTAGAGGATTTGGGGATCAGTGTGTGGGCAGTGGGGGTAAAGGCTTCTCCAGAAATAACACAGGAGAGGGGAGATGATGAGGATCATCACCCCAAGACAGGCACCTGAGTATCTGATACCCTCAGGCTCAGCTCAGAACAATATGGGTCTTCATTCCAAGGCCACCCAGTGGGCCTCAGGGGGAGCCCACTGATCCGAGGCCCTCACATCACCTTCCTGGAGCTCCTGTCAGCCGTCAGGACAGGGTTAACAAGAGGCAGGCTGCTTTTAAAGACAGATGAACCCTGAGAAAGGATTGGAAAGACCTTCAGGGTAGGGTTGCTGGGCTCTGCCGGATGGGGTGGCAGGGCCCTACTGTTAGGACTTTCTCTTGATGAAAGAGACCTACCCTCTGAGGCCAAGAGCTTTGCTGCCCAACTTCCCCTGGCTGGGTCTCCTGGACAATTCCAGCTCCACTCACAAACCTGTTCAGTGGCTAAACTAGCCCTGCTCTCCAGAGGGCAAGAGGAGACTGGAGACCCAGTTGGGCTGGGAGGTGGGGACTTAAGCCAGGGAAGAGGAACAGGCAAAACAAATGCCAAATAGCTTCAAACAAGTGGCTTCACCTCTCTGAGCCTGTTTCCTCATCTGGAAAATGGGTGTAAGTAATAAAGTCTCCTGAGATCTCACACAGGGCACACCCAGCTTGGGGAGTGGCCTCCCACTCTGCTCCACACACGGTGGACATTATTATGATGATTTGGGCAAACCCAACTGGCTTCTGAGGGGAGGAAGAAAGGAGAGAGGGGAAGATAATGGCCCAGTGTGAACAAAGAGCTTTCCTGGGCAGTTAGGAAACTTGAGACCATAGTTCCACTTCCCCCAACCCCCTCGCCCCCAGAAAGGCTCCACTTTGGACCCTCTGGGCAACTGCAGAAATGTGAACCCGGTTCTGGTAATGATAATGCTCTGAGTGCTAGGCAGCTCTTGGTTCTCCACACTGATAGGGATCTCAGTAGGTTATACAGGGACTATCTTTTCAGGCGTGGCCATGCCCCTCCCATTGCCTCTTGCCCCTGGATTCACGGCCAGTTCTATTTGGTCCTGGAGGACATGAAACTTCCTGGTCCGTGAGGAAAGGGTGGGAGTGGGGGCTCAGGGTTTGAGCTCTAAGGGCAGTTTGTAGCACCAGCATTGAGCAGATCCGTGAGAGCTGCCAGCATCTCCTGACTGCACAGGCCTGTGTTGTCCCCATTATGGCTTCAAGACCTTGAAAGAAGGCACGAGTGTCCAAAGCAGACAAAATGGACAGAGGCTATGATTTCTCTTAGGTCATGAAGAACAAAAGCAGTGAGTTAATAATAGGAATATCGTTAAACATTAATAATAATAACAGCTATAACTTACTGAACACCAGACCTTATGCTGGGTCCTCCACCAGCATTCTCTCATTTTACTCCTCAGCACAGCCCCTCAGGAAGGCAGGTAGCACTGTTACACTTATTCTACAACTGAGGAAACTGAGATTTAAAATGGTAGTTACTTTCCCCATTATCCCATTTTATAGATCAGGAAATAAAGACCCAGAGAGGGCAAGCCATTGCCCAAGGACACACAAATGGCTAACAGACCAGAATCTGATCCCAAGTTTACCTGACCTTCATGCTCTTACCCACAGCTGTTTCCTCCTCAGCAAAACCCCACTCAACAGTGGCCAACCCCATAAGAAACTCCAGGGGGTATTCGGGCCTGGGGAGGCTGTGGCGAATGTGACCAGTCTATGTGCTCTAGCAGCTGACCAGCTAATGAGTGAAAGACAGATACTGAAGGCTCCATCACTACAAAGGGTGATGGGGACCAGGTAGGGGACTAGGGAAGGACTTTATAACAAAGAGATCCTACCTTCTCTCAGAGATCAAGAGAGCCCTCCTGGTTAAACAAGATGCTTCCCAGGCTGCACAAAAATTCTGGTCCAAAGGGGCAAGACAGACATTCACTGAACAATTGCATAAATCCTTTCTATTGCTTAGAATGGTGAGTGCCATCATAGGGCCAGGCACTGCTTTAACCAAGACCCAGCAAAAAGACACTCATCCCTATTAACTGTCTGCACATATGCTCCATGTTGGAGGCAACAGATATTAGTATCTGGCATCGAAGCCAGGCTCCTAGAATGACCTTTACCTCCCCCTGCCAGCTCCAGGCCCCCGTACAACCTCTCCTGACCTACCAGCCACAGGAGGTGGCTGGGGTTGCTCACATGGGGCCCAGCTGCAGCCCCTGTCTCCCCGCCTTCATGCAGCTCTCAGAATTATTGATTCTGCCACTGGAACAGCCAGGATAATTTTGCTTAGCTTCATATACCTGGTTCTCATGAATTCTTCAGCCAGAAGGTTATAAAGCTTCTTCTAAAACATGGGGGAAAGATTAAGCCTGCTTATGGTTAATAATACACTGTACCCTGTCCATCAAACTGCCTGTCTGCTATTGAAAGTTCACTATTAGATACTTATTTAAACAGCCTCGCAAGGCTTCCGAGGAAAGTGCAGTTATGCATTTTTCCCCTCCTTGCTGGCGCAAACGACTATAGATAAACATCAATTCGCTCCTGCAGATCACAGTCACAGTAAATAAATTTTTCAGGAAGCTTGAGATCCGCACAAAGGCTCCGCCAAGCTCCCATTTCACACAACATCAATGTTTGGCCTCCACGAAATAAAAGCTCTAAGGTGCCCGCCACTAGGGCAAAATTATCAATTGTCAAGTCACTTTTAAAAGAGAAAGGACAGAGCATTTCTGGGAGACATTTTATCCTGCAGGGGAAAGAAAAAAGGTGGTTGGACAGTCACTTCACTTGCAAACTAACCACTAAAATTTTCCCAAAATCCCAGGTGTCCATCCCCCCAAATTCTGGCCCTGATCCACTGCCCCTGGGTAAGCCGAAGCAATCACAGAGAAGCTAGCTCTGGCTAAGTTAAATGACTTAAGTGACTCAGGCTTTGGGTTATTTTTACTTTCTCAAAGTGGGTTTTTTCCCCCACTACTTTTAGAAGTGACAGACGAGGTTTGTCTATTATAAAATATTTGTTGCAAACACACACACATACATTCCCTCACCCTCCACCCCCCACACAGTTCCTATCTGTGTAAAAATCTCAAGTCACTGTGGTGTGAGAGACAGGAGATGAGGAAGCTGAGACACCCTCCTGGGCAAACTAGGGTTTATATAACACTCTGGGTCTCATACTCAGCACAATTCCACCAGAGCCGCCAACCTGGAGTAGGCACCATTTTGCAGATGGGGAAACTGAGGCACTGGGTGCCTAAGGGAGGAAGAGGGAACTAGAGAACTGAACTTGGATGTACCTACATTCAAATCTCAGCTCTACCACTTTGCAGCTGTGTGGCCTTGGAGAGGTAGCTGAAACCTGCTGGAACCTCAAGTTCCTATCTATAAAATAGCAACTGCAGTAATCTCTGCCTCAAAGGGTTGCTGGGAAGATAAGCTTCTAAATTCACATTCATTAGTTTCATTATTTTTTAAATATATTTTTATTGATTTCAGAGAGGAAGGGAGAAGAAGAGAGAGATAGAAACATCAACGATAAAAGAGAATCATTTATCGACTGCCTCCTGCACGGCCTCCACTGGGGATCAAGCCCGCAACCCAGTCTTGTGCCCTTGACCGGAATCAAACCCAGGATAGGCTGATACTCCATCCATTGAGCCAAACCAGTGAGGGCATTTTTACAATTAAAGGGCTCAGACCCTCCTAGCCAATCGTTGGCTGTGAGAGGAGGGAGCACCGTTCTTGAAGCAGCACATCCTGTCTTGAGTCTATGCCTGTCACTTCAAGTCAAGGCATCCTCCCTGTCTCTCTGTCCAAACAATGAGGACTGGAACTCATCAGTCTCTAGCATTAAAGTCCCCAACCACCTCAGGGAAGGTATTGTTATTATCCCCAATTTACAGAGAGGGAAACTGAGGTTCAGGGAAAGGCAAGTTATCAAAGACTAAGGAAACACAAACAGCCCCAGACCTCGGCTCAGCTGCTCAGAAACTTCTGCTCTTCCTCCTGACGGCAGTCAAGACCCCAATTCTCAGTTTCTCCATCAGTGTCATATTTAGGACTAACACGTGGAGTCTCTCTTCATCCCCATAGTTGTGGGAGTCATCCCAACAAGCCATACTTCCCCACAGAACTCCAAACAAAGCTCAGACCGAAAAGGACACTTTTGCTTTCAACATTTTCTTCAAAGGTTTGTACTGGGTTGACTAGTGCCCCCCCCCTCTCCCCCAGATGCTGGTGATGGTGCTTCCTAAAGCCTATGAAATAAAGATAAATCGAAAGCTCAAAGACCCCACCAAACAGGGTCTTTTAGAAAGTAATTAGTAAAGATGAAGTCACACTGGATTAGGGTGAGCCCTAAATCCAATGACTATTGTCCATATAAGAAGAGAAGAGGACACACAGAGAGAGAGGATAGCTGTGTGACAATGGAGGCTGAGTTTGGAGTGACACAGCTAAAAGACAAGGAACACCAAGGATTGCCGGTAACCACTGGAAGCTGAAGGATCCCTAGAGCCTTCAGAGGGAGCATGAGCCTGCCGACACCTTGATTTCAGACTTCTGGCCTCCAGAAGTGTGAGAGAATACATTTCAGTTGTTTTAATGCTGTTGTATACATTCATGTTTAGGTTTCTAAGTGAACTTAAATTTACATTTCTCTGGGTTACAGTCTTCCATTTTTAAACCCCGGCCTATAGGCACATGATTTCATTCATTCAACGAATATTTATTGAGCATCTACTATATGCAGACACTGTTCTAGGAATCAAAGACAAAGCAGCAAACGAGGCAGACAAAGACCCATGCCCTCTAAGACAATACAAAACTAAATAACTGAGCTGATGATTATAGCAAAGTCCACTCTACAGCAACAGAAATGGATAGAGTTCTCTGATTAATGAAAAAATTAGTAGCTGCTCCCACGAGCTAGGTCAAGTGCTAAACACTGAGTGCATTTTCTCAAGGAAAAAGCATTACCTTCTGGTTACACCTGAATCGCTTCAAGATAAATCGAAAGTTCAAAGGGCCAGAATACTCTGTGGCGACTTTTCATTCAGGGCATTTGCTTTAGGAAGCTCCTTGTTACAGTGAAATGAGCCTACAATGTTCCCATTTTATAGGCTTTAGGAAGCACCATCACTTAGCAGCGTGGATGACAGTAACATTTCTTGAGCATTTACCATCTGTGACATCACATCATCACTTTTAATCCTCGTAAACCATAAACTACTTCTGGAGTAGCCCATTTTACAGAAGAGGAAACTGAGATTACAAGAAGCTAAGCAACCTGACAAAGAATATATGACTGGGAAGGACAGAGCCAGGACTTGAATTCTCAAGGTCAGAGGGAGGTTATTTGAAAGCCTAAACTTCTTTAATGTTAACTGTCTTCCTCTCCTGGGCACCACACACCTCATTAGAGGCTCTGGGCAGTGACCGTTTCCAATATAAACTGGACAGCTCCTCATTAACTATGAAAGATCTAAATGCTGGTCACCTCAATCAATATGTTCTAAATATATATATATATAAATCAGGTCAACCAAAACTGTTCCCTGTGATCAAATGTTTCCCTTCTCAGCTCACCTTTGTCCACACCATCCAAGATGCCAGTGGGTTAAGCACTTTCTCCACCATAAAATAAACTTTATCTTAAGTCCTAAACTCCTGACATCCATTGCTCTCATGACAATAAAAATGCCAGGCATGATATAATAGGAATATTTAACCTCCGATGACACCAATGTCTTGAGCAGGAGCAGAGAGCTTGTTCTTTCTCACCGCTATGGGTTGGCAGCTGGGGGATGATCACTGTGCTCATTATCAGAAAGGTATCAACTTGCTGCTGTGCTGCCTACAGATTAAGTAGAAGGAGACCCAGGAATTATGTTGCTGGAATGAGGCTGGGCACCAGGTAGGACCCTCTGGATTCTCTGTTGGCTGCTTCTTCTATTCCTGATTTTTTATCTCATGCCATAAAGACCACTCCCAAAGCAGTGCCGAGCATAAGAAGGCTTTCCACCAACATTCACTCAGTTGACAATAACGCACTGAGCATCTGTTCTATGCAGGCCCTTCCTGGAAGGTGGGGAGACAGCAGGGAGCAGGAAGACTTCTCAGAGCTTACATTTCAATGGGAGAGACAGACCCTAATACAACAAATAACTCAAGGCTCAATTACATATTGAGGCAAATGCTGGAAAGAGAACCAAGAAGTGCTTGTTGTTAAGAATAAAGGGAAGATGTGCTCTAGTAAAAATGGTCAGAGAAGGCTTTTCTGGAACTAAAGGAAAGAGCATCCTTTAGTTCCAGAAAAGGAACTAAAAGGCAGAGGGAACAATAAAGGCTTTTCTGGAACTAAAGGAAAGAGCATCCTGGGCAGAGGGGACAATGTGTGTAAAGGTCCTGGGGCACAAACAAGCATTTGAGGAATTCAAGTTACACTGTCTTCCACAATGTTCCTCAAACCTTCCAAGCACATTCCCTCTTCAAGGAATGCCTAGAAAATTCTCCCAGGCTTTCTACATGACCTACTCCAGATGTGTGCTGGTAAATGCTTAACAACTGCTCTCTGAGTAAAAAACCCTAACTTGTGGCATTTACCAATTTCCATGGTGTAAATCCTCCCACCGTGGCTGATTTCAGGCCACTCACCAGATGTCACTCAACAAGGAGCTGGGAAGACATAAGCACAACTGGCTCACGTGAGCTTGTACAAGCCAACACCAGCACACCACTGGCTTGCTCCCTCATTTCATACAGGCCTTTACATGTTACCTCATTGGAGAAACCTGTTCTAATCGCCCCATTAGAAACAGCACCCCTATCCCATCCTCTCCCACGTGGTCTTCATTTGTTTCTTTATGAGCGGTCTTCCCCTGACTAGCAGGGCAGCTCCCTGAAGGCTGCCTTGTACAAGCCAACACCAGCACACCACTGGCTTGCTCCCTCATTTCATACAGGCCTTTACATGTTACCTCATTGGAGAAACCTGTTCTAATCGCCCCATTAGAAACAGCACCCCTATCCCATCCTCTCCCACGTGGTCTTCATTTGTTTCTTTATGAGCCATCTTCCCCTGACTAGCAGGGGAGCTCCCTGAAGGCAGGAAATTTTGCTGGCCTGTTCACTGCTAAATCACCAGTGTCCAGAACAATGCTTGGCACATAAGCAGATGTCTAAGAGCATAAAAGGTCGATGAGAAGGCCACATGGCTGGGCTGCAGTGACATGAGAGACAGCACGAGAAGATGGGGTAAAGGGGAACAACATGTGTGAAGGTCCACACCCATGGTGATGGCAGCAGGGCCAATCATCCAGGGCCTGGAGACTCTAGTGTGGAGCCTTGACTTTCTCCTGGAAAGCTTCTGAGCAGCTAAGCAACAACACTGATATGTTTTAAGAAACCCTCTCTGAATGCTGAGTGGAGAGAAGCCTGCAGGGCACAAAAGTTAAAGCCAGGAGCTCCCTGAATACGCTTCTATGGGACCCCAAGTAGCAAAAAGAAGAGACCAAGAGACACCCCTGAGATAAATTCTAGGAGAAGAATCCTCAGGTGTTGGGGATGGGTGGTTATGTGGGACTCCAGCAGGATCCCGAAGCCGCCCCAAATCCCTTGCACTTGCACTCAGTAGGAGCCTCTCAGATGGGGGTCCACCAGGCAGCCTGAGTGACGTTGGGCCGAGTGGGCTGTCTGCCAACCCACCCACCATGTGGTTCCTCATTATACAGTGTAGTCGCTGCTGCCAAGCCTTCGCAGCCACTTTCATACCGTTTGGCTTTTAAAATAGAAGTTTCCTGTGAAACTGCAAATAATTCATTGCTGAGAGTCCTTAAAATGTTCACAGGTACTTAAAATGCTATATAATCAAGTTCGCAAAAATAAAAAGTGTAAGCATTAAAATACTTTAATGTTCTAATTAAAACCAACCACTTATGCCCTGGCGCTGACTCCTGTTTACTGTTTCCGTAATAGCTGGTGCCCTGCTCTGTGGGGAAAACAATATATATATTTTTTAAAACTGGCCTTAAGGAAAAAAAGGGAAAAAGTTAAGTTTGCTTTCTCCAGCAGTACACTGAGGGAACTAAAAATCACTCTCAAAATATCCATAGGTTGCCAACTGCTAAGGCGTGGCAGGGAGTGGACTGTGTTGGGCAGGGGGAGGGGTAGTGGTGGAGGGATTAAGCAAAAAAGAAAAATTCACAGAGATGGCCAGCAGGTTGATTTTCAAATGACAAAATAACACATTTTCAATGCTGAAAACCAAAATCTCCTTAAGAAAATCAAACACAAAAATTGCCTATAATTTCTACCACCTGACAAAATGCAGAAGAAACCCCAAAATCATTCCATTCACAGGTGGGGGAGCTGGAGTATTGATACACAACTCCTGAGATTGGGGACTGGTCCCGAGGGTTAAGTCCCAGCACTTCTGCCCTGCCCCAGGCTCAAGGAAAGTGATCTTGTGGTTTTGGACAAAAGCCCCCAGGGCCGTGAGGCCTCATGGCTCCGCCCATCCCGGGGCCATGAGGCCTCCCAGCTCTGCCGATCCCAGAGCCATGAGACCTTGCGGCTTCACTGATCCCGGGGCCATGAGGCCTCGCTGCTCAGCAGGTTTCGGGGCCGTTTGGCTTTGCTCCACCACTTGGAGCCAATGTATGCAAATTAACTGCCATCTTTGTTGGCAGTTAATTTGCATATCTCCCTGATTAGCCAATGGGAAGCGTAGTGAAGGTACGGTCAATTACCCTTTTTGCCTTTTATTAGATAGGAGAATATATATATATATATAAAGTCATCTCTTTAAAACAAAACAACAACAAAAACTTCCTATACTTAAAAGCACGAAAACAAAAACCAATGAACTTTGGAAGAATCAGACACCCTGTGAGAAAGCTGGTATGCCAGAGAGTATATGCAAACCTTGGCTGGACACTCTGGCTAGATGGCAATTGAAGGCTAGCCAGAGGACCTCACCCCCACTGCTGCTATAGCTAATCAGGACCAGTGATGTGATGGTGAGGGTTGCTCCCTGGGTCCCAACCGCTACACTTTCCAGAAATGCTCCCAATACTGGGGGGAAGGGGAGACCTTTATTATTCATTTTGGACTTATAACTATAATAGCTCCTATTGGTTGAAAAGTCTATGTCAGGAGCTGTACCAAGAACCCAACATCCACATCACTATATCTTCACAACAACTCTACGATAGTTATTATCAACAGCATCTCAATTTATAGGTGAGCAAACTGAGGCTCAGAAAAACTTGATAGCAGTAATACTCGTAGCAATAATAACTCACGTTTGTTGAGAGCGTATTAGGTACCAGGGACTGTTCAAAGAGCCTTACATTGATTTATTTCATTTACTCCTTCAACAGATATTTGCTGAGCACCTTCTATGTGCCAAGTCCCATTTTAGGTGTTGGAAGACAGCAGTAAGCAAAACAGACAAAAATCCCTGCCCTGTTGGAGCTGACATTTTAATAGAAGAAATCAGTAAACAAGATCAACAGTTAAAAGATATAATAGGATTAATCATGTTGTACCAAAGATGAAAAATACACAGCGGGGAAAGAAGAATGGTGAGCATGCACGTGTGTGCCCCAGCTGTGAAATTGTAGTTAGGATAGCCAGAGAAGGCTTCTCTGAGAAGGTAGCTTTTGAGTAACAACCAAAGTGAAGGAGCAAGCTATGCCAATATGTAAGGAAAGAGGGAACAGCAAGTGCAAAGGTCCTAAAGTGGGAGTGTCCGCCATCTATTCAGAGCAACAAGAAGGCCACATATTATCTTCCCATTTTTAGGATGAGGAGTTGAGGACCAGAGAATAGAAGTGACTTGCTCGAGGTCACACAGCAAGCAAGTAGATGTCCCAGAACTAGAACCCAGGACTTCTGACACTCGATCAAATGGTTTGACTGAGATCTCAGTGAGCAATTACTATGTGCCACACCTGGATTAAGATGCTTGTGAGAGCCTGCTTGTCACCAAGGAAAGCTGGGAAGTGAGGTATCCTCTCCCACTGTCCCAAAGCCACACAGACTCTCCCATGCTTGGCGACACACACACACAGGTGAGCATGCAGGCCCTTCTGGCCCCCGACAAAGCAAGTGTGAGAACAGCATCGCTGAGGGATGTGCAAAGATTAAGCTAATAAATAAAGCTGCCCAATCAATGGTGCTTGGAGCACTGGGAAACAAGAAATCGCTACTCACGCCAGGAAAATCCAGCTCCTCCAAGTCCCACCAAATCCACGACCTCAACCAACAGCAATAAGGAACACAAGCTGAGCCAGGAAGAGAAAGAGTCTGGGCCCAAGAAGGGGCTGGACCCTACCGGGTAAAACAACTGCCCCTCTCTAAGCCTCATGTGTAAAACAGGGCTGGTAACCAGTCCTTGCTCCAAACGCCACTGAAGGTCCATCCCGGTGAATGCCACAGAAAGTCACATATGGGGTGGCTAATTTTGACTAATAACACATGCCTGTGGCATAAATTAAGATGTTATAAGACAGTCAGTCTCCCACTCACCCCATGTCTCCCTTGCAGGGGGCAATCACTGTTGGCGGTTTCTTATGAGCCCTTCTGGAAAGTTCTATACCAAAAATCATTCTCGCTTGTCTGTACTTTCAAAGAGCAATTTGTCTGATGTCACCAGCTTATAAGAGGCAGTGCTGAGAAGCCCCCACATCTATCTGACTTCACAGTCCAAGTTCCCAACCTGTGTGCCACTTGTCCCCAGCTTTTCCAGTTTGAGGAAGTCTAGATGCCCAGTCCTCAGAGAGACGTTCTGCCACAAAGAATCTCTCCTCTGCCATGGGACTGGCTATGCAGGTTTGGCTACAGGCCTTATCAGGCCAGGCCAGAGCCCCAGGCGGCCCAAGTACCTGGCCACCAACCAAAATTGCTGACTCCATTCCCTTCTCCCTATTCCATGCTGTCTCTGGTCCATGCCCCCATCATTACCAGATGATTACAGTAGACCCCCCCCCCCCACCAGTCTCCACTGCCCACTCTCCTCAGCCCCACCACCCACTCTCCTCAGAGTGACCTTTTCTAATGTAAAATTTGAACAAAACAACATCCATGCTCAAAACCTTTCCAAGGATCCCCATGGTATTGCAGGGAAAAAAAACCTTCCAGCCTCCCCCTCCATACACCCTGGTCATCCACTCACCTGCCACCTGGCTTTACCTGGCTCCTCCAGCATACTGGCCCCCAGGCCTTTACCTTTGCTGTCCCTCCTGCCCTGGTGCTCTCTTTCAATTTTTCTTCACTCAGAGAACTTCCCTGACCACAAATGAATTCAAAAGTTCTTGGTATTTTCTCTCAAGAGCTTCCTCAACAACACTTGGCATGTTTTATAATCATGCACCTTGTTTTTTCTTTACTGCCTGCCCTCCCTCCCCAACACCAGAATGTATGCTCTATGAGGGCAGGAACCTTGTCTCTCTCAATAATGGCTTCATCCCCGATGCCTAGCGCAGTGTCTGGCATACAGTGTGGGCTCACCTGTTTGCTGAATGAATATATAAAATGGCCACAAGCAACGCCCCTCCACAATAAACCCCCTATGCATTCAATTTGCTCACTGGCTCACTTCCATACCATTGTTTTGAAAACCTCAGAGGATGGGGCTGGGACCCCAGCTCCCCACCCCCAGAGCTGAATGCTTTTGCTACCTGCTCCCCCGGCCCCCACTACCGCCCAGACTCCCTTGGTCTCCTCCCTTCTTCCTTGCTGTTACATTAAGCAAAATTTCTCCATTGGCAAATAAATGCTTTTTCCATCAATAACCACAGATGACTAAATCAAACCTTGAGCTGCTGTTCTTATCTCTTAAACAGACCCATGGATTTCCCAACTAATCAGAAGGTGAATCAAATGCTGCCATTTGAGATGGGAGATAATTCGGTCAATTCCTTCCAGGAGGAGGGGTCTGGGTGGGAATTTGCGTATGGTCCCCAAAAAACAAACACTCTTGTAAATAAAGCCGGCCTCCATCCTGTCTCCACAATGCAACTCTTATTGAGTGAGTCAGGTGTTTGGCTGATTAAAAATTGATCCATTTCAAAATCTAATCAACAGAATAGGATTCTTTCATACGTTATCAAGAGAGCTGCTGACATCGAAAACCAAACCTGTTATTAACCCATGAACTCCGGTGACCCGGTGTTCGCTGCTCTGCGGGACTGTAAATTATTCAGTGGTCCAAGACCAGAGCGATGGACCTGATGGATTTAGATGAGGGCACAGTCCAGGGGGTTCAAATCAAAGGCATGGCCCCGCCAGTCCCCGAAAGGCTGGGGTTCCAGGCACTCAGGATCTTCGTATCATGACTGCAAATACATTAGACACATCCGCCGGGGCCTTGCCTGGGCTATGCCTTTGACAGAAAAGCCTCTCTCAACTCCCTGGCAGGGCAGGCAGGCTGGCCAGGGCCCGAGTTGGGGTTAGGGATTGGGGGGTAAGGGATTGGGGAGACTCAGGGTGGGCTTCATATTATCCCTAATTTCCAAGTTAATAAATTATTTTCCTTGAACTTCAGAAAAGGAAAAAATAAACAAAGATGTGAGGAGGGCCTGGCTGCATTTTGCTAACAGTTAACGACAGGCAATACAGTCAGTTCAAACATTTTACCTCCTCATGCAAGGAAGAGCTCTGTTGCAATGGGGCCATTTAAAAGAGGAGATGAAAAAAGCCAGCCATTGGCTATTTATGTGTCTGGCAGGGTCCAGAGGGGTGATGGGCTCTCTCGGCAACTTCTAGACTCTTTGACCTTGTATTAAAGCTTCATTAAGAGTCATATCTTATAAAAACAAGAGCAGAGTAAATAGAGGGTTTTTTTTTAAAAGGACACATATACCCACGCCAAAGTTTCCATGCTGCTAAGCAAGCAGGAAATGGAGCAGCAGCAAAGGCTGCACTTTGCATTATTATTTCGGAGCCTGTATTCCACAGCTGACCTGATTAGAAAAAATTTAGGAGGGAAAAACATAAGTTTCAAGCAGAGTTGAAAGGTAATGGGAAACTGGGAGAAGGAAGCTGGACTGTCAGCTGAGTGACTAAGGGGACAGAAGAGAGCCCCTTTTTTGTCCTGAGCTTCTGGGAGACCCCGGAGGAGTGTAGAGTCTACCATGGGCTCGTTGGAACAGCTGCTGGGGAAAGGTTCTGTGTGCTGTGCAGGCAAACAGAGTTCCAATGCCAATTCCACCACTTCCTGGCTTGTGCACTTGGGCAAGTGACTCAACCTCTCTCAGCCTTTGTTTTCTTGTCTGTCAAATGGGGATAATAAAGCTGCCATGTATTTTAAGTTCAACTATGTGTTTTAAAATAATCTCTATATGTGCATTACTCAAATGCTGAACGATTGGCATCTACTATTATTATTGTTAATATTACTGCTATTACTAATATTATACCAGGTGTTTTGCATGCCTTAGAGGAGTGTTTGATAAGGTTAGCACACTCCTAACCCAAATGCTTGACCTTTATAAAAATGATGATTCCAACCTTCCTCTCTAGGGTTCAAGGCTTTAGTGGGACACCTACACCATATGTGCATGAGCTTCAAAGCCAAGTCCTGGTTTCAAATCTCAGCTCGGCCAGTGGATAGCTATGTGCCTTTGGAAAAATGAATTCACCTCTCTGAGCCTTAGCTTTCAAAACTTTATAAAAATGAGATGATAATACAGACCTCATGGAACTCACTCAGCACAATTCCTGGCACATAGCATGCCCTCAATTAATGCTGGCAATTATCATCATCATTACTATTCAGACTGTTTCCCACTTGATCAAGTGCAAGTTATTTTGTTCATTTAATAGTGAGAGTTGGACCTGGCAGGGACCTCTTGCTGAGTGACTCTGGACAAGTCACTCCTCCTCTCTGAGCGCTGGGTTCCTCTCCAACAAGGATGGATAATAAGAACTATAAACCCCAAAGGGCAAGGCCTCCATCTGGCTTAGTCATGACACTATTCTTTCAGTCTAGTGTCTTTCGGACACTATTCTTTCTGGTCGGCAAACTGTGGCTTGTGAGCCACATGCGGCTCTTTGGCCCCTTGAGTGTGGCTCTTCCACAAAATACCACGTACAGTGCGATTGAAACTTCGTGGTCCATGCGCAGAAGTCAGTTTTCGGCCTGGGCGAGTCTATTTTGAAGAAGTGGTGTTAGAAGAAGTGGGGGGTGTCGGTTGGTCGGGAGACAGGAGACGTGGCGCAGGCAGGCCGCGGGATACGCAGCGCAGAGGAGGTACATTGTTCGGGAGACATGGCGCAGGCAGGCCGCGGGATACGTTGGCTGAGGTCAACCCCTTTCAACTCTCCCATCCATACTCATCTTGTATATTTGTTTCAGATAGACGAGTGTGGATGGGAGAGTTGGAAGGGGTCGACCTCAGCCAACGTGCCTCAATCAGATTGAGGATGTTTTTAGCAAAGGCCAGCTTAGGAGTACCCTAATTAAGCTAATAACAATGTACCTACCTATATAGTTTAAGTTTAAAAAATTTGGCTCTCAAAAGGAATTTCAATCGTTGTACTGTTGATATTTGGCTCTGTTGACTAATGAGTTTGCCGACCACTGGTCTAGACCAATGCCCAGCCTACAAAAAGAACTTAAATTTAAAAAAGAATAAAGAGAAAAAGCACTAAAATTAAACATATTTGATGAGTTCTTCCCCAGAAAATGTCTGTGCCCAGCACAAGACATCAGCATCAAATAGATATAGAAGGAAGAAAACATCTCCCTCCTCAGTTCCAAACCCTGAGGACCCTCTCACTGTGGAAGGAAACACCCAGCCCACCCCAGCCTAAGCCACCTGGACACTTTAGCTCCACGGCCAGAGAGAGGCTGACAACAAACTCTTACAGACCACCAGGAATCCTCTCTTAAATAATAATTTATTTATAAGTCTGAGGCCCCACTGACCTCTCATCAAAGCAAAATCATCCTCTGAAGGACCCTGGACCTGATCATATTGATTCCGTCTAAGTTGTAATTTTGTGGCTTTGAGTTGAGCAGATGGGGTTGGTCTGCCCAGCAGGTTGTGGCCTGGCAGGGGTACCTGGCAGTGGCTGGAACAAGAAAGAAATTAGAGGGGTCCTCCAAAGTTGGGGAGAGTAGCTGCTCCTATGGACAGAGCTCAGGGCTGGGACAGGAGCTGCTACTGGACATCCTCCAGACCAGAGAAGACCTGTGGGGAATGAATGAGGTACTGGCAAGGCATGGACGGAATGAAGGGGGTAGTTCTGGGAGACCAGGTCTACCCCTTGGCCAGGCCAGATGGTAAAGACTCAGGAGGCCTCAGGCCTGGGCCCAAGGAGCACCATAAATACCACAGTGATGACCAGAACCTGGTGGGCAACTTGAACTTACAGGCGATCTGGCCAGCCAGGCCCTCCATGATGCTGGGGCCACTGCCTACTGTTACCTGCTGCCTGTTTTCCTCATGATAGATCTTCCAAGAACTGCAGACAGAAATCAATGCAGCTGGTCCTGGTGCCCACACCCGCCAGGTCCCCTCCCACTACCAAAGTTCAGCACTGCTTCCTGTAAAGCTGGAGCAGGCGCTGAGCTATGGGGCAGCCCAAGGTGGGGACGCTGCCGTAGCCTCCTGCCCAGGCTGGAAGCCCTGGGAGAGAGATCTGGGGAAAAGCTAGGCAAGGCCAGGACTTTTCTTTTCACCCACAGGGGAGAGAGCTGACCAAGCAGAGAGCAGCAAGGAGAGTCTTTGCTTCCCTACTTTCCATTTAGCACATCACCAACATGGGCCAGCAGGATTTTACCCTCAAGTCCTGGTTACCTCTGAGTCACCTGAGGCGTTGGTTTAAAAATCAGATTCTAAAGCCAGCCTTGGAAATTCTTCAGTTTCAAGAGATCTGAGATGGGGGCCAGGATTCTGCACTTTAACAAGTCCCCATAGGTGATTCAAATAAGAAGCCAAGTTTTGGAAACACAGAATGTGTGCAAAGATGCAGTTTCTACGATGCTAATCACTGTGATGCTCAGAAGAGAACAGAACTGGAATTAAGAGGATAGCCAGATAAAATACAAAAAACCCAGATAAATTTTAATTCAGATAAACAATGTACATTTTTAGTATACATAGGTCTCAAATATTGAATGGGGCATACTCATATTAAAAATCATTTGTTGTTTATCTGAAAATCAAATTTAAATAGGCATTATATGTTATTTCTTATAAAATCTGGCAGTCCAAACTGAAATTCATTTACCACCCCATACCAAAGGACTAATGACATAAATTGTAGCTTATGCACATGAGGGAATAAGTATAGTCACTAAAATGGATAGTAATAGTCAACACAGCACTAGCAACGTGTCAGGACCTGTTCTACATGCCTCACATATATTAACAAACTCATGTAATTCTCCAAATAGCAGAGGTAGGCATTAATGTCCCTGTTTGACAAAGAAAAAAGAACGGATGCACAGAGAGTGAAGTCACTTGGCCAAAGCCACATAGCAGGAAAGTGGCAGAGCTGGGTATTAAGCTAAAAGAAGTTAGATTCCAGAGTTAAGAACAGACTTAATCACTCTACTAGAAGAATAAAAAATAAGACAGCCTTGGCCAGTGTGGCTCAGTTGGTTGAGCATTGTCCCATGCACAGAGAGGTCGCCGGTTGGATTCCTGGTCAGGGCACATGCCCAGGTTGTGGGCTCC
This sequence comes from Myotis davidii, assembly GCF_000327345.1. Taxonomy (NCBI): domain Eukaryota; kingdom Metazoa; phylum Chordata; class Mammalia; order Chiroptera; family Vespertilionidae; genus Myotis; species Myotis davidii. The sequence goes on along the minus strand of NW_006294609.1, from coordinate 4,048,133 downwards.
CCAGTGAGGGTGTGCGGTTTATACACAGCTGGCAAAAGTGAAAACTGGTACAACCACTTTGGAAAACTACTTGGCATATAAAGCTATGCACATGCCACCCTGCAACCCAGCAATTCTACACCCTAATATATACCTATGGATTTCAACCAGAGGCAATTCTGCCCATCCCCCCAGGGAACACTGAGCATTCCCTGGAGACTTTTTTGATTGTCACAACTTGAGAGCTGCTACTGGTATCTATCTATTAAGTAGATTTATACCCAATAAAAATGTGTGCATCCATACCAAAAGATACGCACCAATGTTCCTAACAGCAGTCTTTATAGAAGCCCCACACTGGAAGCCACCCAAATGCGCCTAACAGGAGAATGGATTAATAAAGTGTGAGAATGTATTAACTGCAACTGTACACAAGTGGGTGAATTTCAAGAACATAACGTTGGTGAAAGAAGCCAGACACACAAGAGCACACGCTGGGAGATTCCCTTTACATAAAATTCACAAACAGGCAAATATAATGCGTGCTGCTAGGAGTCAGGATGGGTCATACTTGGGGTACAGGTTGGCAATGACTAGTGGGCATGATGGAACTTGAACTTCCGGGGGAGTGTTCTATTTCTTAACATAATTGGTGGCTCCATGGGCATGTTCAGTTGGTGACAATTCATCAAGCTGAGCCCCTGTAATAACTGTGCTCTTTTCCATATGTTTGTTACACTTTGACAAAAAGTCTAAAGAAACCATGGTAAAGATTTATCACAAAAGTGGGTGGTTTTTATTTTCTTCTTTTTGCTTAGTTGTTCTTTTTACAATTGCCATGCTCAACGTGTCTATTTTTTTTTTTTTACTGAATGAGTTAGGCCAACAGCAAATGCACTTATATTTATTCATCAAAATTTACTGACCCCTGTGATGTATTGTGCCCAGCATGGGACACTGTGGGAGGCAGTGGGTGAGCCCCTACCCTCAAGAGGTCACAATCTTGGTGGAGGTGGGGGAGCATGTAACAACCTGAGTCTGGGCCACAGCCTCAAGCAGTCAGGTATTTTCTGTCCAGCCCCGTGTGATAATTCGCTTTCCGTGGGGCAGGGCCAGGTCTCCCCTGCTGTACAGCACCCTCCCTCCCCCACTTCCTCCAGCTTACACAGGGCTGAATCCAGCATTAATGTTCACTGTCTGCCCCTGTGCTCATGGGAGATTGCCATTCCCTGAAGGAGATACTGCAATCAGCACTGTACTCCAACAGAGAGATAGAAAAAGGATTACAAAAACAGAGGAAGGAAAACTGTTTGGGGGTGAGGAGACCCATAGGCTGAGGGGATTGCTCTTGATAGGAACACAAACACATACGGATAAAATACCACTATATAAATAAAGGACAGTTTAATTGGAGGTCAACTTTAAGGTTTAGGAGTTGCTGACCATGAATAGTTAAAAAGAGCTGATGCCCAAGCTGGTGTTGACAGATGAATAGAAACCCACTGGATAGCCCAGGTATGGAAAACTACTGTGGATAGGGGGAACAGCACAAAGTGGGAAATAATGCTGACCTCTGGAAGCTGCACTAACTTCAATATGGGTGGTGCATGGGCTGTGAGGGAGGGTCAGCCAGAATGCATCTGAAGAGGTGAGCAGCAGCTAAAATTTACTGAGCACTTATTATGTGCTACGTACCATGCTAAGGAAATGCTTTACCTATATTGCCTTTACTGAAACAGTGACCCCATTCCTTAGGTGGGAAAACTGAGGCTCAAAGAAGTGACAAGATTGGCTCAGTGAGAACGGTCAAGTTGGGATGTGAACCCAGACTGAGCCTGCCTCCAGACCCACACTCTGAACCATGAGATTTATCCCTCCTCTCCCACAGGAGAGCCATGGCAGCACTCCCAGCCCCACTCGCCTGTAAGGCCTGGGAGAAGCCTCTCCCTCCCCCAGACCTTTCTTGCAAGCCCCGGCCCTAGTTTAGTCATAGCAGAGTTTATCTCTTCCTGGGATCGGTCTGTGCTAACTGACCTTTCCAGTAAGCCTGGTGCTCTGGTGTAGTCACAGCAGAGTTGTTTTATCTCTCCCTGGGGTAGGTTTGTGGGAGACAGACCACCCTGACACCTCAGAAAATAAGTCAACTACAATCACAGGCCAGGCCCCTCATTG
>NW_006294609.1:4020004-4045177 GCF_000327345.1 Myotis davidii | reverse complement strand
CGCAGGAGATAAATTAACTGATAACCCAGTTCCCTGACATTCCAGGCCACCTGTGCGTGATTTACATTCCAGGCCACCTGCGTGTGGTTTTTGTCTTTATAAACTTCTGTTCTACAATGGCTCGGGGCTCCAGTCTGCCAGCACTTCCCTTGGGTTGCTGCTTGTCTGGCTGAGAGCCCCTGCGCTGCGCTTGTAATAAAAATCCTCTTGCTTTTGCATCAAGTTCCGGCCTCTGCGTTTGACTTGGGGTCGTCGCCCCCTCCATCGGACTCCCCGGGGGTCTTAGGACCTTACAGCCTTGCCTCGACTCTCTGGGGTCTGCTTGGGGCTACCAGACCCCGCCAGGAGGCACACAAGTCAGCAAAAGGAACAGAGGGAATCAGGAAAGGCAGAGCAGGTGAGCTACAAAGCACTGCTGCAGGGCCCTGTGGGAGCAGGGGAGAAAATACCAGCTGCTCCTTTAACCAGCATCGCCTTTAATCTCTTCAGAAAATGGATGCAGCTCCCGTGTCCCCGGAGATCCCAAAGTTTGGGCTGAAGGCATCCTGGAAAAAAGCTCACTGTTGCCTGCGTCTCAACAGTCATCCCGGTGACGTCTGACACTCCACCACAGCACTGGCTGACAAGCGTCTTCAAAGGACAGAAATCGGCAGCTTTGCCATCTTTTCATACAGATGTCATTCACCCACAGGAAACACTTTCCCCGTGCATTGTGAGAGTTATTTTGGTTCGTGGAAGCCAACCCCAGAGTGAATCCAAGAAAGAAATAAAAGGGGGGAAAAAGAGCAACTCTGGCAAAATGAGAAAAAGTGGTGTTTGGGTAAACTGCACACAAAACAATCTGTCAAGATGGTCTTTTTCAAGGAGATCATTTAAAAATGAGGGGAAAGAATTGTGCTGAATGTCAGCAGGTGTGGCAGGCTCAGGGAGATGTGTGGGATTTTATGGGTATCTGTGGGCCATGTTTAAAAAGTAGGCAAAATTCATTCCCAAGGAGCCAGAGTGTGACTGGGCTCCAGTGTGACTGAGGAGGAGGGTAGGTGACCACCCTTGTTAGGGGGGTCCCAACAGGCTTCCCCGAAGATAATCTGAGACCCAGAGGATGGAAACATCCCACATCTGCTTATGCTCCATGTGGGTGGTTTCTCTGGATGGGTTACTGACATGACTGTGGCTGAATCACTGTCCAGCATCTCTCCAGGCTTTCTTCCTTCCAGCATCTCAACTGGACTCCTCTCTGCTCCAATTGAAAAATCCCAGGAAAGCTCTCTGATTGATCCAGCTCAAGACATATGACTTCCCCTTGGACCAACCACCATATCCAGGAAGATGGAGACCCATGACTGGCAGCTCTCCCTCCTCCCTGGGTTGAGTCACAAGATTCAGGGGAAGGCGTAGGAAGGAAGAAGGCCACTACAAGAATGGTGAGGAGCAGGGTGGATAGATACCCCAAAATGTATCTGCTACATTCTGTGAGCAATGGTATCTTCCCTGCTACCTGATTTTGCCATTCTATGAGCATCTGGGGGGATGGGGGAAAAGTCTGCCACCTCCCTGAGACTGACTTCTCCAAGTCTATTAACATGAGAGGCAGTCTCACAGTGGCCATTTGCATCACAAACAGGAACATCCATTGAGTACTCACCAGCTCCCAGGCGCCCTGCCAAGTGCCTCCCATTCATGATCTCATTGGATCCTCAGAGCAACTCTCTGACCTCCCATCTTACAGTCAGAGAAGCTGATGCTCAGAGAAGTGCAGGGGCTCACCCAAGATCACACAGCTTGTAAGAGGCAGAGGAGGAGTTGAACCTGATCCTAGCAGACTTCGAAGACAGTGCTCTTAATCCTGACCCCATTCTGACCCCTAGAGAAAAATGTTTAAAGTAATCAAGTTCCCCTAGAGACGCACAGGAGATTTACATGCTGGGATGGAGGAAGGTCCCCATGGAGTGCCATCCTTGAGCACAGATACTTGTCAATTGTACAGAGTTGAGCCCCTTCTTTCCTCGCCCAGGGCCTGGCCCAGTCTCTGGCACAGTGGGTGCTCAACAAATACAAATTGGATTCAAGCCCTGGGCAAAGATATGGTGGAGAAACCCCACCTTCACCCCAGGGAGATGTTAGGCCTCTGGTTCCTGGAAGTGACAAAGTGGGCCTGGACCCCAGGGCAAGTGACAAGTGTCAGGTCACCTGAGAAGCAGTGGACTGCCAGACATTCTAAGGAAGAATTCTAAAGGAGAAACAACCTTTCATTACATTGAAAGGACTTCTGTGTCTAGTAACATGGTAGATAAGATAGCCTGAAAACCCTCCTACTACAAAACACCCAGACGTACTGGATAAAATATACCAAAAACCCTTTAAATATATGGGTCAGTTCGATAAGAAATTAAGAAAAATTCCCAAGGGCCAAAACTGAAGAGGAAATTCAAAATCAGACTGCTTAATATGTGAAATGATACTTGGCAATGAAGGGTTGAGACAATGCCCATCTTGGTAGTTCAGAGGCTTTCACCCTCAGTGAGAGTGTGGGTCAGAACACTTCCATCCACTAACACAGGAAAAACAGAAGTATTTAATCTGTCTCAACCTTGCTCTAGATTAGAAAACCAAAAAGTACCCTTCCCTGAGAATCTGTAACCCTGGGTCTGCCTGCGAAGGAGTCAAGTATCTTGCCTGGGGTCCCACAATTATCAAATGGCAGAACAGGGATCCCAGAATGGAACCCAGCCACCTGTACACTTAACTCCTGCAGCCCGTAGTAACCAGCCCTCCAGTTCTAAATCCAATCACTTGTCTATACAAGCTTAGAGGGCCTGGGTCTTTCCTGTCCACTCCAAAGCCATTTCTACATGCATAAAAAACATGAGTCCTTCTACTCTCATTTCAGGGCAAAGCCCCTTTCCTAATCCAAACCTCCATGTCCAGAAGAATATTTCCAAGGCCTGCCAGACACGAATTGACATTTCTCAGAGTGTGAGCATTCCCCTGTCCCCAAGTACCTCGCCTAGTGCCAGCCCAGACACCAACTACCAGTTAGCTTGTGCCTTGCTCATTGCCAGCATAAACACATATTTACCCAATTTTTCAGAATGAGCAATATTTACTCAACAGCCCAGAATGGCTTATATGGAACTATTAAACTCCATTGCTTCAGTCTGCAGTTCAGAGTGTGATAATGAATCAGTATTTTGGAGTGATTACGACGCTAATAAGAATGTGTGAGGCACAGAATATCACTATGCACGGGCAGCCGCCAAATTCCCTGGACTCCCTGCACCTCCCAACCTCTCATTTGGGAATGCCACCATTCCAGAAACCAGCCTGCCTAAGAACTGCCAGCTCCCAAGGTAGGCCACGCTTGAGTTATTGGAATACAAAGCAGATGAGATACAGAAGCCCACCATTATGCAGAGGGCAAGCCCCCAGATGCCAGCTCTTACTGGGATATGGAGGGCAATGGTGACCCACTCCTGACAGCTCCAAAGGCCCCAGAACCCCCTATGCTAGCGGGGCCTAGAGTTTTAGCATGGCATTTCACACACTCTAATATGCACAAATATTGTTGAAAAAATACTTGTTCCCTCAGGCTGCACGCCTGGAGCAATGTTAGATTTGGTGGGGAGTTTTCCTCCATTTTTTTTTTTTAATCTTCCTGTTTTCACAAGCCAGGAGGTAAATAATAAATGGCAGAAAGGAAGCATATAATTTGAACAGGATGAGGTCCTCTCTTGCCCCCCGCCCTCCTGCCCAGGAAAACTGCTTTATTCCTGTCCCTACCCTAGCCTGTAGACTGGCGAATTTTCTGGGTGAGGCCAGGCATGCAGTCTCTGGTCAGGGGACAATGGTAGGAGCAGTTGAGCCTCCTTGTCTAGCCCCTTCTCCCCCCTAGATTGTAGGCCTTCAAACCCCTCCTCTTTCATCCATCCAACGCTCCCTTCCCCCCAGCCATGGTTGTCCTAGGTTCAGGATAAAGACCTCAGTAGAACCTATGTCTCTTTGAGCCAGCCCTGTCTAACCTCCGTAGCCATACCCATCTCTATGTCCCTCCCTCAGTCCAGGAATTAGCCAGTGATCCTACTCCCCTTACCAAGAGTGCCTGGCTATCTCTGCCTAGCATCCCTTTAACAGAGGGCCTCTGGTCTTACCAGGTCTTTCGGGAGACACGGTCCTCTCCACCCACCACCCACCACACTCAGTTCAGGTCTGCATACTTTTTCCTCCATCTGCAAATGGAAAAGTAATGCTCCTGCCCCAGAAGCCCTGCAAAGAGGGGGCCCCTCAGTTTATAAACTGCCTCTTTAACTGGCCAGGGATGCAGGTGCCATTCCCTTGGGCCCCATTCTCACAGTGACTGCTCGCCTTCTCTGGTACCTGAGATTTGAGAATTGCTTTGCCTCTGTCTCTGACTCACTCTCACTCTGTTTCTCACCTGTGTTCTCTCCTTCTCCCCAGCAAGGGAAATGGGGAGGGGGAAATCTCCCAAGATCCCTAATTTAAAATAAAGTCAGATCTTTTTCTCTCCCCTTCCTCACTACCTAATAACTACACTTGTGTGAAGTTGATGCTCTACATAACGAAAAGAGAGGCCTCCTTGGAGAGGGTACAATCAGACAATTTTTAAGATCATGGAGCATTAGACCATTCCCAACTGGGTTTACTAATCAAACAGCCAAATCCTTCATAACCAGCCAATCCCTACAGGGCAATTAAATCTTTCCCCTTTAAAACACTTGCCACACTGTCTGGGGACAGAAAGAAAAATTTGCAAAATTCATTTGATAAATTAGCCAGGGAAAAGAAAGAAGTGAATCAAGCTTTGTTCTTTTCATTTTTTTTTAATTATGGAATTCACAATGCCTGAATAATGTTTAATAAGAACTATGAAAATTCCTAACAGTATTACAACACAACACAAAAGAATTAACCTGGTTACCGTGAAAAATTGCATATTTAATTAAGAACAGAGAGTTCAAAACTATCCAGAGATTTCAAAAGTGCTGTTGCCTGAGGGGCCAAATTACATGCTTCCAGGGCTGCTAACGGAGTTAGCGCGTTCAGTCATTACCCAGGCGTTCCCATTAAGTGACTTTGGGCAGATGACATCAAATTCATTTCAAAAGCACCAGGAACTGAAGCATTCACTTGGGTAGTTTAAGGGAAAGCAACTATCCTGCTGGTACAAATCAGACCCCTTGTTGATAAAGGCAATAATTAAAGAATAATGTTAATTAGCTGCTTTTACTCGAAGAAAAAGTATGATAGTTGGAGTGCTTCCAGACTGTGGTGGTGGGAATCACTCTTTCTGGAAGAAGGGAAAGCTGTTGGTGGGAGTGGGGAGCCTCAGAGCCCCCAAGAAGAAAGAAAGATGGTGGAGGCTGGGACAGGGGCAAGACAGGGCTGGTTAAGGAGGGTGGCCAGGCATGGGTCTCCATGTTTGCATCAGCCTGGTCACCCAGAGGCCTTCGAGTGTGGAGGAGAGATGGTGCTGCTGCCAACATCTTGGGCACTATCACTGCCAAGCCCACTTCCATCATGGCCGACTCTTGCAAACCCAGATCTACCTGCTTGGCCACTTCCTGCCTCACCCACTCCCCTCCCACAATCTCCTGTCATACCTATTACCCTGCTCAGCTACTTCCTGTCACATTCACCCCCTTCACAGCCTGTCACACTCAGCACTGAATCACTACCACCACCACCCTTACTATAGCAGATTTTTCCCCGAAAGATGATCACCATAGCACCTCTCATCACACATGCTCTTCTGGTGATGTGACCTTGACACTCCTCCCATGGAGTGGTCATCCTGTTGGCCCTTCCCTTTGACCCTGGCTGGGCCTTGGTAACTGCCTTGACCAGCAGAGTAGACGGAAGTGACTCTTTTCAACTTCCAAGGCTAAATCATGAAAACACCTTCCCTTCCACCTCGTTCTTTGGGGACGCTCACCCCTGGAACCCAGCCACCATGCTGTGAGGAAGCGCAAAATAGCCCACACGGAAAAACTATATGGAGAGGCCACATGGTGGTGGCATTCTGGCTGGTAGCTGAGGTCCCGGGCCACAGCCAGCATCAACCACTAGATGTGCGAGTTGTTGACTTAACCCAAACTTTGAATCTTCCCAGCTAAAGTCCCAAATATCATGGAGTGAAGGCAAGCTTATTCAGCTGGGTTCCATTTTATTTCCTGTCTTATAGATTCTATGAGTATAAACAGTTGGTTTACTTCCACCAAGTTTTGGGGTGATTTATTACACAGCAATAAATGACTGCTATATTAACAGACACACACAGACACACATTTTAAGACATGTCTTATCTCCAACACCTTCCACTCCTTACGACCCACCAAAGAAGCCCAGCATGAGAAACAGGTCGATGGATCTGATCGCCAGTGACAAGAACTTCTCCCAAAGAAAGCCATAACCAGCTTCTGTCTTATGCCTCTTTATCCAGCTCTCTAAAGCCTCCAAGCACCTGCTGTGTGTAGGTGCAGGAAGTGGACAGCAAAACACTATCCTGGGGCCTAGCGTGGAGGGGAGAGAACACAGGAAGCCCCTTAGTATGCCTGAGACCCCTATGCAGCACAAGACCCCCATGGCCAAGTCTTGGCAAAGGTAGGCTCAGATTCACCTGACTCCCAGTGAAGTGCTTTGACTCTCATTAGCAAGGTGCTTAATTAGGGCAGCACATCAATACATCCCAGAGAAACAAACTACGCTCTGATCCAAGCCCATTCACCTGCTGGTGTCCAGCCAGCCCCAAGCCACTAGAGGGGCATCGGGCAGGATGCAAGGGAGTAGGCACTGATGGGGCAGCTGAGGCAGGGGGTCAGGGAGGTAGGTGGGGGAAGGTGGCCAGGGAAGGCATGCTTCAACCTTTGCAGCCAGTAGGTGCAGGAGCTGGGCCTGGGTTTCTCTCCTTCTGGCTCCAGGGAGGCAGAAGGCCTCTGAAGGCCTCTGAAGGCCTCACCTACCACGAAATACCAAGATGATCTGCTCTGCTTGGAGAATAATTTTTTTTTCCAGAGATGAATTTCACAAAGTAGGTCATGGGCCATGGGACCAATCCTCTTGCTTGCAGAGGCTGAGGAGGATGCCCTCCAAGGGATGGTGCTGGCTCAGAGAGGCTTCTAGGCTGCTGGCCCAAGGGGCCAAGGGGCCAGCTACACCAGAACATGAAGGGCAGGAAATAGGCCTGGTTCCTCCGTCTCTGACTCATCATCAGCTCCAACCTTGGCCCCTGGGATCCTGACATCCCAGCTGCTTGTCGGTGCCCACTCTGGGAATCCTGGCCCGGGCTCTCACTTCTGCCAGCCAGCACTGACCACAGAGAGCAAAATGCTATCACAGGAGGCTGGGGGAAGGTCAATTGGGGGAGGGGGGAGGAAGGAGACATATGTACTACTATTTGTAGTACTTTAATAATAAAAATAACAACAACAAAAACGCGATCACATAAACCTTTACAAAGTAAACCTGCATATACAGTAGCCCCTTCCCAACTATACACAGTCTGTGCTTTGGGTATTCATAGAAATAACAAGAGGCAAAAGACCCTAAGACACAGACTCTGAAGTCAGATTGCCTGGCTCTGCTGAGTGACCTTTGGAAAGTCACTTAACCTATCTGTGCTTCAGCTTCCTCCTCCACAAAGTGGGGATATTAATAGTGTCTGCATTATAGAGTTGTTATGATAATTAAATCATTTAAATGATGGTATTTAGGAAGCACTTAGAATTGTGCCTGGTACACAGCCACCCTTGATAAGTGCTTATTAAATTAAAAATAAATAAAACAAAACAAAAAACTTCAGAGCTCCTCTCATTCCTGAATGATCATGTAAATTCTGCCCATTTTCTGGAATGGCTACACTGAAGTTAGAGAACATCTCCACACTAGTCAAAGCCGGCAGAGCTGGTCCCTACACCAGCTAACACAGGCCTAAGGGGGCCACACAAGGAGCAATGGGACAACGGGGCTTAGTGAGGGTTGTCCAAAATGGGAACCCACCCTCCACTCCCACCCCCATTACCCAGCTCAACTGACTGCTGCCTTACATAGAATGCAGGCCCAAAGATGCCAGCTCTTCTACTGAAGAGAAGCCAGGAATCTGAGCTTTTAAAATGTGACCTCATCAGAGCACCAGGCCTGCAATATTTACCAAGTGCCACACCAGTTACTACAGCTGTGATGTAGAGCAGCGGTAGCCAACCTTGCAGACCTCATGAACCACCAGTGGTCCATGGACCACTGGGTGGCGACCGCTGATGTAGAGGAATGAGCTCACCATCTGGGGGAGATCAAACAAGAACCAACGATTCACTGGTGGCTTGAAAAGCAGTCCAGGCCAGGGCTGTAAACAACCAGAAGATAAAGGATGGTGCCCAAACCAGCACAGAGTCAGGAAAGGAGGGTTGGGGCCAGGAAACAGCAAGGAGAACAGTGTTTCAGACAGAAGGAACAGCAAGTGCAAAGGCTGGAAAGTACGAGGAATATGGTAGTTTGGGATTAATGAAGGATGTAGGGGGTTGAGGAATATAAGACACAGAGGTTAGGCTAGAGACTATGAAAGCCACTGGTAGATTCCTACATGCCAGAAACTCCTGGGGCAAAATCCCAGTTCTACTGGGAAAATGCTGTGTGTATCTATGGGAAGCTCCTGAACTTCTCTGGGCACCTGTGGGTTAGCAAGTTGCTCTCACTGGAGCAGGTGTGAATCCCTTGAATGGCCCTAGATAAGCCATTTGGAGAAGGTCCCCTCGAAGAATAAATGTTCCTTAGTCATTTGCTTCCCTCCTATTGCCTAAATTCAACTCTCCATTGCTGAGGTGAGATGTAGCAGGGAGCAGGCACGAGGGTGGGTGACAGAGTAACATTTACGGAGCACATGGTGCATGCCAGGCTCCATGCTAGGCCCTTCACATGAATTCTTTCATTTCTTCAGCACCATGACCCTATAAGCTAACTATAATTGGTACCCCCAGTTCACCAATAAGGAAACTGAGGTACCCAAAGGGGTAGTCTCTTGCCTACATTACACAGAGATGATAGGAGAGCCAGCAGTCCCACTCTGAACTTGCACCAAGCTACCAATCTGGGATTTTACTCTGGGGGTCAAATCAAGGCAGAGAGAGATGGGCAGGTGTGGTGGCCAATTCTGAGGAGGCAGCACCTGCCAGCTGGCCCCGCATTACCCCGTGTCACCTCCACCGCAGTGAGATCAATACTTGGGGTGGCCATGTTTAGCTTTAGGGAAATCATTAAATGCTACACCAAACTAGTCAAAAAATAATTGCACAGCAAGGAGACGTTAGAAGCTGCTGTTGCCTGGGAGTATGAGCACACAAACGTACCCACATACACACTAAAGTACACACACACACTAACACATGCATGACACACTCAGACACCCACATGAGAATGCAGACACACAGACATACATTCAAAGACTCTCAGAAGGACACAAAGAAACACTCAGACACACGCAAAGAGAAACACACTAAGATACAAAACAAGGACACATACATAAAAGTGCAAAGACCCACAATCATACTCAAAGATATGCACACACAAAGATACCGCTGACATAAATACATAAATACAGCCATGTGACATTCACATCCATCCCTGTTTGTTCATTTCACTGGGACTTTCGTGGGCCTACTATGTGCTCAGTCCTCTACTGCTAGGGGTACAAGTTGCTGCATGCCCTCCTGGAGCTCACAGTTCACAGAAGGAGGCAGGCATTAACCAATAATCCACAGAACTATGTTTGAAACTCACTGTGGTGAGTATAACAGAGATGGGGTCTACTATCAGGGGGAAGACTCTCTTTCTGAGAGTCTTTGAATGTATGCCTATGTGCCTGCATTCTCATGTGGTTGCCCTAAGGAAATGACATTGAGTAAACTCCCAGGGTCTAGGAGGAGTTGATAGGGGGACATGTGGGAAGAGTGTCACAAGCAGGAGGGGGTAAGTCATGCAGAAGAAACTGAAGAAAAACATGTGTCTGAAACACAGGGCACAGGGAACATGGCTCAAGATCAAGATCAAGAACAAAGGACAGCTCTAGCCAGTTTGGCTCAGTAGATAGACTGTCAGTCTGCGGACTGAAGGGTCCTGGGTTCAATTCCAGTCAAAGGCACGTGCCTCGGTTGTGGGCTCCTCCCCCGACCGGGCCCTGGTCAGGGCATGTGCAGGAGGCAACCAATCGATGTGTTTCTCTCACATCAATGCTTCTCTCTGTCTTTCCTTATCTCTTCCACTATCTCTAAGAAAATCAATGGAAATATATCCACAGGTGAGGATTAAAAAACAAACAATAAAGAACAGAGGACATACTAGAATTAAGGTAATATACTAGTAAATATGAAGCTGACTCTGCTAAGTTAAGATGCATATCGTAAACCCTAAAGCAAGTACTAAAAAAATATACTCAAAAATATAGTTTAAGATAATTCATAAACCCGGCCAGTGTAGCTCAGTGGTTGAGCATCAACCTATGAACCAGGAGGTCATGGTTCAATTCCCGATCAGGGCACATGCCTGGGTTGTGGCCTCGATCCCTACTGTGGAGTGTGCAGGAGACAGCCAATCAGTGATTCTCTCTCATCATTAATGTTTCTCTCTTTTCCTCTCCCATCCTCTCTGAAATCAATAAAAATAAATTTTAAAAAATAATAATTAATAAAATTAAAGGACTACATTAGAATTACTCAATGCAAAAGAAAGCATTAAAGGAGAAATAGAGGAACAAAAAAGACATGAGATATACAGAAAGCAAAATGGCAAAAGTATATCCAACTATGTCAACAATAATATCAAATGTGAATGGGTTAAACAATCCAATCAAAGGCAGAGATTGCTAGACTGGATTTAAAAAGATCCAATTATACACTTTCTATAGGAGACACATTTTAAATTCAAGGACACAAATAGACTGAAAACAAAAGGATGAAAAAGATATGCAAATCATAAGAAAATGGGAGAAGCCCTGACCGGTTTGGCTCAGTGGATTGAGCGTCGGCCTGAGGACTGAAGGGTCCCAGGTTCGATTCCGGTCAAGGGCATGTACCTTGGTTGCGGGCATATCCCCAGTAGAGGGTGTGTAGGAGGCAGCTGATCGATGTTTCTCTCTCATCGATGTTTCTAATTCTCTATCTCTCCCCCCTCCTCTCTGTAAAAAATCAACGCGCTGCAACCTCTTATGGGGATGGAGGTGCAGTGAGAATGTGGGGTGTCCGCCTGAGCTTGCTCTCACTCCCTCTGCTATCCTCCACCAGGACACCACAGCTCCTCGTGGGTTCTCACAGGAACCCATCTGCAAGGCTGACCGGGAGAGAGGGCACTTCCCACCCAGCTTGTGTGTGGCACCGCTGGGCGGCCCAGAGGCCCACGCTGCGCCCTGGCCCACAGCATCCGGCTGCACTCACCGCATCTCCATCTCTGCGTGGGGCCTCAGGCGCCATGACTCAGGTGAAGGGGGACGCATGGGGGCCTGTGGGCCCAGGTGCTGCCCACGGCCCAGAGGTCAGCTGGGACCTGCCCTTCCACACCAGACGCTCACACTTCGATCACCAGCCACGCCTAGGGACCGCACCTGTGCACAATTCCACGCACCGGACCTCAAGTCTGTGTGTGTGCGTGTGAGTGTGTGTGTGTGTGTGTGTGTGTATGCCTAAGTGACTGTCTGACTGTTCAACCATCCGACTGGCAGCTATGACAAGCAATGACCATCAGCGGGGCAGACGCTCCAACCAGTAGCTATGATGTGCCCTGACCACCAGGGGGGCAGATGCTCAAAGCAGGAGCTGCCAAGCTGCAGTGACTTGGCAGCTGCGGTTCTCGGGTGATGAACTCGGAACCAGAGAGGAGGGAGCCCAATTCCGGGGTGCATCACCCGAGAACCGCCCTCTTGCAATCCTTGGGGGATGTCAGAGAGCGGATTTCGGCCTGATCTCCGGAGACCAGGCTGAGGGGATTGGGCGTTAATTCAATTAACAGAGACTTCAGTATCCTACTTTCCATAGTGGATAGAACAACTAGACAGAAAACAGAAGACTCGCAACACTATTAACCAAGAATGGAGGGCAGGGGCCAGCCCATGCTGAGCCTGCAAGGTCACATTGGGGCCTTTGCCCCAAAGGCAATAGAGAGACATTGGAAATAATTCTTTATTTTTTTTATATTTTATTGATTTTTTACAGAGAGAAAGGGAGAGAGATAGAGAGTTAGAAACATCGATGAGAGAGAAACATCGATCAGCTGCCTCTTGCACATCTCCCACCAGGGATGTGCGCACAACCCACGTACATGCCCTTGACCGGAATCGAACCTGGGACCTTTCAGTCCGCAGGCCGACGCTCTATCCACTGAACCAAACCGGTTTCGGCTGGAAATAATTCTTAACAGGTTTTTAATTCTCTCACTAGTTGCCATTTGTCAAAAAGAGTGGAGGAGGCCAGAGTCAGTACAAGGGCGCACACTGGAAGACCAAAGCCCAAGGGAGAACTAATGGGCCATGGGCACAAGAACCAATGGTGGAGATAGAGGTATGCGGGGGGGTGAGGTTTCTAGGCGGTAAAACCCCCATCAGCACAGGGGAGAGAGAGGTGGTCATGGCAGCTCTCAGGTTTCTGTCCTGTAGACCTGGGTCAAGACCAGGTGTGAGGAGAGTTGGGTTTTTACCAGCATGAGTAGGACACATCTTTGAAACAGACATTCAAGAAATGTCAAGAAGGTTGTTGAATCGAGAGGTCGGGAGAACTGGGAAGCACTGGTGCTGTGAACATAGATGAGACCACACAGGGTGCTGGTGAGAGAGAAGACATAAATATTAGAGGGACTGACATATTTACAGGTCAGCAGAGGAGCATGGGCATGGAAAGAAGAAAAATGGTGGCCACGGGTCAGAGGAAAATAAAGAGAATGTGTGAATCTCCTTTGGGGTTGGGGGAAGAACTGGCTAGAGTATGGATAGAAGATGAGATATGGAAACAGAGTGTGAGCCAGACATTCTAGAAAAGTGGCTGTGCAGGGTTCCTCTGCCCAGTCTTTTTAAGAAAGGTAGTGCTTGTCTCACCTACTTCACGCATCCGATGCCTCAGTTTCCTCTACAGCCAGCACCAGGTACTGTGCTGAGCCCATAGCACATGCTTAGTAAATATTTGTGATTTGCTGAATAGATGCCAGGTTCAGGGCAAAGACCCTGGCCAAACTGGGTTGGACAAGCCAGGGAGTGAGAACAAAAAAGTGAGGAGACACCTGAGTCCCAGGAGCCATTCCAGACCTAGCCCTGCCTCTGAGTCTTTGTTTCCAGAAATCAGAGCAATAAGGGAAAGTTCCTCCTTGAAAGGAAAGAGCTTATGGAGCTAAATATGAAATGTATTTGTAGAGTGGGGCTGATAAGGACAAGGAATGGGGGTCTGGACTCAGCTGTTTAAAAAAAATATCTGAAAAACTTTTTTAATAAACTCTACAAGTCTATCCCCTTCCTTCTTTATCAACGACACGATTTATTGACCGGAGAGGCCATATTGACTAAATAAATCTTGATAATGACCAAGGCAGCAATCAATACCTGCTTATTATCAGCCCGGGCTGAGAATTCCATCTTGCAGAACGAAGGCCCCAAGACAGGGCACACCACGTGGCTGCAGACTCCAGCGGGTAGGCTGGGATGGATGGCTGGCTGGCTGGCGCTCATTTTCCAGACCAGGAGACAGGACTCTTTCTGGTGTTATTCATTAACAACCCCATCCCATGCCTCTCAGGCTTGTGGGTCTGGATTCATTTCCCCGAGTTGGCAGCGGCGAAGTGTTTTAAGAGGTTTTTAAAGAAATTTAAATTTATACAAGCATAGTGACCGCCTATGGGAGAACCACCTGGTAGGTAGCCAACAGACTGAGTCCAAGCTCTACTGCTTGCTGACAATATGGCCTTGGACTCAATCTCCTGTGCCTCAGTCTACTCAAAAGTAAATTGGCATAGCAGTGGTTTTCTTTGCCTAGGGTTGTAAAAATTAAACATGGTTTGTTAAGGGCTCTAAACACTGTGTGGCATGCAATAAAGCTATTCGTTAAAGAGCTGCCAGGCCTTCTTGTGCAGAGAGCTTCCTTCTCACCTTTCTAAACTTGCAGAAGCCAGGCCTAGCCGCCTTAGGCCAGCCAAGTGGCATCTGGAGAGGCCTGACCTCCTATTCAATACTTCCCTACAAGGAGCCAGTCTATCTGGCCACTGGCTCTGGGTGGGCTGGGCTGTGGGACTCTGGCACTTGTTAAGGAAGGGCGGTTTAGACAGTGGGGGTCCCTGGTCCTGGCTGGAGTTCATGCCAGCTTCTGCAAACAAATTTCCAGGCTCTACTCAGATTCGGGCACCTCTGAGATGACAGGTGAGGCCCAGGAGGTGAATGACAACCAACAATGTTGATGATGGCAATAATAATAAAAGTAGTAATAGCCCTCCTGTTTTCTGGGAATGGCCATGTTCCAGGCCCTGTGCTAAGGGCTTTCCATGTTTCACCTCATCAAATCCTCATACTCTACCTATATAGTAGAGGATATATTTAATTCGCATTTTACATATGAAAAAACTAAGGCTTAGAAAAGTCTAGTGAGTTGACTAAGGCCGCCCAATGAAGCAGCAGCAAGAACAGGGTGCAAAGTAAGATCTGCTCCAATTTCATGCTCAAAGTCATTTCAGGTGTTCTTCCCAAGGCAACTGAAATTCAATAGGAAATACCCTCACATTTTAATGATTATTATTTTCATTAGGATATAAAGATATTATTATTACTAACAATAATCATTATTTAGGGAAGGCTTAGAGCATGCCCAGTCCTAGGCTAGTGTATATATTGGCTTGTCACTCTTTACTTCTCAGACTCTTAAAGAAAAGTCCTTCTATCTCCAAATTATTATAAAATAGAAGCTTTCTAAGGGCAGGGACATGGTCAGTTTTGTCACTGCTGCACCCTAACACTCACACAGCACCTGATACATAGCAGGTGCTGAGTGATGTTCATTAAATGAACCAATAAATGACCTATCTCAACAACCCAGGGAAATCCCGTTTGAGATAGAAAAACAGAGGCCTAGAAATGATCCCTTAGCCACACAGGAAAGCAGACACTTCAATCCTGTATTTTGCCCTACCATAAACTAGGATTTTTTTTTTTTTTAATGGAGGATATTTTTCCATTGATTTTTAGAGAGAGTGGAAGAGAAAGGGCAAGACAGAGAGAAATATCAATGTGAGAGAAACACATCGATTGGTTGCCTCCTGCACGAACCCTGACCAGGGCCAAGGCCGGGGAGGAGCCTGCAACTGAGGTATATTTGACCAAAATCGAACCTGGAACCCTTCAGTCTGCAGGCCAACGCTCTATCCATTGAGTCAAACTGGCCAGGGCCTGCCTTTCCTTTTTGTAATGCCTGTTAGGCTGATCAAGTGGAAGCATGAAACAGGCTGTTGTCCCCCACAACAGCCATCCCACAGGCTGCAGGGACCTGCTTTGAGCTGTAACTGAGGCCACCAAACCATCACTAATGGCCCACAACCTGCCGGCAATTAATTAATGAATTTATTAATTAGGATGAGAGCCACCTCCCAGGCTGGAATTGGGGTCACCAGTTTCTAAAGAGAGACTGACAGAGCTAAAGATAAACCCTCATCCTCCGCGAGCTTGAGGCTGGAGCCCAATTCCCAGGTGTGGAGTGAGCGACTTTCAAGAGCCAGTGATCAGTGAAGCAGCTGTAAGGTCTAGGAGGAGATGGGTCCCCCAGGGCCACTCCCCCAAGGTGAAGTAAAGGCAGCTGCCCACCTCAGCCTTCCTGTGGAATTCATCCACTCCATCATGCAAATGTTTACTGGGAACTTACTATGCCCTTGCCCTCCTGAGGGAGGGAGGAAGACAGTAAACAAATGAATAAATAAATATGCATTATCACATCAGATAAAGCAGGGTAAGGAGATGGGGGCACGCTATTTTGGAAAGAGGTTAGGAAGGACCTCTCTGAAGAGGTGATATTTAAACAGACGACTGATGAGAGACAGAGAGACAACTACAGAGATGTCTGGGAGTTTCCCAGGTAGAGGGAATAGCAAGTGCAAAAGCCCTAGATTCTAAGGTGCTGGTGTGTTCAAGGAACAGTGAGGAGGCCAGAGTGGCTTGAATAAAGAGCGGGAGAGTGGTAGGAGATGAGAACAACAGACAATGAAGGGAAGGAGGAACCTTGTCAGGAAGGGCCTAAGGACTAAGTAAAGATAGGCAACCAGGAGGCAATGCTGAGAGTGACAGCTCCCCAGGTTCCCAATAAGACATAGCAGGTACCTATGCACTGGGTGCCTTAGGTAGATGTCCAAGTCTCAATTCACCTTTTCTATAAGAGAGTGTAGTCCTCTGAGAAGCAGATACAAAAGCAGGATTAGAAGGCACAGAGACACTGGAGTCCATGCCTACACCCGTGGAAGGAAGCCAGAGTGAAGGAGAGGGAAGGAACAGAGGGAGGGAGGGAGGGAGGGAGGGGTTGGTTGGTTGGAAGGTTGGTTTGTGGAAGCATACTAGATTGCTGAGGAGTCCAGACTCAGCAGAGCAGTCCTGTGTGTCCCAGGAATAGGTCCTTTTTAGACCTACACTCAGTCCCTTTCGGGGACTGAATCTGAGAGCAGCATCTAGGGTCACTGGTCAATCATACTTCCTGCAATCAGAGATCTGCAAGGCACATCCTCATGGCCACCACTGGGAGATACCATTACTATACCCATCTTAAAGACAAGAAAACCAAGTCTTAGAAAGGGGAAATAACTTGCCCAAGGACATACTGGTACAGTCAGAAAGGAGCAGAACTGGGATTTGAACCCTGGCTGCCCTGTGCATAATCATGAGATAGAAAGAGGAAATGGGCAAAAGGCACTATGCAACAGGTCAAGAATTGGGCTCAATATCTTGTTGAAAAATAAAAGTGATAGACACCTAAGAGTTTATAGGGTTTGACAGTTTACAAAGTGCCCACTGACAGAGCGCTCACTCCAAACTATGCATGTGCCAAACCTTATTTTATGCTCCATCCTTACTCCAAATTGACAGATGGTAAGAGTGAAGATGGAGATGGGTCCAACAGCCCACTCAGAATCTGCCTTCCCTCAGTTCCTTGCATGCACTGTTCTTCCACCCACCTCAGGGTCTTAGCACATGCTACTCCCTCTGCTGGGATGCTTTTCCCTGACCTTGTCCTTGAGGTCTTGGCTGAAGGGTCACTTCTTCCAGGAAGTATCTCAGAATCTAATCCCAACATGTGACTACACACCTGTCTGTCCTGTGCATCCACTTTCCCCACTGTGTGTGGACTCAGTAAGAGCTGGCACTTTGCCTTCCTCATTCACCATATCTCCAGTATATAATTATCAGTTATACTTGTTATTTATTATTGATTATTATCATTTATATAACCATTAGTCATAAGTATTATTTTTAAAACAATATAAAAAGTAATTATAACTTGAGTGGTGAATATACATTTCCAAAGTGAAGGACAATAGCAACTATAATTATTGACATTATATAGCATTTCTACATGCTGAACACAGACCTCAGCATTTCACATGCATCAACTCACTTAACCCTCACAAAGAAACCTTGAGATGACACTACTATTATCCCCATTTTATATTTGAGAAAACTGAGGCTCAGAAAGGTTCAGGGACTTACCCAAAATTACACAGCTATTAAGTGGCAGAGCTGGGACTTGAACCCAAGCCACCTTGCTCCAGAGTCCACACTATGTATCTTTGGGAGTGGGAGGGGGCGGGGCTTGATTCTGCAGATACCTGGTTTCACCAGCTCACATAAAAGACGACAGGCACCCCAAATACGTGTCCCCAGCAGAGTGGCCTGATTGACCACCCCGTTCAGGGAAAGCTGCCCTCAATAGGCCATCCTGGTAACCCCTGTGGTCTCCGTCTTCAGCACCCACACTCCACATAGACAGCTGGACAAGTCAATCGACCGTAATGGTTCCCGGGGAGCCATTTACCCCGTCCAGTTTGAGGGACGGCGGCTCAGAGAGTCTTAAGCACTGCTCGGCTCCGGGCATCTTGGGCAGACGACCAGCTCTCGGGCCAAAGAGGCCCAAGGATTGATTTTTTTCTTTCTTTGTAATGACAAATGCGTATCCTAGAACTGCTGTTTCATTTGGCTGAACTAAAGGATGGCAGAGGCTGGGGGTTGGGGGAATAGTGAAGAGACTGGAAGGAAATGAAGGAGCAGCTACAAGCCTACTTTGGGGGGTGACTGAGACACTGCAGAGACAGCAGGCTCTGTGCCCCCGAATTATATACCTTGCCGTGGAATTGATCAAGGACCTTTCTTTTTTTTCTGAAAACACAGGTTCTTCTGACACTAGGCACTTGGAGAAAGGCAACTTAGTGGCCTCAACAGCTACCCTCCTCATGACTTGCCTTGTGATCCCCTACAGCTGGCCTAACATACTGTGTGCCGTCAACCTGGGCCCTTTACACTGGCTGTTCCCTCTGCTTGGCATGCCCTTCCCAGGTCTCTACTCCCTGCCCAGTGTGACCAGAGCTCTTGATTTGTTAAGGACACTGGGCATTTGGATATCATAGGTAACATCTCCCATGTTTTAAATGCTGATAACTTTTTCATACTGTTTTAAAATATTGCACTAATCTAAGCAGACACATCCATGGGTCAGACATAGCTCCCAGTCTGCAACCTCTGTGGTCAGAGCTCCCAAAACATAAGACATTACATATAATATTAGTAACATACTAATATAGGAAGCCCCAATGGAATAAGAGAAAAGAGAAAACATGCCCAGAAAGCTCTGAAACAGCCTGCAAGGCCAGCAAGTTCCAGGAGCTGCTGTTTATTTGGTTTACTCACCCCTCTCTCTCTAAAAATGCCAACCACAATAAGAAGAAAAGAGCTTACAGAACAGTAACTGTGTGCCTGGCACTGTGCTAAGCACTTTTAAGTTCAAGGTGCTTTAATCTTCAAGAACAACCTAAAAGATGGTGACTACTATTAGTCCCATATAAAGACAAAGAAAGCAAGGCTCAGAGAGGTTAAGTGACCTATCTAAAGTCACACAGCTAATATGTGACTTTGGATAGGTCCAGGATTGGAAGCCAGGGTTGGAAGCCAGGAAGATACCACCTATTTCCCTCTTGAGGTAAAGGGTAAAAAACAAATTCCAAGAACTAAGTTCAATACACCTTAATACTCTTAACTGAAAAGATAAAAATTGCCCGGTTGGCGTGGCTAAGTGGTTGAGCGTCCACGTATGAATCAGGAGGTCACGGTTCGATTCCAGGCCCGGGTACATGCCCAGACTGTGGGCTCAATCCCCAGTGGGGGGCATGCAGAAGGCTGGATCTCCAATAGGGGATGTGCAGGAGGCGATCAATGATTCTCTCTCATCAATGATGTGTCTCTCTCTCTTTCCTCCCTTCCTCTCTGAAATCAATAAATATATATTTAAAAAACACACAAAAACTTCAGCCATGACACAAGCTATGTAAGCAACAATCACATAGTAGACTAGGGTCAGCAAAAGATGGCCCTCAGACCAAATCTGGCCCTACGTCTGTTTTTTAAATAAAGTTTTATTGGAATACAGCCACATCTATTCATTCCTATAGTCTAAGGCTATTTCATGTGACAGTGGCAGAACGGAGTACTTGCAAAAGAAACCACATAGCCTATGAAGCCTAAAGTATATTATTATTATGACTATTTATAGAAAAAGTTTGCTACCCTTTATGGTAGGCCTAGATAGTATCCTAGAGTGTCTAGAGAGATGCAGCATCCTAGAAGGCTCTGGGGTCAAAACCCTCAGGGGAAACACTGTCCTTAGTGATGTGGGAGCACACTTGCTTAAAATGTCATTAAAGGAGCAAAGGAGTTGTGGAAGCTTCTTTAGCCTTCCTTAGGCTAAGTGGTCTCAATATTGGAGCTGAAACTGAATAAAATGAAGAAGTCAACATAGGAAGATCTGGAGGAAAAGACTCCCAAAGAGAAAGGGAACTGCAAGTGCAAAGGTCCTGAAGTAGGAGAGTGCTTGATATGTTTGAGGGACAAAAAGAAGGCCATTGTGACTGGAGCAGAATCAGTAAGGGGAGAAAAGCTGGAGATGAAACCAGAGAGATAACAAGGGGACAGATCATGTGGAGCCTGGAAATCAGGAGAAAGGACTTTAATTTTAATCTAAGCATGATAGGAATATATTGTCCATATCCTATAAAACATTACAAACCATTTTGTGAAGGACTTATCAAGACTAGAAACCAAATAACTCCAACCTAGACATGATTTCTTGGCTCAAAAAATTGCTTGTCAGTCACAGCTCACCACCACCACAATAGGCCCCAAGATCATTAGAAGCCAATGCGTGTAACTGGCACACAAAGTATGTCAGCACCTTTATAATAACCCAATTTGGCAGACCAAATGGGCACAGCCGGCCTGTGTGATGGATTAAGAAATGGGAATCTTGGGATGTTGGATGATTCACCCAGGAGTGCTAGAGGCACACAGACTTAGAGGTCTTGGGACCCTTGCTGTCGGCCAATTACCTCCACCTTCCCTGACATCTGTCATAAATAAAGAGCATCCCCCAGAAAGAACAATAAAACGAAGACTGGACCCTGCATTCCAAAACCAGGGACAAAGGCAGGTCACCACCTAGGTCCTCTTCCTATGCTCTCCTCTGCCAGGCTCGACCACTGAATTAGATAACCGGAAAGCTGCCAGAAATTCAGCACTTTTAGACAGCAGCAGAGAAAACCACATTTTCTGGATGGCCACGTCTACCATCATCCAGGACCAAATTTAGCACCAGCCAAGGTGTTCACATTTGAAATCCCAGGTGCTGGAAACAAGGTTACTACAACAATGTCAAGTTTGAAGACAGAATCCTTTTTTTAACAGGAGAGAAGAAGGAGGAAGAGGAAGCAAGGAAGGAGGAGGAGGAGAACGAGGAAGATAAATAAAAAAGGAGAGAAAGAGAGGGAGGGAAGAAAGGAGAAAAAAGAGAGAGAGAGAGAGAGGAAGAGAGAGAGAATCACCACCACCATCAGAAAAGCTGTTCCTAGTCAAAATAGCACACCACTTAAAATAACCCACCGAGCCCTAGCCAGTTTGGCTCAGTGTATAGAGCTGCGGACTAAACAATCCCAGATTCAATTCTGGTCAAGGGCACAGGCCTGGGTTGCCAATCAATGATTCTCTTTCATCATTGATGTTTCTATCTCTCTCTCCCTCTCCTTTCCTCTCTAAAATCAATAAAAATGTATTTAAAAATAAAATAAAATAACCCACCGAGATGCTAGCCATGGTTTCTTAATTTTCTACAGTGAATTCAGGTATTAATAAAAGAAACTTCAAGACCTCCAACAGCAAAGGCAGTCAGGGATGAGATGTTGCTTTTTTCTTTTGGCACTCAAAGAGAGAGCCCATCTTTGGAAGTAATTTCTGCAGAGTTGAGAAACCAGAATTTTGGGATGCCCAGAAAAGACTGCTGGGTTCTTTAAATAAAATTTCAACACGTTTCTAGCTCCTTCTGCAGAAAAGACCCATAGGGTGTGGGTTCTGATGAATTGGAGAGGCAGATGGAATGGGGTCACCCACTGATTCGACCTGTAAGGGTCCAGGGGACTGGCAAATTCTTTGTGTTTTTTCATTCAGAGCTACTGCTAGAAATCTGCCCTCGCCCCATCTCCCGCCCCTCCCCCCACCTCTCCTTGTCTTCCCCCTCCCACAGCCCTCACCTAATGCCAATCAGTCTCATGGGCTGGGACCATGCCAAGCCCAAGTCCAGTCTGCTCATGCTCCCTGCCCTGGCAGTGATTCTATCACGGTGAAGTTTCCAAAGTTAGGATTCCGCCAACAAGGCTGATAGCTTATTTACTGCTGTCATCTACAGAAAGAGGAATTTTGACACATTGTTAAATGATAGCACATTTAGATAAGTCAAGCTGTCAGAGGCTCTAATGGATGTCTAAACTCTCTGTGGCTGATATGTAAAATTTATGCACTTCAGAATATCATAAGGTTATAATATTTTAATCACATCCACGCTCTTTTCTAAACTCTGAGCAGGGAAAAACATTCCATCAAGCCCCAATTCCTGTGTGCCAAGAAATTGAGCCTTCCCAGAAGTTTCTCCAAACTCCTTACAGAAGTCCAGCCCTGTCGATGTTCCTCCCTAAATGCTCACACCTCAAGCAGAATTTGCCTCTTCCTCCAAAACTCACACCATGTGACCCTTCCCACCAACATTTCCTCCCAAGAAACAGATAGGCATTTGGATTGGGCACCCTCACTTGGACTGGATACCCTCAACTCATGTGAGCTTAACCTTCCTCAAGGAGAAAAAGAGACTGGACCCAGAGCACCATCAAAAAAAAGTGGCAAAGTAGAGCAGAAAAGAAAGTCATAAAGGTGTGAATCCAGTTACGACGATTATACACAGAAAAGCTATAAAAAAATACTGCGTTAGTAATGTTCACCATAAAGCAATCTTATAACCAAATGAAATATGTCCAGCATTATCTTTGGGATGGAATTTTATTTCTCCTCATTTCCTGCACTGTTAGCAGCACAGGAAAAAGAAGGAAGAGGGGAAGCAGTATCAGGGGTTCTGGAACAGGGTGCCACATGTCAGAGGATCTTTACCATCACTAGCCCACAAGTCATTAAGACTTTTGACTGACTTCCACCCTAGGAAAATAGCCCTGTTGTGTTCAGAGACGGCACTGGAAGGAGTAAGAACTGGACTGCTTCCATATCTGAAAAATATATACTTCCGTAGGGCTGTACACTGGGCCAGTTCAAGGTCACCTTTCTTGCTAGGATCAGGGTGGCGTCAGCATCATGGTCTGGCCTGGGGACACTGGCTGCCTTAGCTGCCTCCACCACTTTAACACTCAGCAACCAGGCAGCCTGAAACCACTCAACCTGAACCAAGAATTGAAACCAAGCACCTCCTCACACTCACAAGCAGCTGGGCCTGGTGATGAGCATGCCCAACGCTTTCAGCCTGTGCAGGGCGTGGGTGGGGGCCTGTCTCTCCTACCTGGATCTCAGAATGAGCCAGTAGACCTATTCCTTCCTAGTTATCGCCCCTATAAGAGGAAAGTAGAAAGGGGAAAAAATGAAAATAAAAGTGTGGCGTAGGAGTCATTAGCATTATGCACAAGAGATGATCCTGAGCAAAAGTGCTTAGACTCATAATCCGTTTCCAACAAAAATGCCCTCAGTGAGAATATGGGGGAAGCTGCAGGCCTGTTGGGTAGGGGAACAACTGAACATTTCAGGATGAGGATGGGGACGACGGCAGATGTGAGGGCCTAATGTTTGCACACAGCCACGCTGCCACATTTATTTCTCTGCTCTCTAGAAGTGTACAGCCATTCAAACTCCCACAGGGGCCCCCTCCCCACTTAATATCCATGTAAATGAGCTTACCCTCTTTTCCTAGAGCCTTTTCCTTTTGTGCCAGACACACCGGCCATTGTCTTGATGAACACCCCCGCCCATACACCTTGTCAGAAGACAAGTCTTATAGCCCCAGTTCCCCATCACCTGAACAAGACCCTACCACCTTCATACTTTCTAGTTCAAATCTGCTTTTCCACCTCAGCATCTTCTAAAATCCTAACAAAGGTTCCCAAATCAATGGGAGTCCAACTGAAATCAAGATTTGGGTGACCTCAACAGCTCCACAAAAGACCCCTGAGCCAGAGAAGGACGAGAGTAAGGTTTAAACCCTCCCCCCACTGCAGCTCAGAAACCAGCCCCTGGGAGCCGCTCCCACCCCTCAGCACCCAGCCCTAGCCCACCCAGCCCTTCCGCTGCAGGCTGAGCTCCCCAGATTGAAAACGAGTTATCTAATGAAAATTGTGTTAACTGACATTCCAGCCAACCGGGAGCAAATACCAGCGCTGTAAATCTCGCTGCAGAAATTTTCTCCAGCTCAGAATAACAATAGGACCCTGCAAAGGGCTTTTGCCAGCCCTTCTGGTTCCTCTCCTCTTGTCTGCCACGTTCTTGTCATTCCTTATGTTACAGAACATCAATCATAAATAAAGACGCTGTCCCCCAGTCATGCCCGGGTCTCATTTACAAACATTAGCAGGGAATACGATTACCACTGGCCTTCGTGCCAAGCTCAATGTGGCCACACACACACACACACACACTCTTCCAGAGAGGCCACTTTAGCATCATTTAAACCAACAAGCATAGCTCACATCCCTGCCCACAGCTGGCCACCAAACTGAGCCCCAACTCAAGTGAGGACTTGGAATTGCAAGGCACTTGCAGTTATTAACTGCATGCCTGAGTGCCCGATTTTCTCTCCAGCTCAATGGCTTTGGGGGAGGGGGGTAAGCAGGGAGTTGGGGAGGGGGGGGCGGGATTAGGGAGGAAGACTTAGGCCAGGGGGAAGGGAGTACTGGAACCACTTATCAGAAGAAACTTAAAGAGATTTGTCTGCGGATTTTTTAAAAGTGGGTCCCTATTTTATCTCCAGACTGATGCTGTCGCTTTTTCGCTTTTTCCAAGAATGTCAAGGCCAAGGCAGGATGCTGTAATCGCCTGTTATCAGCACCATTTCCCTGCTCCTTGTTCCCACTGTGTCTGCCTAGGCTTTTTGAGACTCCAGGATTTGGGGGCTTATCCGCAGCGTCCTGGGGCACCTGGGAAAGAATAGTGGCTGGAGCTGGTATTCTCTGAGATCCCACCATCAGCCCCACCTCCTAAGGGGGTCAGAAGAGAACATTCCCAAATCTGGGGGAGACTCCCAGGGAGAGGTGGAGAGGGGATAAAGTGCTGGGGTTTGGGAGGGAGTCACCAGGGAAGGAGGGGAGAGGAGAAAAGTGGGGAGGAAAAACAGGAGGCAGAGGACAGCGAGGGCATCTCCCATTTAAAAGTTCCCAAGGGCCCGAGAGGCGGGAGTCACCTGCTCTGCGGCGCTCCAGGCTCTCCATGGCCCCCGAGGCACGAGCGCAAACTTAAGCGCGCCCCGAACCCATCTCCACCGCCCGTCCCCATCTAGACTTGACAAGGGGGGATAAAGGCAAGAAGCAAAGACGAACCCCTAGAACCCGGCCCGAGTAGAGAGATCTGCCGGAGCAGGCGGCCAGTCCTGT
>NW_006294609.1:4008020-4019160 GCF_000327345.1 Myotis davidii | reverse complement strand
AGCGCTCGCTGCATCTCCCCCAAGTCCGGGGTCGGTGTGCCGCGCGATTGCACTTGACTTTGGCTTTTTGCAAACTTATCAATACTGACGTAACGTGCTGATCAATACAAAGGGAAGTTTGGGAGGGGGGCTGCGGGAGGCCAGCGGGCGGGGCGCCTACTATCCTTCCAGCACCTGTCTACCCCCTACCCCCTGCACTGCATACTCAAAAATAAAAAGTTAATAGTTTGCAATGCTTTTTTTTTTCTTTTGCAGTCGGAGCACACACAACACGTGCCTCGGGCTGCCGTCGCTCCTCCGCTAGCTAAGCTACGGATCCGAAGGTAGCAGCCCGAAGATCGGACCGCGGAGCCTCTGGGGCCGGCGGGCTAGCAGGAGCGGAGCAGCAGGCGGGTGGAAACTGCCCCGGGGGCGCCACTGAGTCATGGGAAATGTCACCACAGTCGCACGCAGAGTTCACGCCATTATATGCATAATTATGATTATTGGGGGCCAGCTCCTTTGCCAAAGCTCAAGGTTCTTTGGGGGGGGGGCGGAAGGGGTCGCTCGGGTGATTTTTAATAGGGACTCCAGTTATTTGGAGGAGTTCAATTATAAGGCTCCTCACAACTTTAAAATGGGAGGCCCTTTCACTGTTATAATTAATGAGGGGGTTCTTCCACAAACCTCTGGGGCGCTTTTTCTCCAACTGAGTTGGCTTTAATTGTTATGATCTTATTGTTATGAAGGGGCCCTAGCCCTGCTGTGAGGGCTCTGGATCCTTAATAACTACAGAGGTTTCTGCTATTGTTATTACTACTCAGGGGTCCTTCACCTAGCTGGGACCCCAGGTCCTTGGCAGTATAGGGATCCTTATTATGACTGTCTTTTTGGGATAGGGTATTTAACCCAGCTGGAGGGAGGTTCCCTTTTGCAGTTTTTCAGACAATAGGGTTGACCAGGTTTCTTCTTTTACACTTTCCTTTTTCCCCTGTGCAAGTCAGAGGTCATCAGTCCCCACCCAGTATTTCCCTTCCCACCCAAGAACTCACACTCCCAACCTCCTTCATCACCAACCCACTTAACCCTCCCCACACACAACCTGGAGACACTCTCTGCCCTTCTTGCATGTTACCCTGCCAAATCCTACCCCACTCACCTCCCCACCCAAAAAAGGGGCATTTTCCCTTCTTTTGCTCTGGTCAAAAGATTTGCTTTTATAGACAGAGCAAATGGAAATTATATTCCCTTTTTATGAGCCAGCTTGGACTTCTGATATCACTCTTGGTCTGGGACAATAGATCAATACCAAGGGTTATAAAAAAGATAAAGTTTAGAAGAGTTGTAAAGGAGAGAGAGTCGTGATGGATATTTTTGATGATTTTCCAATATTGTATCTTGGAGCACGTGCTTCAAGGCAATTAAAGTTTTTAATGTAATGTAAATAATTGTTTCATAAATACTTCAGAAGAAAGTGTGATCTTTCTGAGCAATCACTGGAGCTGTTTAAAAAATGTAATGTGATTTAAACAAGGATACAGTATTTCTGTTACCATCCCCATACATTTTCCATGAGGTGTGGGTAAATATATTAATGCACAAGTTGAAAGACTGGTAAGACTAAAAGTACAGTGTTCTATAAGATGTAATGAATTAGGCCTAGTTAGCAATTCTGAGTGGCCTGTTTCCTTGCCAGATTAAATTGCACGTGATATGTGGTTTATCTCAGCTCTTGATAACTTCACATTTAAATTACCGCTCCCATTCTGCAAAATGAATTTAGGGAAATTTCATAACTCTCACATGGCAATTTTTTTAATGGCTACATTTTCTTCTGAGCATCTGTAAAGCTTGCAGCTTCCTTGTCTTTGAGTCTGTTTTTTTTTTTTTTTTAAAGACCTGTAATAGGAAATTTGTAGTGAATGTGAAACCCTTCAAAGCAATTTTTAACAAACCTAGGTTCTGATGAAAGATTATTTTTAATTTTGTCTGACTTTGAAGTCATGGAACAAATTGACATCATGTACCTCCTGATACGATGTACCAAAGAGGACACAATATCACTTCTATAGTATTTCCTTCCAAAAGTGCATAATCTGAATCTAATTGTGAAGAAATACCAGACAAACCCAAACGGAGGAGAAATTCTATAAAATAAACAGCCTGTTCTCTTTTAAAATGTCACTGTCACATGAAACAGAGAAAGACTGAGGAACTATTCCAGATTAAAGGAAGCAAAACAGACTTGACAAATGATTAAAACATATGATCCGGGATTTTCTTTTATTATAAAATGCATTAATTGGAGCCAATGGCACACTTAGAATAAAGTCAATAGATTAGATAATAGTATTGTATCAATTTCCTGGTTTTGATCACTGTATTGTGGTTATATATCAAAATATCCTAATTTTTAGATAACCCAATGAAGTACTTAGGGGTAAAGGGACAGGCATCATGTCTACAACCAACTCTCAAACAGTTCAGACAAGAAATAATATGCATTTTCTATTGTAACTACATAAAATGATATAGCAAATATTGCAAAATATTAACATTTGAGGACTCTAGATGAAGCGTATACAAAAATTCTTTGTACTTGCAACAGTTCTTGGAATATCAAGTTATGTAAAAAAAAAGTCAAAAGAAAAATATAATATGTCTGACTTTGTTTGTTAGGGACTATTGGGCTCCTGAATAAAAATTCTGCATGGAACTTTTCTACTTCTTGACTGACATAGTCTATACCTTTGACCGAGCAGGAAATTGCCACAGCAAACATGCTTACCGAGAAGCAGTGAGAAAATCCAATAATTCAGATTGTTTTAAGTCTGTGATATTTTTAAATGACTTAATGCAGTGGGTCTCTGAAGAATTCCGACAATTTTAATGGTAGAACTTGCAGTCCCACTGAGGAATGAGTTGCTACATAAATACTGAATGATTGTGTCTTTCTGTCTGGGCTGAAACATATTAGCTTTGCTTTAGTGGCTTATTGCTTTATTCACAAAATAAATTTCAGCCATCTCTCCCCACCATATTCCAAGAGCATCGTGAGCCTGTGCCTTATTAGATGTGGGGACTTATATTCCAAAGGCATCTGTTACCATCTCAGGCTCAGCAATAATGAATTCAGCAGTTAAGTGTTTACCTCCTAAACAGACTTAACTGGGGAAATGATATTATGGGTAGTCCTTAATGAAAGATGGTAAGCCAGGAAATTCATGCTTTTTCAGCAATCAGCCTTGGATTTGGGAACTAAAGCACTAAAATATTAAACATTTTTGTGAAAAGCTGTTTTTCATGTTAACACTCCCTGCCACAAATACACATACGTACATAGATATGCAAAAACTTAAGTAGGTTCCTGGTTGATTCTGGATTCATAAAAACTCAGAGGTCAAGATGAGTATTAAAAAATTACAATAAAAAAAATTAACCCTCCCCATCACACCAAGAGGAAGCAGAGGGCAGCTTGGGCAGCCTATCCTGAAAGCAAGCAGACAGACAGCCTTTAGGAAATTCATAAACTGTGCAAGAATCCCAAGGAAGAAAATGGCAGGTCCTTAGCCACAAACATAATGATATGCAAAATCCCCAGCATCAAAGCTGAAACAAAAGAAAATGTCCTTCCATAGCTCTGCATTGCCCACCGCAGCTG
Organism: Myotis davidii; assembly: GCF_000327345.1. Classification (NCBI taxonomy): domain Eukaryota; kingdom Metazoa; phylum Chordata; class Mammalia; order Chiroptera; family Vespertilionidae; genus Myotis; species Myotis davidii. Next base: position 4,015,520 of record NW_006294609.1, on the reverse strand, counting down.
CCAAACAGAGAGAAAGACTAGAGACTCCAAATTTATCAGTAAGTATTAAATAGCCCTAGGAGAAGGGTAAGGAATATGGGAGTGTCTGGCTAACACCTGCAGGGGTGTGCTCCCAGTGGCTGGCCCACGGTTAGGCCTCAGATCCGTAGGCTGGAGTAACTGGTTACAAGAACAATCCAGCAGTTCCTTATGTGCAAAACACCTGGCACAATGCTACCAACCACTACCATTATTAAACACCTACTGGCTGTGAGATGCTTGATAAATAAATTATTAGCTTAATATAGTAGTTAGGAACATGATTCTGGAGTCAAACTGTTTAGATGTGAATTCTAGCTCTGCCACTTACAAGGCCTGTGACCTTGTACAAGTTTCTGGTGGTGGTGGTGGTGGTGGTGTGTGTGTTTTACTTCTCTGTGCCTTCTTTTCCTCATATGCACAATGGTGATAATAACTGCACAAGGTGATGAGATTTAAATGAGTTAATCTATGTAAAGTCCTATGTAAATGTGCTGTATCTAGTAGCTATCATTATTACTGGCCTGGACAGGACAGGGATATGCATTCCCATAATACCAATGGACAGACTGAGGCCTTAAGAGGGGTAAGTGGCTGACTCATGGTCACATAGCTGTAAAGGAGAACTTGACTGATACCTGGGTTCACACACATCAAGAATTGGGCTCTTTGCACTTGAGCCTGCCCTGTCTCTAATGGGGAGGAAGAATGGGTGTAAAAGCAGATGCCTAGAAAGCAAGGGCTACCGCCTTAACCATGTGCCAACACTCAATGACCAAGCTCACTGAAGAGGAACAGCATAAGAAAGCAGGCTCCCTTGGCCCGATCCCCTCCCTGTGTCAGAGACCAGTTAAAAAAACAGTAATGTACTCATATCATGCTGATTATTCTCCCTGGGCTCCCTCTGCTCATTCACTTCCCCCTTGTTAGTGCCCCCACCCCCCAGAAGCTGACCTCTGTAGATTGTATCTCCCAAGCTACCTTGTTTCCAGTGGGATTTTGTCCTGCTAGGAGATAAGGTGGAAGGAGGGAGAGGTTGAAGTATTTCTTCCCCAGCTCTCTCTCTACTTCACTAGATGTCACTGGTCCAGCTGTCCTCCTGCTCTCACTGCTCCCAAGTACTACTCCTTGCCACCAACCTCTTTCTATCTGGGGTGAAAATAGCATCTTCTTGCTAGCATCTGGGTGCCTTAACATTCTCCTGAATACACCTCTGTAAATAGTGTCATTTAAAAATCCCAGCTGAGTGTATCTATTGGGACCCTGACCAATATACCTACCATAGAATATTATTCAATTGTTAAGAAAGATGAGGGCTATTTCTATGAGTTGAGGTGAAGATATGTCTAGGATGTATGGCAAAATGAACATAAGCATGTTATAGAAATTATGAAATAATCCCATCTTTGCTTAAAATGTTGTGTTTAGGAAAAAGGAAAACTATATATCAAATAGTTAACAAACAATAGTTCTGAAATATAGGCTTCGAGGCCTCCTGTAATTTCCACATCATCATCTTAATATATGTGTGTGTGTGTGTGTGTAGTGTGTGTGTGTATATATACATGTGTGTGTGTGTGTGTGTGTGTCTCCACGCCCCCTACTGGAGCATCAAGCCCGCAACCTGGCATGTGCCCTTGACCAAAATTGATCGGGGGACCCTTCAGTCTGCAGGCAGACGCTCTATCCACTGAACCAAACCAGCTAGGGCTTAATTTCTTTTATGAGCACAAACTACTTTTATCATCAGGAATTTTCATTTGGTTGGGGTGGTGGACCTATTTTCTCCTGGGCCCTTGACTGATAAACATACTACAGAATGGCATAGTCATCTGAGATGTCTATAAAAGATCTACTAAATAGAGAGAAATTACATGTTTATGGGCTAGAAGATACAGCATGGTGAAGATGTCCTTTCCCTCAAAATTAATCCATACATTTAAGAGTATTCCAGTCAAAATCCCAATATGATTTTTCACATAACTTGACAAGCCCATCTTATCATTCTTATGGCAATGCAAGGGCTAAGAATAACCAGGGAAGGTTTGAAGAATTACAAAATTATATAAAGTAATAATAATAAAGATAGTGCAGCTGGAGGACAGGGGACAAAATTAAAAGCCTAGAAGCAGATTCATGCAAATATAAAACAGACTCACACAAAGAGATGGCATTATAAACTAGTGGGGAAAGGATAGACTGTATCTCCCAAGCTTCCTTGCTGGGCCAACTAGCTATCCATATGGGGGGGAAATACAATTAGATCCCTACCCTCACACCATATATAATGATCAACTCTAGGTAGAGATGGATTTAAAGAAAAGAAACAACATCTTCCTTTCTAATCCAACAGCACAGAACATCCGAACTTGAAATTATATCCTTATTAAGCTGCTTTTACATGTCTGTCTATTGAAAAATCATCCTAATAGTTCTGATTATGTAATGGCCCAGGGTCCCTTTCAGAGCCAGATCAATAGCCAGAACCAGGACTGAATTTTCTATAGTATCCCTGGAATGAAACACTATTTGGCACTTGACAGCTTCCAGGAGATTTAGAAACATTAGCTAATTAGAGTTTCTAGGACTTGGATCCACATTGGCAAAAGCTCTTCTTCAAGCACACAGCTCTGCCGAACCCCTATGAAATTGGCCCCAGGACAAGAACCTGCCTTTTGGTTCTGCATCCTTATTTTCGCATCTGGGTGTGCAAAAGCAACAGGGACCTAAGTCCTCAGAAACAACCACCATGAAATTCAGAGCACCCATTTGGCTCTCCATCTCTCCCAGATGACTCATCTGGCCTGAGCGGCTGCATTTGGCTTTATGTCCATTAGGGCACCTACTCCTCCATCAGCTCCCAGCACTGTGAGCCCCAAGCATAGCCATAGGTCTTCCCTGTGCTCTCAAAACTGAGTCCTCCGGCACCTCCCACCCACCCACCCAAATAAAACTCCAATAACTGGACTCCTTAAAGCCTCAATAAAAAGTTCAGACTGTTACTGCAGGTTTTCTTAAGGGGAAGGGGCAAGGAAGGCATAATATCTTAACATCCTTTTTGCTTCTTTCTTTCCCCAAAGTTCCCTTCATTAAAGCAATCATTCCAGTTTCTATTTTTAATTTCTCTCCTCTCAAACTGCTCATCCATCTTCTCTCACTCAATGCTTACTCTAAGTTTCTCTCTGTCTTTTCCCCAGTTTTCTCTCTCTTCCTCCATTTCTGCACCCTCTCTCCCATTCCTTCTCCTTCAAATATAAGGTTCTCACATTTCATCTAGTCAGCAAAATACCACTTAATAACCAAACAACAACAACAAAAAAATTCTTTTCCTCCTTTGGTACGATGAAGAAATGCCAATACTTACACTTTTCTTTTTGCTCCTGTCCAATCATTTTGCCACCACCATTGTCATAATGATCCCTACTATGCACTAGGGGCTTCACCAACATTCTCTTCAAATCTCACATCTATCACAGCTATGTCCATTTTACAGACAAGCAAACTAAGGTTCAGCGAGACAGACTAGCTTACCCAAGTTCACGTAACAGAACAATGGCTGAACATGTTTTGGAAGCTATGTGGGAAAATGTGTACCATTTGATAGTCCTGCTGCAAAAGCCTTGACCCCAGCTTTATTTTTTCCTGCTGCATGTGCTCAGGGCAGGAGAGAAGGAAATGAAGGTGCTTCTAGAAGATGCCGTTCAGACAAATTAGACCCATAGGAGCTGTGTCTGCCACCCTGGCAACCAGTCCCTGAGTTACCACTCTCCACCTTCATGGTGCTTGATTCCTCAGCTCTTGGTTTCCAAAAACCAAAAGATGATCCAGTTGGCCCCATATGACAGAAAAATAATGGTAATGCTACAATTTATGGCTGCTCTCCACAAGCTGGGCACGCTCTGCCCATTATCTAATTTCTTCCTTGTAACAGCTCTTGGAGGTAAGCACTGCCATTTCCTCTTTTTAATAGCTGAGGAAATGGGGTCTGGGAGAGGGTAAGTGACTTGCCCAAGGTCACCTGGCCTGTAAGTAACAGAACAGAAGGTCAAGTCTTGTTCTGTTTGATGCCGAGGCTCAAGTTCTTAACCCTGCATACTACCCTCTTCTCTTCTCACTTGCCTTTAACTTCTCCATGAGGCTTTGAATTCACTTCCCAGCTGGTAAGGGGCTGAGTCAGAGTAGAACTCTGAGCCAACACTCCTTATACCCACAGTTTCCAGCAATACTCTCCAGAGCTCTAGGAATCCCAGATGAAGGTTCTAGATGCTGTCCTTTGAAGGTTAGGTCCCCATTCCTCCAACCACAGAAATCTCTGTGGACTAAAGAACTCAGTGTCTGGGAAGCGAAGTGTCCCCACCACAATTCAAGCACTCCCTGACCCAGGAAACAAATCTAGCCCTTCTGCCATGACCCTTCTTGCTCCCAAACCTGCCATCCAGCAGGATCTTTGGCAAATATGCCAGGCATTGGGGACCCTGAGATGTCATCTGGCCCAGCTTAAGAAAGAAACTCTATAATGATCCTCAGGACCTCAGGCTAGGCAGATCTACCACCTATGTGATACACCCCCTTTTGCACACACTCACAAAAATATTTGCACATATGTGCACACACATGCATACACACCCGCACTCACAAACTTTGTCTATACCCCTCTGCACACTCTCATATGTATACACATTTGCACATGCACACACACTCCTACATGCCAGTACATGCATTTACCTGGTATTCATGAACATTTGCATACAGGCTATAAACAGATTCTCTGGGACACACCTGTGTGCTCTTACACAGATCTGTACAGCCTGTGTGTGCACATGGGTGAGCATACTATGCAGATACATACAAAGTGTGCCCAGTTTTACCTTCCCGGGGTAGGGTGGTGAGGCCTGTCCTGGGATCTCCAGGAGCTCGGCCTTTGGCAAAAGCACCACCTGGTGGACACTTGGTGTATATGTCAACACACCTCCAAGCCTGAGCCCCTGCGACTAGAGGGCTCTGGACAGCCCCCAGATTGGCTGGCAATAAGTGAACCCAAAGCTACACTTTGGAGCACCCTTATCCCTTTAGAACTCCCTTCTCTTTCTATCCCCTTACCTGGGCGGCATTTCCTGGCCAAAGGCAGGAAAAAGAGCATTGGGTCCAGAGGAGGAGTTTGAATCACTGACTGCCACTTGCTGGCTTCTCCTCCAAGCCTCAGAATACTCAACTATAAAATGGGGTTAAAAACTCAAAGAGGTGTTGGGAGCAGCACAAAATCAATTGCTATGTATCTCAGGGATTGAGAGCCTAGAATGAGTCTGAAATCAGAGGCGGGTTCAAATGAGGATGCAGATCCTGGCTCTCCACTTCCTAGATATGTGTCCTTGGGCAAGTCACTCCACACCCCTGAACATGTTTCCATTGTAAAATGGGATAAAGCCCCAAATGGGGTAGTTGGAAGAAGCAAACAACATTATGAAAGCCAAGTCAGTTACTCTCTATCTCCATTTTTCTCAAACTAAATATGGGAATAGTTTAGGGATCGACAAGAAGCAGGGCTGGAATGAAAGAAAGCCAATTTAAATTCAGATTCAACTCCTTGCTCTGCCACTTTAAAAATGTGACCTTGGGCAGGTCACTCTACTTCTCTGAACCCCATCTGTACAATGGGACCTCAGCGTTGGGGTAAGAATCAAATGAGATGATGCATGCAAAGAGCCCAACATCATTAAGCACTCTATAAATGCTAACTGTTTTTAGTGTTGTCCCAGGGACCCAAGTGATTCTTGGAGGTGTGGGTGATAGATAACTCTCTGGCGACCAATATAATAATTATATAATTATAATTAATTATAACTTAATCATTGTTATAAATAAGCACTAAGAATTATCTCATTTAACATCACAACAACCCCACGAAATAGGCACTATTAGTATGTATTCCCATTTTACAGACGAGGCACAGAGATGATGTAATCTGCCCAGGCTCACAGAGCCAGAAAGTAGATTAAAATCCAGGCAGGCTAGATTCCTCCCATTTCCTACTCTACTGAGCTGTTCTATCAGCTCTAACCTCCCAGTCTCTGCTAAGTCTGGAAACTTCCCTAGAAACTAAAGTCTGGTTTTAAAGGGGGAGCCTTCCATCATAAGAATCCCCAACAATCTCACTCTTCCTCCTAATCCCCAGAGAGGCAAATGGCACATAAGCAACATGTGTATCCTGAGGGCTATGGAATTAAGAATTAAGATAATCTCAGGAAGGCAACAACTGCAATGAAAACAACACTAATTAAGAGCATCTGCTAATTATGGGAGCCTGTGTCAGAAAACTTGCATCTGCTAGAGGCTGCTAAGTGGCACGAAGGTGAGGGAACTTGGCTGGCAAGGCCTCGCCCCACTGGTGAAGCATCAACAGCTCAGAAGGACAGATGGTGGTTCAGACAAGAGACAAATGCAAGAGAGAGAGATTAGGTACAGAAAATTGTGTGCACCACATTTTATTTTATTTTATTAATGTATTTTTATTGATTTCAGAGAGGAAGGGAGAGGGAGAGATAGATAGAAACATCAATGATAAGAGAGAATCACTGATTGACTGCCTTTCCGACGCCCCCCACTGGAGATCAAGTCTGCAACCCAGGGATGTGCCCTTGACCAGAATCAAACCTGGAACCCTTCAGTCGGCGGGCTGATGCTCTAGTCACTGAGCCAAACCGGCTGGGGCAACCACATTTTATTTAAAAATTAGTCACTGGGAAATGTCTGCATGATGATGCCAGCGACAGGGAAGTCAGGCTTTGATGTGACATGGTATGTGGTGCAGAAGTCTGGAGTTGGAAGTATAACACTATTGGGTTTGAATCCTGAATCTGTGGCTGCCTGGCTGTGTTTTTCTGTTTTGCTTTTTTTAAGTCTAAATATTGCATGGTCCTGGGCAGATTTTTTAGCCAAACAAGTTTGCCACAAACTTGAAAATAAAAACTTTCATATTCCAGAACTTTTAAAACAAGACTAGTGACACTCAAAGCATCTTAGTTCAAGTCCATGAAGCACCAAGGCAAAGGAAACAGGAAGGGGCCAGAGCCAGGAGGAAGGGTATAAAGAGGGCAAGAATGAAATGTGAATCAATCCCAAGAGAAATTATAAAGAAGACTAGAGGCCCGGTGCACAAAAATTTGTGCACTCGGGGGGGAGGGGGGTCCCTCAGCCCGGCCTGTGCCCTCTAGCAGTCTGGGACCCCTCGGGAGATAACGACCTGCTGGCTTAGGCCTGCTCCCGGGTGGCAGAGGGCAGGCCTAATCCCTAGGTGCAGCCCCTGGTTGGGCTCAGCGTAGGGCCGATTGGGGAATTGGGGCGCCACCCCCTGTCATGCACAGAGCAGGGCAATCGGGAGGTTGTGATGCCACGCCCAGTCACGCTCAGGGTAGGGCCGATTGGGGGGTTGGGGCACAGCCCCCTGTCACACTCAAGGCAGGGTTGATGGGGTGGTTGCGGCGC
>NW_006294609.1:3997969-4007953 GCF_000327345.1 Myotis davidii | reverse complement strand
CCGACGCTCTATCCACTGAGCCAAACCAGTTTTGGCTTGTTGTTCATTTTCAAAATTCTTCTTTGACTTCAAAATTTCCAGAAACTTTACACAACTAGAGTAGAGCTGCCAACAGAAAGCATCATGGTGTCAATGCTAAATAAATCATTAAGAGTTATATTTACGCGCTGACCGGTTTGGCTCAGTCGATAGAGCATCGGCCTGTGGACTCAAGGGTCCCAGGTTCGATTCCGGTCAAGGGCATGTACCTTGGTTGCGGGCACATCCCCAGTGGCGAGTGTGCAGGAGGCAGCTGATCAATGTTTCTCTCTCATCGATGTTTCTAACTCTCTATCCCTCTCCATTCCTCTCTGTAAAAAAATCAATAAAATATATATATTTTTAAAAAGAAGATATTACAAAAGCTCCCTGAGATTTCTCAGAAATCTTCCCTGTGACTCTGCCCCTTCCCTTCCATCTCCTTTTCTTTTTCTTCCTCTTCCTCCCTTTTTTTCCTACTCTTCTTGGTGCTCCTCCTATTATCCATGCTAGTTATTGCTTTGGAGTGAACATGTGACTAAATTCTAGCCAATGAGATGTGAAGGAAGATGTGCTGAAGTGCTTCCGTGGACTTTTCTGTGCCGAGATGAGATACCTAGTGCAGGGGCAGCTATTATGGGGCCATGAAGGGAAGCAGGCTAAGGGTAAAGTCCACACAGAGGATGGCAAGGTAAAGACTTGATGTCACATAGCCACTGATTACACCAGACTCAGACTCATCTATTTCTGCCCTTCTTTTATAAGATAACTAGAGGCCCAGTGCATGACATTCAGGCACTGGGGGGAGAGGGTGTCCCTCAGCCCGGCTTGTGCCCTCTCGCAGTCCTGGACCCCTTGGGGAAATCCAACTGCCGGCTTAGGTCTGGTCCCTGTGTGAGCACACTGACCACCAAGGGGCAGCCCCTGCATTGAGTGTCTGCCCCCTGGTGGTCAGTGTGCATTATAGCGACCGGTTGTTGCGCCCTTGGTTGATTTGCATATTAGCCTTTTATTATATAGGATCTGTTATAACTTTAGCCACTCAGTTGGAATTACTCATAGCAGAGGGAATTATTTTGCTATTAAAGGAAAGTATAAATCTAGAAGGTGAAAAAAAATGGGGACTCTCAAGTTATAAGATCAGATATAATCAAGGGCAGGCAGAGGGGGGAAAGAGAGAGCTAGACTGGTAAGGATGGTATCATGAAGGAGGTTGGAAATGCCTCAAACTTCACTAAAAACTTCCTAGTTTCAATTCTGTATTCTCAGCAGAGCACAAATAATTCAGCTCAAGCCCAGGATCAAATCTGTTTCCTCCACCAGAAAAGAAAGCTGGGCAGCTCAGGGTTGGGAAGATTCTGGGTAGAAAGCACAGCCTTAGCCACGTTCTGTGCTTGCCTGGCCTTCAACGTGTGATTTCAAGAATTGGAAGCGAGAAGATTATAACTCAGAATGGCACGCGGGTGTGAAGCCTGCTGCCTTGCCAGCTATTTGCCTGTATTTAAAACACATATGGGTGATATTTTTAAATATCTTTGCTGTGTGATTGAAAAACATTGCAGTTGCTACTTCGTGGACGTGGGTTTTTATGCAAACCCAGGGATGAGATGATGAGTGTATGTTGTACCTACGTGGGCTTTGCTGGAGAAAATGTAAGGACAGAACGGCACAGCCTGCATAAATGTCGGGCAGAGAATTGAGGCTGGGCCATTCAACATTAACTTGGGTGTAGGGGCTGCTGACAAAGCTCCTTGGTTTTCTTTGAGATCCTTCCCTCTCCACTCTCCCTCCAAGGGGTTTGGGTAGAGCTACTTTCCCCAGAACCAGGAGTAGGCATATCAGATCATTTCAACTCCTTGACCCCAGTGACTGGTTGAGGGACAAGCTCATGTCCCAAGGCAAGCCAACTATCGGACCTAAAGGAACTATTTGGAAAGAAGCACTTCCCTCCTGCTCATGTTGCTAAGCTGGGAGGGGATATCCCCAGAACTGACCAAGACCATCTATGTCACCACTTTGGGGGGAGCCTCCTGGAAATAAAGCCAAGGTGGGGAAAAGAGAGCCTGAGAGATGGAGAGAATCCTGGATCCAGCCATGCCTGAAGTCCATCCCTGGACTCTTTTTTCTTCCACTTTAAAAACTGTGGTAAAATATACTTAACATAAAATGCTACTTTAATCATTTCTAAATGTACAATTCAGTGGCATTACAGTCACAACATTGTGCAACCATACATACCATCATCACTATTTCCAAAAGTTTTCATCACCACAAATGGAAACATTAAGGAGTAACTCCCCATCCTACCTCAGAACTCTCACTTTTATTTTTTATTTGTTTTCAAATATATTTCTATTGATTTAGAGAGGAAGAGACAGGGAGAGATAGATAGAAACATCAATGATGAGAGAGAATCATTGATAGGCTGCCCCCTGCACTGCACGCCCTACATTGGGGATAGAGCCCACAACCCCGGCATGTGCCCTTGACCAGATTCAAACCCAGGACCCTTCAGTCCACAAGCCGACTCTCTATCCACTGAGCCAAACCAGCTAGGGCTTAGTTTTATTTTTAAAGCATAATATACATACAGTAAAATTCATCCTTTTTCCTGTGTGGTTCTGTGAGTTCTGACACACACATATAGTTGTTTAACTAGCATCACAACCAAAATCCAGAAGAATCCAAGATTCGGAACAGTTCTATCCGAGCTCCAAATCCCCCATTCTCCTTTGCCGCCTGATCCCTTGCCTCCCCTGCAGCCCCTCAATCCTTTGGCAACCACTGATCTGTTTTCTGTTTGTAAAATGTTGCCTTTTCCAGAATGTCACAGAAATGAAATCACACAGTATGTGGCCTTTCTGCATCTGACTTTCCACTTAGCATCATGCATTTGAGGATCATCCATGTTGCTGGCATAGCCGTAATTTTTTCCTTCGTATTGCTGACTAATAATACACCGTATGACTGTCCCTCAGTTTTCCCATTCACCAGCTGAAGGACTTTTGTCTGTTGCCACACTCTGAGTGTACTTGAGTCTATAAATGCCTTTTCCTTTTCTTAAGCTGTTTGGGTTACTGCAACCAAAATAATCCTGACAATACATGTACGTATCAGAGAAAGCAGCTTCCCTGCTCTGAAATTCTTTCATCTATAAAATGGGAATGTATTACTCAAAATTGGTGGAAAGAAAGAGACAATATTGCCTCATATACCGGGGAGTGCTGAGGTGGCGTAGAGCTCCAGATGGGTGATTCGGCGGTTCCGGTCCAGATGCCGGCACCTTCCATGTTCCTGCTCCAAGCTTCGTCCTCGCGGTTTCCACCTCAGAGTAAAGCAAAATGGCGCACGCGGTGTTTCCGGCAGCACGAAGCTCGCAGGAAGTTTCCTCCTGAGGCTCAAGAGACTTCTCCCAGAGCCCCGCCCAGCAGTTTGACCTTGCATCTCATTGGCCAGAATGGAGTCACATGCCCACTGGCTGGCGGAGGGTTATTTTGACTGGAGGGAGTGGGCTCAGCTCCTCCCCCACAGACAAGCGCCTCCGTGTGGGGTAGAGGTGGCGCCGACACAGGTGCAAAATGGAAGCAGGGAGATGGAAAAGGATGCGGGGCCAACACCATAGTGTCTCCTCCATAAGATAAGAGCAGCTGCTCGGCCACCTCCCAGAAGTGTCGTGAGGGTCCAGAGCGGTATGAGTCCTTGATTAGTCACTGGTGCAGATGCAGACACATCTAATGCTCTTCACGGCTGCAGGCAAATACGGTGCAGAACTTCCCACCCAACAGAATCCAATGGCATCTGCCTAGGTGAGCAACACTGAGGTAGATCAGAGAAAATTAATAAATATAAACCTCCTTTAAGATCGAGGTGGGAGGCTAGAAGAGAACTCGGACCTATAGGTCCCTCAGTACACACTAGTGACCCCCAACAGGAAGAGACCAACCTGTGGGTCTCCCACAGGATGTGACACTACTTCACTGCCTAAGTGGGAGGAAGGAAAGATTCCCTTATGCGCGACAGCTCAGCCAATGGGAGACCCCGCAACTCAGCCAATGAGAATTCACTATACTTCGAAACTTCCGTTTCCTGCAACAGACTTCATTTACAGCAGCTCCTTCCAAGTTCATAAAAGACAGTTCCTCTCCTTTGTTTCTGTGGACTTGCACACCTGGTTTGCCATTAGAATGCAGTGCTTTTTTGTTTCTGAATAAAACCATTTTGCTGGAGAAATATCTGGTTATCTGTTTAATGTCAACAGTTGTATCCAATCCATTTGAATTAGTCACATGCTTCTGGTTGTAATGATCAGAAACATAACTCAAACTGGCTTACGTCAAAGATAGTTCATTTGCTTATTTAACTGGAAAGTTTAATTATGGATCCCTTCTCTAAGCTCTGATTTCTTCTGTGTTGGTTTCATTCTCAGCCAGGCTTCTCTCCTCTGGGTCACAAAGATAGCTGCCAGAGTCCATACTTCCATCCTCCCTTCTTAACATCCCCAGGGGGGAAAAGAGCCTCTTCCAAAAGATCCCATCAGAAATCCTGGGTAAGACTCTCATGGGTCGAGGTCAGATCATAAGCATATGCAAGAACCAATCCCCTTGACTCTACTAGACCAGGCCTAGATTGCAGCCTAATTCTATAGCTGGAGCAGGGTGGTGATGGGGGGCAAAGCCACAAGGATATGAGCTAGCCAAAAGAAAACCAAGAGGTTGCTTTCACAAGAAAGGGGAATGGCATACAGGCAAATGCAGCACTATTTCCTATGGTCCTAATTTTACAAGCAGAGAAATTTACACCCAGAGAGGGTAAGACACTTGCCCAAGATGTCACAGCAATGGAGCGAAGCCATGAACACCAGATCCTGAACTCTTTGCCATTATACCACTAGTGAGAGCCAAGAGGCGTGGGTGGCCTGTGGTTCCCTATAATGCCCACTCTAAACTCCTTTTCACTCCCCTCCTCCTTCTCCAAGGATTATATACTCTTCTCACCTTGAGGTTTGATCTACTCAGCAGCTGAAGCTGCGAAGGGGACTGCTCTGGACTGAATTGTGTCTCCCACCCCCAATTCATATGTTGAAGCTCTAAGTCCTAATGCGCTAGTATTTGGAATGGTGAGTTTGGGAAATAATTAGATCTCACTGAGGTCGTGAGGGTGGAACCTCCATGATAGGATTAATGCTCTGATAAGAAGGGATACCAGACCTCTCTATCAATCTCTCTCTCTCCAAGCTAGGAAAAGAGCCACCACCAGATCCTGAACATCATGGCACCCTGACCTTGGACTTAGCCTTGTTTTGTTTTGTTATGGCAGCCTGAGCAGACTAATTCATAGATGAATTTAGAGCAATAAGCATTGATTGGGCATTTGCTCTGTACCAAGCCCTGTGCCGAACACTAAGGTTCATTAACTGGGTCTTACCCCACAAAGAGTTTGGAATCTGGAAACAATATTAAAATGTTAACAATGAAACCCTTCTATCTTTTCTATAAACTTTGAGATCACTTTTATTTTTTTTAAAAAAGGTATTTCCAACTCAACCAATAACCTCTTTGTACTTTCCTCCTTTCTCCATCTGTCTCTGGAGACAGAATAGCATGTAGACCATAGAGCTTTGCATCTATCTCTCCATACTTATTTCTGTGCACACCAAGAGAGAGGAAAAAAAGACAGCTATAAAGAGAGATGGCAGATGCTCTTAAGAGCCCTGTGTTCAGAACTTTCCATGTATAACCTCATTAATTCCTCGAGCCAGCCCATGAGGCAGCCATTATTAGTCTCACTGTCTAAATGAGGAAGCTGAGAGGCTCAGAGGGGCAAAGTGACTTGCCTAAGATCACACAGCTGGAAATTGGAGGTTGGATTTGAATCTGGATTTCTCTGATTTTAACACCCAAGCTCTTAACTCCCAATAACTCAGTGCTATGGATAAATTCATAAAATACTCATTCAAGTTTTAGATATCCTAATGACGTAGATTTCTCCATGATAAAGACAGATGGCACTGAGGAAGTTGACTCTAATCTGGATGGCTACATTAAGACTCTCAAAGAGATAATAATGATATTACTTTTGCTATTCATAAGAGCCTAGAGATATTGAGCTTTACTCTGTCCAGTCACTCCACATGTTTTAACTTCTCTCCCTCCACAATCCTATGAGGTAAATCGTAAGCATCACTCCCATTTTCCAGTTAAGAAAATTGAGGCTCAGCAGACCCAAAGCAATGGGTGAAATTAAGAAATCTCATCACTGTAAATCTTTGAGAAAGGAGTAAATTTCTCAAGCCCTTGAGGCCCCTGAGTCTTCTGAGTTTATATTCAGAGGAAGGAGCAAGATGAAAATTAGGAACAAAATTCTCTCATAGGAGGAAGATGCTTGTTATCAACTGAGAGTTCTAGGGAAATGCCATGAGCTCCCTCAAGGCTTCTGGAGTTCCGTGGTTGGAACTGGGAATCCTGAAAGTTTCCCTGAACAGACTCGGAGCTGATGGAGGTGGGAGAGAGCAGGTTTTTAAGGTTCTCTCACAGGAAATGCAACAATAGCAGTGTTGTGCCCTGTGAGAGCTGCAAATGGGGTTCTCAACAAGAGGGAATACAGAAATGCACACGCTCGAGCTGTTCTGCCAACTAAATGTACATAATGAAAAAACCTTGTATTAAAAAACGTAATAAAGTAGGTCTGTGAATTCAGCCTTGAAAATCATGCACAGCCCTAACCAGTTTGGCTCAGTGGATAGAGCATCGGCCTGTGGACTGAAAGGTCCCAGGTTTGATTCCAGTCAAGGGCATGTACCTTGGTTGCGAGCACATCCCCAGTGGGAGGTGTGCAGGAAGCAGCTCATCGATGGTCTCTCTCATCGATGTTTCTAACTCTCTATCCCTCGCTCTTCCTTTCTGTAAAAAATCAATTAAAAAATTTATTTTTTAAAAAAATGCACATTTGGGTTTTGTCCTGAAGGGGAAAAAATACCCTTGACCAAGTTAGTGAAGTTAGATGAGGGGAGTGGTTAAAGGGTTATTTGATTTTTTGTTTTTCTTTTTGTTTTTTTAATATTGTATTGATTTTTTACAGAGAGGAAGGGAGAAGGATTGAGAGTTAGAAACATTGATGAGAGAGAAACATCAATCAGCCGCCTCCTGCACACCCCCTACTGGGGATGTGCCCACAACCAAGGTACATGCCCTTGACTGGAATCGACCCTGGGACCCTTCAGTCTGCAGGCTGACGCTCTATCCACTGAGCCAAACCAGTCAGGACTGATTTTTTGTTTTTCACAAAGATAATATACAGTATGTTCATGAATAAATATTAAAGCAAAGTATCTGTAACAGTGTATCAGTCAGGAATGCTTCTAGCTACAAGTAACAGGAAACTCAACAACATTGCTTTAACAGACAAAAGTGTTTCCTGTTAATTATCAGGAAGCTTATCGGTAGGAGGTTCTGGGCTTGGTTTGGGGACTCAGTAATGGCAGCAAGAAACCAGGCTCCTTTGCTCTTTCTGCCCTACTCTATTCAGTGTGCTGGGGATGTCTCCTCTCATGGCCACAAGATGGCTGCCAGGGGTCCAGGCATCAGGTCCTCATGTCACAGTTCCAAGCAGCAAGGAAGGGGGTATGATGAGGTTAAAGAAAACCTTGTCTTCTTCTATTCAAGAGAAAAGTCTCTCCCAGAAACTGTCCCCTTCCTCCTCGAAGTCGGATGAACCTCTGCCCACGCCCTAGCACTTCCACTTAACCTCTCTGAGCCTCAATGTCCCCATGCTGGAAATGGGAATAAGAGTCGTACCGTCCTCATAGGGTGTTGTGAGATTTAACTGAGAAAGCACTTAATGTGCAATAAGCACTCAGTAGTTGTGCTGGTATCTTCTATTTGTCTGTCCAAGTTCACCCTTCACCTTTATCCAGCTTATGCTATGCTGCCCCAGCCCTGCAGCAACAGTGTCCCTGTCCTCTGCCTTCTGGTTGATTTGGCTACTGGAAAGTATCAACAAGCGATCAGGAGGGAGGAGAGAGGGCAGGTATTTATTCCTCTAGCCCCCTCTCTGTGGGACTGCCAAGGGAGACTGAGTTTCTCTCTCTTTGCCAGACGCTCCCTCCAGGTCCCAGTATGCCCAGATGGTAAGAGCTCCCCTGGTTACTAGCCGCAGGGGGCTACACCACTGCTTTTTCTAAGCGTGCCCTCCCCTTAATAAATACCCTCTTTATTAAACTCCTGTCAAAATACCAGTTTGAGTGTACCATCTTTTCCTGCAAGACCCTGTCTGATTCAAAATATCAGCTTTCAATTCAAGGTAAATTATTTGCAAATTTCAGTATTTTATTAGCAGTGACAAGTGACTTGCATTGCTCCCTATGATTAAGAATCACCAGTCCACTTGGTCAAAAAGTCGGTCAAGTAGGATGTTTGATTGAGTTGGCTGTCATAATAGTAAATTAATTCTAAATCCTAGAGCTTCTGACCATATCCTGAGGCACAATATCTTTTATGTGATAATGATTTCGGGGGGAAAAAGACATAATTTCACATTCACATGCCCTGAACTCATGGCTGCGTACTCTTGACATCCTTCAGTTAAATGGAAAACACCCGGTTTTAAAACTGTATTGATTTCAGCAGGCATATATTATTTTACTGTAAGTACCAATGTCTGTTGTACTTAATATACAATGGATTAATTTAAAATGCATTAGTTTAATAAAAATGCATAAAATAGAATAGAATTGCATTAGCTTCAATAAAAAATTCAATTTCATAAATATTATCTCGCCTTAAAATGCATTGATTTCCAGGAAAATATATTGGTCAAAGGTAATTTACATTGGTTTGAATGGAAATGCACCAGTCCCCATACATATGTATTAGTTTAGTCAAACGTATCCAATTGTGTAAAATATCGGTTAGGCTGAAATGGATTCCGGCCCTGTTGTTTTCATTGTTGTTGTTGTTTTACTCTCTTTGCTGAATAAATATCTCCCATGCTGGCTTTAGTGTGGCCCAGTTCATTTGGCAGGTGGGTGAGCCTGAGGGACAATCCAGTAGCCCATGGGTTTCGAGTGGACGGGCTGGCTGCAGTGGCAGCTTAGATTTCTTTGGTGGCAGGGAAGATGCGCTCAGCTTCCCAGGGAGGCTGGGTGTGTGGGATGTGAGCTGGAGATCCAAGCAAGGGGCTCAGAAGCAATGTTTCCTGTCTTCATGAGGGTTGACTGCAGCCACCTCAGAATAGGAAAATGGGTATAGGCCTTGATTAGGGCAGGGAAACTGGAAGGGAGCTGTGATACGGGTGCACATGGGGACCAGAACCAGAAGGTGAATTCAACCCAGAGCTCAGGGCCAGCAGGACGCAGCATCACAGCTGGGTCTCTGGGGTCTACCAGGCCTGAGTTCAATCCCTAAACCTGCAACTTCCTGTATGTCCGTGGCCAAGTCACTTAATCTCTCTGAGTCTCCATTTCTCCCAGGCATTGTGTCAGACACTGCTCTAAGTGCTTGCCTTGTACTGATTCATTTAATTGTCACCACTCTCGTGGTACAGATAAGTGATGTTCCAGATCACAAAGCTAGCAAGTGGCAGAGCTGGGATTTGAATCTAGAATCCCTGCTCTCAGCCACTAAGTTCTCTCCAATAATTGTGCTGTGGCTCCCCAAGCAGGCATATCATGGTAACTAAGGGTGGTATCGAATCCCTGTTCTTCAGCTTCCCAGTAACCTTTGGATATGTGACTTTGCCTCTTTGAGCCTCAGTTTCTTCAACTGTGAAATGGGTGTAATGGCAGCATCCATCTCCTAGGGCTCTCAGCATAACGGGGACATAGTAAGGGCTCAAAAACAGTAACCCCTCACCCCAACAAAAAGCATTCAGCATTTTTGTGGCTGCAGGACTTTCCAGAACCTTGAATATGCTAATGTGGGGCCTGAATCTAAGAGGGAAATTTGTAGGTAGGGCATACTCAAGAGAGAC
>NW_006294609.1:3990801-3997928 GCF_000327345.1 Myotis davidii | reverse complement strand
GAGAAATTGCACCAAGTAGTGTTTCCCAAAGTGTGAGCCCCTCCCTCGGTGGAAGTGAGCTGCTTTTACTCTGCAGATGGACATTTTTCAAAACTTTTTATTTGGGGAAAAAAAAGTAACAGAAGAGTTGCAAGAAAAGTGCAACAAACTCCCTGAACTTCTCCAGACTTGCCAAATGTTGACATTTGCTTAATTTCTCTCTCTGTCTATATGTATGTGTGTGTGTGTGTGTGTGTGTGTGTGTGTGTGTGTGTGTGTGTAATATATATAACCCCCAAAACCATTTGTGAGTTAATGCAGTCACTACCATGATCCTTTACTCCCACAGTTCAGTGTGTATATCCTAAGAACAAGGTCATTCCCTTACGTAATTATTGTGCAATTACCACATTCAGGAAACTTAATACTGATACAGTTCTAGAATCTGAATTTTAGCTTCCATGTTCAAAATTCACCGATTGGCCTAAAATTGATTTTACAATGATTACTTTTCCAGTCCAGGGTCTAATCCAGGATCACAGCTGATCGATGTTTCTTTTTCCCTCTCCCATCCTCTCTAAAACTCAATTTTAAAAATCTTTCTTTTAAAGTAAACATCAGTATCATTTAGTACGTTCACAGTGTTGTGCAACTACCTCTATCTAGTTCCAGAATATTTTCATCACCTCAAATGGAAATCCATACTTAGCAGCCACTCCCCATTTCCTCCTCACCGCAGCTCCTGGCAACCACCAATCGCCTTTCTGTCTCTATGGATTTATCTATTCTGGATATCTCATATACGTGGAATCATACAATATGTGGCCTTTTGTGCCTACCTTCAATCACTCACATAATGCTTTCAAGTTTCATCCATGGTGTAGCATCTATCATTCCTTCTTATGGCTGAATAATATTTCATTGTTTGGATAGACTACACTGATTTATACATTCATCTGTTGATGGACATTTGAGTTTTTTCCACTTTTTGGCTATTGTGAATAGTATTGATATGAACATGTATATACAAATGCTTGAGTCCCTGTTTTTCATTCTCTTGGGTCTATATGCACAGGTGGCTGCCAGTGGAGAATGACTCAGGGTGGGGGTGGGGGGCAGGCAGGAAGGGGCATCACAGCAAGACACCTGAGAGATGGTGCTGCAGTCATCAGGTGAGAGCAACCATCGCTGGCCTGGACTGGACAGTGTCACTGTCCATCCCTCTGAGTGCGCCACCCCTCTCCAGTTCCAAAAGCTTAGCAGCCTGGCTTCTTTCCTCATGTCTCCCTGAAGCCCCCAAGTCTCCCCTGAGCCCAACCCCTCTCCTGATAGAGTTTCTTGTGGCTTCACATTTCATTTCCCCAGAGCACAGCCTCATTTCTCCAATCTGCCACTGGATGCACCAACTCTCTGGGCTATAAATACCCCTGACATTTTTGAAGGCCTGTTAGGGCTAGAGTTGCTCTCCTGAAGAGAATGAGTTCCTATGCAAATCGAAGCAGGCGGTATTCAACAGTCACAAGCTGAGGGTGGCTACTGTAGTCGCACTTGGTCACACTCCATAGGCTAGGCTGCCGGCTTTCTGGACACCCCTCCTAGACCCTAAGCTCCTGGAGACCAGAGATCAGAGATGAATCATCTTTATGTCTCCACAGAACCTGGCACGCAGTAGGCGCTTAACAATTGTTTGTTGAGTGATACACAGTTGTTATAAACAAGGACTCTGGAGCCAGATTACTTGGATTTGAATTCTGGTTCTACCAATTACTGAGTGACTTCTCTGCCTCCATGTCCTCATCTGTGAAGTGGAAGGAATAAAAGTACCAGGATCCTAGGGTTGTTAGGAGGGCCAAATGAATCACTACAGGTGTAACTCTAGAGTTTGGAAATGGTAAGAACAATATAAGAGTCAGATATTATTAGTATTAGAATTATTGTTATTAGGAATGTAGCTTTCCTTATTTCTCCACTCTGTTTTTCTCTATGGTCTTTTAGAAAGAGAAACATTGATTGGTTGTTCCACTCATTTATTCATTCATTGGTTGACTCTTGTATATGCGCTGACCAGGCATCCAACCTGCAACTCTAGTGTATCAGGATTATGCTGTCACCAACTGAGCTACTCGGCCAGGGCCTCCTCTATGATCTTTATGCTCAAGCAGGTTCTTCCTCATGGTGGCAAAATGGCTGCTAGGCATTCAAGTTTACATCCTATCCCTCAAAAGTCCCTGTCCAAAGAGAGCTTCACTTCTCCTTCTCTAAAGTTCCAGCACAAATTCTGGAGCAGCTTTTTTTCAGCCTGGCTTTCATGTACCAATCTCTGAGGACAGGGAGGTGAGTTGTTCTTATTAGCCAGTCTTAGTCATGTGTCAATCCTGGAAGCAACTGCTATAACCAGAAGAATAGCAACCTCTGTTTGGCCTGAGGCCAATCATTGTAGAATAGAATGCTCTGATTGGCCAGGTCTGAATCACATGGTTACCAGGAACCAATCAGTGAGTCTAAAAGGATACAATGCTCTTACAGGCCAGGTCTAAGTCATGTGCTCATTCATCCTTGGAGCCAAGGGTTGGGGTGGGCTTCACTTGAGTGCTTGGATAGGGGTGAGGAAGGGGTGCTGTTCACAGATGCCAGAATGAATGTAGGGCAGGTAGGAACAGCTGCCTTAGAATATAGCCCCAAAGTAAACAAAGCCTTTTGTCCCATTTCTCTAGAACATCTCCCACTGGAGCAGTGGTTCTCAACCTTCTGGCCCTTTAAATACAGTTCCTCATGTTGTGACCCAACCATAAAATTATTTTCGTTGCTACTTCATAACTGTCATGTTGCTACTGTTATGAATTGTCATGTAAATACCTGATATGCAGGATGGTCTTAGGCGACCCCTGTGAAAGGGTCGTTCGACCGCCAAAGGGGTCGCGACCCACAGGTTGAGAACCGATGCACTGGAGGGAGGTTGTCCTGGATTGTGGCCTTTACCAAACATGACAGCTGCAATGGTGTGAGTGTGGGGAGGTACATCCCACTGCACACACAATTAAAGATGAAATATTAGATCTCTATTCCTATAAACCCTTGAACCTTTCCCTCCTAGCATCAGAGAACAGCCCCTGCTCTCTCTCTTCTTCTGGTTTGTCCAAAGGAACCGTATTCTCAGGGCGTTCTGCATTTTCTCTCACTGGGTCTTTCCCCGCACTTGCTGCATCAGGCCACATAAAATGGATTCACTGAGCAAACTCGCCCCCATCTTATCCTGTCCCTGGCCTCCTCTCTCCCTTTAGTTTCTCCTTCTGCACACTGAGCAACTATTCACTTGGCAGGATTTGTCAGTCAAGGCTGGATCACTGTGAGGGTCTCCACAGCATGAAAAAGTCTCATCACATCTCAGAGTGTGTGTTGGGGGAGGGGGGGGAGGGAAGGGTTGGAATAAGAAAGTTCCAAGACAAATACTCCCACGGACTTTGGGCAAAGCTTCTCAGCTTCTCAAAAATCAGGTGAGTGCTTGTTTTATTTGATTAGGATTAACAGATTTTCCAAAGATAACCTGTTTAGGTTTTATGATTCTATCTCTCCAGGCAGTGTTTACAATATGTATTTGCAGAAACAGAGAATGTATGCCAGGAATGAGGCGAGGGCGCTTGTCGATGCTCAAACGGTCTGTCATAAATATATTAGGATGATGCCTGAAATTAATGTGAATCATTTCCCAATAAATATAGTCAGTTAGTGAGGTGTTCCAGATCCACTGATGGGAGATATATTTTGGTAAAATATGGCTTTTTTATCGGTTGAGAACTGGAGGCGGGGGGGAGGGGGGTGAATGCAGGGCATAAATCTCCATGAAAGGAGTATCTTTTATGATTATTCAATTCCACAGTAGCTCTAAAAGCCTAAAGTAGATTCATATTTACAGTTCCTGGAAGCACCTGTATATTTATATATATTGGGGGAGGAATTAGCATCAGGGCCTCCTTGTGGAAATCACTGACTTACATCCCTGGGCAGCAGGGAGGTGAGAGGACCTCCTGCTGGGGTACTCCGTGGGAATGAATTAATTTCATCTGCATTCGGGCATGGAGGAAAGGAAACTGCACCAGCAGTCAGATGAGGAGGGGATGCTGAGAAGGTGGTCCTGGCTGGGCTGGGCATAGGAGGCAGACTTCAGGAATACAGGGTAGGTGGTGGGGTTAGAGCTGCTGGGTCGGAAAAGGAAAAAGTGTGCAAGGAAGAAGGCTGCGGCTAGCTAGCTGACAGTGATGGGGGTGTGTGTGCTGTTTCCCTAAGTGCTCAGGGTCAGTGAAAGCATCTGCACCTCATCTCCTGCCCTTGTCCTCTCAGAGCCCAGAGATGGGGGAAGGAATCCTGATCTTGCCACTTGCCAATTTCCCTGCATGAGCCTTATTTATTAAATTTTAAAGTTATCTTTATTCGGCTATCCCCCCCCACCACACACACACACACACACACACACACACACAAATATGATACAGGTCCACAATTCGTTAGCTAAAATTCTAAAGTCCAAAGAACTCTAAAAACCGTGAGTTTTCACTGCTAACATATTTTGGTGGCAAAATCTGATGTAAGCAGATATGAAGCTATTTATATTCCTTATTCATCCCACTCTGTAGGAATGTTTATACCTTTCACTGTAGAAATATTAATGTGTTTGGTTATAGGGGGCTGCCCAAGACCTCGCTGGGAGTGTTAGATAAGGCACATGGCACCCTGATGCCTTTCCAAGGGCCAAACAGATTGTGAATTCTGAAACACATCTTCCCTAAAAGATTCAGATAAGGGATTGTAGACTTGAACTTGCTAGCTGTAATAAAATAAAATAAAAAATCAAATGGCACAATGTAGAAAAGGAAAGCCTTAAAGAAACATAAAGGCTCCACTTAAAGAAAAAGTGAGAAAAGTATTTACATATTTTCAGGAGAAAAAACACCTGGCCACTAAACGTGGAAAGAATTCAACTGCACTTGTAATTGAAGGTGACACATTGACACCGTAATAAGCTTCGCCTTTATCAAATTAAAAAATGGGAGATTATCTGGTGTTGGTTGAGGATGTGTGGAAAGAAATTCCCATGCACATGACAGCATAAAAACGGACTCCTTTTGGGAAGACAATTTGGCAAGACCCATGCACATTTTAAATGCGCACACCCTTTGGAATAGCGATTCTGCTTCTGTGAATTTATCTTGCAACTAGTTATACTCGCATGTCCAAAGATAACTGTTCAAGGAGAGCCACTGCACCAGTCATTGCACAGCAAAAAAACTAGAAACAACTTGTGCCCACAATAGAGGATGGGTTAAATACACCCAGCAATGGAATATTAGGAAACCGTTACAAAGAATGGAGGCAATCCAAAAGACGAACTGACTTGAAAAGAGGCCCTTGAAACAGCATGCCATAGTCAGAGCAAGCTGAGTAATTTTATAATTCACGTCTCCCTTTCCAAAAGTATTTATATGCATTTTATCTGTTCCCATGTGAAAGAATATACCCCAAACAGTGGTTACACTTCTGTAAGTTGTATATGGGAGGTCAGGGCTTTCTCTAGATTTAGTACATTTTGTAATTAAAATAAATTGACTGCAGTGAGGGAAAAGAAGTAAATTTCCCCATAATTCCACCCTCTGACCCAGAAATTAGTTTTGTTAAAAATGTGGTGTTCTTCCCATTTCTAGCAGCATTATTCACAATAGTTAAAGTGTAGAAGCAACTCGGGTATCTAGCAATGAATGAATGCATAAACAAAATGTGGTATATACATATGATGGAATATTACTCAGCCTAAAAAAAGGAAGAAAATCCTGACACATGCTGTGATGTGAATAAAACTTGAGGACATCATGTTAGTCAAATAAATCAGTCACAAAAAGACAAATACTGTTTAACTCCACCTATATGAGATATTAGAGCAGTTAAATTCATAGAAAAAGGAAGTAGAATGGCGATTGTCAGGGGCTGGGAACAGGGCTTGGGGAGTTAGTGTTTAATAGACACAGAGTTTCAGTTTTACAAGATAGAAGAGTTCTGGAGATAGATGGTGATGATGGTAGCACAATAGTATGAATGTGTTTGATACCACTAAACTGTAGACTTAAAATGGTTATGATGGCAAATATTAAGGCCCAGTGCACAAAATTTGTACACAGATAGGGTCTCTGGCCTGGCCTGCAATCAGGGCCAATCAGGGCCTTCCTTTGTTTCGTGATGCCTCCTGGTGGTCAGCACATGTCATAGCAAGCAGTCAAACTCCCAGTCAGTCGAACTCCCGAGGGGACAATTTGCATATTAGCCTTTTATTATATAGGCTATGTATTTTACCACAATTCAAAAAATTGTGTTCTTTTAGAATTTCCTTCATGAATACATGTATATTTACAAGCACACAAATATGTATTTCTTTTCTCTCCACAAGAATAAGTTTATGCCATCCAAAGTCTCCTGCATTTTTATTTTCCCTCTAAAACCACGCCCTGGCCATCTTTCTGCCAGTGCCCATAGATCTCCCCTCCGCATCATTCTCTTTCACTAGCCACCCGTGATGAACACCTGGGCTGGCTCCGACATGAGGACCTTATGTTTTGAGAGATTTCTGTCAACCGAACTGTATTTATTAAGTAATAATTAATTTGTTCCCCATTTTTTATTCATCAAAGACACAGAAACTGCAGGCCAGGGTTTCTGAGTAGCAGGAGGCTCCCGGAGCTGACAGAATCCAGCCAAGAGCAGAGAAACTGGTGTTGGCGGGAGCCTGGGTGGCCTTCTGGAAAGCTAGTCGGTGAATTCCCTTTGTGTGTTGGGCTTTTGCTTTATTAACACAGGAGCAAACCCAGACTCCAAGCAAACAGGGGAGGGAAGGCAAGAGCATTAGGAGCAGAAAACTCTGGGGGCGGGGGGCGGGGGTTAAGGCAAGAAAAACCGCAGGTACAAAGGCCAGAGGAGCCCAGCTGGCGTGCTCAGTGTTTGAGCAGAAACCTATGAACCAGAAGGTGACAGTTTGATTCCCAGTCAGGGCACATGCCCTGGTTATAGGCTTGATCGCCAGTGTGGGGCGTGCAGGAGGCAGCCGTTTCTATCTCTCTCTCCCTCTCTGAAATTAATAAAAATCTATTTTTTTTTTTAAAAAAAGG
>NW_006294609.1:3987673-3989357 GCF_000327345.1 Myotis davidii | reverse complement strand
GGATGAGGACAGTGAGGGGTGGGGAAGGGCAGAGGGTGGGATGGGACCCAGGTGGAGGGGAGCTATGGGGGAAAAAAGAGGAACAAATGTAATAATCTGAACAATAAAGATTTAAATTAATTAAAAAAGAAAAAGGCTAGAGGACAGAAATAAGATGCTTTAAACTTTCTGAGCCTCTTTCCTCATCTGCATGATGGAAAATCTTTCCTGCCTCCTCATAGAGTTTTTCTGATGATTCTTATAGCATAGTTGCACATAGTAGGGCCTCAATAAATTCAATAAATGATAAAGAACAACTGAAAACAAGCTGGAGTCTTCAGCTTGTGTTATTTCAACAAATATGCATTGTGCTCAGGGCTGGTTGCTGGGGATGTAGAAGTGAGCAACACCCAGTCCCTGCCCTGCAGGAACTCAAGTTCTAGCTGTTTTGTGTGAGAGCAAAGAGTGATTCCCACAGGAAAACAAGGTGTTCCAGAAAGGGAACTGGGTGCTGGACAGGACTGAGAGAACACAGAGCAAGATGAGACTTCAATTCACCTTATTTCCAGTGCGCGGTACAATACCCAGCACACTGTAGGTGCTCTGTAAATGTTTGCTGATTGAATGAGTGAATGAGAGAAAAAGTAGGTGAAGCTGTAAAAGGAAGAGGTTGGATGTGGCTGATTTAAACTGGCACTGGAGTAGCAGCCCCTGAGACCTAATTCCCCAGCTTTCCACTGAAATACCTAAAAAGGCAGTGAGAATTGAAAGCTCACAGTGCTGACACCCAGACTGACAGGCACCTCATGCCAGAATCTGGGAGGAATTTCCATAAATACAGGCAGATGGAGCTGGGTTGAGATAAACAATTGGGAGTCTATTCAAGTTTTTTTATCTCCTGAAACAGGGCGCCCCTTCAGGGGAAAAGGAGGTAGGAAAATACGCAACTCCTATCCCACTTGCAAGCCCAGACAGTACTGAAACCCAGAGTCTGTGCCAATCGGAAAACTGGGGTGGCAGGAGGGCAGGGAGTATTCTCCACTGTGTGTGGGACAATTCTGCAGGAAAAGTACTCTTCCTTCTTGCTGGCCTATCCTTCTACCATTTAGTTTCCAGAAGGGAATAGGTCGGAGGGCATGGAACAGAGGGAAGAAGCTTTTTGTATCCTTAGATAGAGGAGTGATACAGGTGAGGAACAGAGACAGAGTGCATGCTGGGGATTGTAGTTTTTAATGTCCTCCCATAGTTCATTATTGCAAGAATCCCTTCTCTGTCAGACACCGTGTAATAGATGAACACCTGGTTGACATTTGCTCTAGTGGCTATGCAGACAGTCTCCCCTCTACAGGCGTAGATTACACAGTGGTGCAGGGTCCCCCATATGTTAGTGAACAATGAGAGGTACTGAGGACAATTCACACACACTTTCTATTGCCTTTACTACTCTCGTGTGCCCTAAGATACTGGATGTATTGTCAGGAATCAGATGCACATCTCTATGGAGCTCATAAATGACCCCTTGACAACTGGTAAAGAACCAAGGTGCTATGAAGCCTCTAGACCAGGGGTCCCAGGCCCCAATGCCTTTAGGGGCCAGCAGGCATTGTCAGTAAGTAAAATGGATCAAGTGTAAGACAGGGAGTTGAGAACTGGGGAACTGAGCCCCTTGATGTCCACTTTACAGATGAAGAAACAAAGGCTCAGA
>NW_006294609.1:3982194-3987601 GCF_000327345.1 Myotis davidii | reverse complement strand
AATGCCAACCCTATCAGAAGGCAGGGGAGATCTATGTTTCCGAGGGTACCACTGGCGTTTTGGTCTGCAGCCACTTACCACAGGCAAAGAGAGGCCCTCGTCCCTCTGCCAGGCCCACCAGCCTTCTTCCCTGCCTCGCGCCTTGCTCGCATCATCTGTTCCTCCATTTCCTCTCCCTTCCCATCTGCCTTCCTCCTCCCTCTGTCTATTGCTTTCTCTCTGTCCCTTTCTCTCTCTTCCACTCAACAAGCTTTTAGTGAGTGCCTACTCTTTGCACATCACCAGCCCAGGCTCTGAGTGTTACACAATTCACTCATCTGGGTGCCGGCTCATCTGCCTCCCATTGTAGCTTCCAGATCTGCAGAAACAGTTTTACAGTAAAGAAACACGAGTTTCTGCAAAGCTAATAATTACCCTCCAGACACAATCACACAGAATTAGCTGGAAGACTAATCTGGTCTTTGAACTTTGTCCCTCCTTAGTAATTTTAACTCTGAAATACTGTCATTTACACAAGAAAGAGTTGGTGTGCAGGCGCAGTGACATGGCCTTTCGATGGATCTACCACAAGTAAGCGACCTCAGGAGAGGCAGGGTCAGGCACCAGCTTTGCCCAGAGCTCATCCCTGATCCTAGTTGCAGGCCAAGATTTCCTCCCTCCATTGCGGCCAGATGAGCTGCTGGGGGTTCAGGTGAAGGAAGTACTCCATTCCAGGATGCTGGGCCACAATCACACTTACGCCTTTGCCTTTGAATTGGTGATAAAAGAACACCTTTTACGTACGATTAAATGAGATGAGGCCCATAGGACACTATCATAATGTCTGAAACTCAGTAGGCCCACAATAAATGAGACTTAGTATAATTATTTTTATTTTCATTATAGTTATTCAGGATAATATTAAACATGCCTAAAAGACAGCCAATAGAGGGAGAATGAAGAGGTGGGATGGTAATACATTCAGTTTTCTTTGCAGCAGAAGCTCAGAGCAAACACAAACTTTGCCATATTCTCTTTTCCTTCTGTCATAGATGAGTGATGTCCCAGATAGAGGCCACTCCATTAGCCTGGACTACCTACACACAATTGGCATGTAACACAAGTGAGAAATAAGCCTGTGTTGGTGTAAGCCATGGAGACTTAGGAGATGTTTGTTACTGCAGCATAACCCAGTCTCTCCTGACTGTTTCAGAGGGCAAATGAGTTGCCCAATGATTCTACTCTGTGATATCAATAAGGTTAAAGAAGAAACCTCCCAC
The DNA here is from genome assembly GCF_000327345.1 of Myotis davidii. NCBI lineage: Eukaryota > Metazoa > Chordata > Mammalia > Chiroptera > Vespertilionidae > Myotis > Myotis davidii. The sequence goes on along the minus strand of NW_006294609.1, from coordinate 3,986,342 downwards.
AAGCTCCTCCAGAAGCCTTACAAATAAGACATGGCTCCAGTCTGTTCTATCATAACAACAATCATAGCATCAGACTGTTAGCACATGCTAAGGGGGATAATTTGGGTGGAATGGGAAGATGCTCTGTACCCAGTATTTTACTGTTAAGGGCAAATTTGCAGAGATTTGGAAAATTGGGTGCTGTGTAGAATAAACACACTGAACAAGTTTTCAGCTACAACACAGCTGAGCTCCAGGGAATGGGGTTTGATAGTTAGTGTCAGCATAATGAATTTTTAAAAATGTTCCAGAATATCTATGAAACACTGTCAAGTTAAAAATTATGCCTGTGGGTTGTTTTTTTACAAGCAATTTCCCTAACCACTATGACTAATAATATCTCATTTTATTAACTCTGAAAGAAGGTCTTTTAAAAAATACTGTAACATGTCATTTCCCAGCTTCAATTCTTTCAATGACTTCCCAAAGATCAAGTTGAAATTCTTTAACTGCCCTGCAAGGCCCTTCATGACTGGGCCCTGCTTAACTGTCCAGCTTAACTGTCACCTGGGTGATCTCCCTTCCTATGCTATGATTCCAACACTCAAGGACTGAAAATTCCTTTTAAAAGCCATGCCCACTCTTCCTCTGAGCTTTTGCACTTGCTGTTCCCTGCCTGGAACATTATTCTGACCATTACAAAAAGATTCAGTTAATGTGTAGAGCATTTTTTCTTTATTCTTCAGGTTTTAGAGTAAATGTAACTCTCCCTCCCCAGGAAACCTCCTGTTGACTATGCCCTCCCCATCAAGTTTAGTAGCTTGCCTCAAGGTTACCAGAGTCCCTGATACTTCTTCCAAGGTTACAATCATCATTCAGCAATTTTTACCTAGAAGAAATTTCCAACAATTAGCTCAGCACTTGGCACATAGTAGATGCTAAATAAACAATTTACTGACTGTTAAAACTAAAATATGGCCCAAACCGGTTTGGCTCAGTGGATAGAGCATTGGCCTGCGGACTGAAGGGTCCCAGGTTCAATTCCAGTCAAGGGCATGTGCCTTGGTTGCGGGCACATCCCCAGTAGGGGGTGTGCAGGAGGCAGCTGATTGATGTTTCTCTCTCATCCATGTTTCTAACTCTCTATCCCTCTCCCTCTCTGTAAAAAATCAATAAAATATATATTTTTTGAAAAACTGAAATATGCATTTCTACCCCATTCCAATCCTAGGCAGGATCCCAGTGCCTGATTTGGGGATAAACTCATGTGACTGATTGCATTTGGCAATCAGTGTTGATTTGGTCACTACATGGGCTGTCAAATTCAAACAGTAGGCATGAGCTGTTTGAAACAGGTATTCAGCTCTCATAACTCATACCCCTTTTTAAAAATGTTTTATTGTGGTAAAATATCTATGACATAAAAACTGCTATTTTATTACTTTTAAGTATACATGTCACTGGCATGAAGTATATTCACAATGTTGTGAAATCATCACCACCAACTATTTTCAAAACTTTTTCATCACCCTAAATAGAAACAATGTATCCATTAAGCAATAATTATCCCCACTCCCCTCCCCAAAGTCCCTGATAACTTCTAATCCACTTTCTGTTTCTGAATTTGCCTATTCTAGATATCTATATATATAAAAGCTTAAGCGACCATTCTACCATTCAACCGGTAGCTATGATGCACACTGACCACCAGGGGGCAGATGCTCAACGCACAGGCATGGAAACATGGAACAGACAGATGAATCTCAGAGGGAAGCAGGGAGGGCATGGGGGGGAAGAGATTAACCAAAGATCTTATATGCATACTAGAGGCCTGGTACACGGGCACTGGTGGGGTCCCTCGGCCTGGCCTGTGGGGATCACAACATTCCCCGATGGCTCTCCAACATCCCTCGAGGGGTCCCAGATTGTGAGAGGGCGCAGGCCAGGCCAACGGACCCCACCAATGCATAAAACTGTGCACCGGGCCTCTAGTTTCATATAAATGGGCTCATACTATATGTGACCTTTGTGTCTGGCTTCTTTCACTTAGCATAATGTTTTCAAGATTCATTCACATTGTAGCATGTATCAGTACTTCTTTCCTTTCTAGGACTGAATAACATTCCGTTGAATAGATATACCACACTTTGTTTATCCATCATCAGTTAATGGACATTTGGATTGTTTCCACCTTTTAGGGATCGTGACTAATGTTACAATGAACACTGGCATACAAGTATCTGTTTGAGTCCCTGTTTTTCAATCTTTTGGGTATATATCTAGGAGTGTTATTACTGGGAATTCTGTTTCCTTTCCCATCCCCCTATTTTCAAGTAACAATATTATTGTTTGTGGAGTCCCGGCTATATGCCAACTCTGTGCTGGGACCTTTATCTGCACATCAGAGCCTCTGGCAACTTCTTGCTGTATGTGCATGTATTATCCCCATTTTTTAGGTGAGGAAACTGAGGCCTATGTAGGTCCTGCAACTTTCCCCAAAGTACACACCTACTAAGTGGTAGGCAGGGATTTGAATTGCAGAGTCTGCTACAGGCAGCTTTCCTCCCAAATCACATGGTATCTTCTAAAGTTTTATTTATATACTTTCTGGAAACGAATTCCTAGAAATAGAATTGCCTGGTCCAAAGAGAATACCTTGCAGACTTTTGATAATTTTTTAACCAGGCATATTTGATTGTCAGGAATAGACACCTACTTGAACTAGCTCAAATTAAAGGTGGTTTATTAAAAGGACACGGGCCTCAGGCAGGGTGACGGTGGAGCGCCCTCAGGGTTCTCAGCAGCATGGTCCAGTGCTCCCATGGTCCAGTGCTCCCATGGTCCAGTGCTCCCACGGACATGCCTCCATTATCAACTCAGTCTTCATTTCAATTTTATCCCAGTTATCAAGAAACGGAATCTGCTTGGTGTAGTCTAAGCCTAGTAACCTGGTTCCCCAGGGTCAGGGAGCTTCATGAGCCAGGTAGGGTCTACCTAGAGTCAGGTAGGAGCAGGGAGGCGCATCTGGAATTCATACCTTCCTATCACACGAAGTAAATCTTAATAATAGTTTGAGAAGAGAAATGTGTCAGTAGAGAAAAAATAGCCTCCTCTCCTTTGTAAATGGATTATTATTCTCTGAACATAGATTAATCAGGATTGTGGTTGTGAGTGACAGAAACCCAGTTCAAACAGGCCTAAGCAGAAGTGTATGGAAAAATCATTAGCACAAAGGTGTAACCAGTAACAGCTTCATGTGACGGGAAAGATCAGGGGTTGATCCATCAACAAACACAGCTGGATCCAAGAAGCCCATAGTGTCACCAGGACCCTCTCTTCCTCCCTCCCCTCTGCTCTGCTTTCTTCTGCAATGGAGTCATCTGCAGGCTGACTCTCCCATGGACATGACTATTTTACCTGGGAGAGGAGAAGAGGTATGACGGCGAATAGCTCCTGTCCTATATCCTACCTCCTTGGCAACCCAATAGGAAGAGGACACCCCTGCCCACCAATTCCAGCCGAAGTTTATGAGTTTAGTCCTATTGGGCCAACATGACTGACCCGCTCACCATGGGCAAGAGAAAGGAATAATCTGATTGGTCAGGCTTAGGTGCTGGGCCTGGCCCTGGGGCTGGGCAGTAGGATCAGCCCCACCTGAACTACAAAATAGTGAGCAGTGAGTAGGAGAAGGGTGACTCCCAGAAGGAAAATTATGGTGCTTTTCCTAAAAGACAGGGATTGGGGGCTGAGCAGGAAACACTAATAGTGTCACTACAGGGGAAAAAGTAGGACTTAGGGTTTTTTTCCAGTAGAGGCAATAGATCATATTGAACCATCCCTGACTTTATTTTCCTATTTCACCCAAATGAGAAATAGGAGGTTTTGTGAATATGTTGAAACAAGTGGAGGATGGCGGCATAGGTTAACGCCGGAGATTGCCGTCTTGAACAACCAATTCAAATTAAGCTTGAACCAGGGACCCACAACATCCAGAAACACAGGCGGGCTGGCTGAGTGGAAATTCTACAACTAGGAGTAAAGAGAATATTATATCCAGACTCAGAGGAGCCGCAGTGCTGAAGTGAAATTCTCAGGTACCGAGTGCGCGCGGAGCGGGGCTGGCGGCGCGGAGGACGCGATTGTTTACAATCGGGCGGGAGTCGCAGACT
>NW_006294609.1:3975526-3981055 GCF_000327345.1 Myotis davidii | reverse complement strand
GAAGGGGCCCAGGACCAGAGCCACAGGTTAACTAATGCTCAAACTCCTGGCTCCTCAGCCCAGCCGGTGTGGCTTAATGGTTGAGTGTCTACCTATGAACCAGGAGGTCACATTTGATTCCCACCTGGGTTGTGGGCTCGATCCCTGATAGGGGGTATGCAGGAGGCAGCTGGTCGATAATTCACTCTCATCATTTATGTTTCTATATCTCCATTCCTCTCTCTGAAATCAATAAAAACATATCAATAAAAAATATATTAAAAAAAAAAAAAACAAGTGGAGATGTCCAATAGAACTGTCTATAACCGTGGAATAGTCGCATCTCTGCTGCCCAGTACAGGAGCCACTAGCCACAGTGTTGCCACTGAGCACTTGAAAAATGTCTAGTGGGACTGAGAAACCAAATGTTAAATTTTAATTACTTTTCATTTAAGTAGCCACATGAGGCTAATGGCCAGTGTATCAAATTTAGCAGAAATTAGCAGAATCAAAGCCTGCTAAATTCTCCTGTTGGCATTGTATAGAAATGTGAGGTCTCCAATGCATCCTGACTTCAGAAAAAGAAACTCTTGCCCTTGTCGGCTGGCGGGGAAACTTTCTGAGTCTCGGGGAATTTTTCCATGAGAGCGATGGGAGGTCTGCGCTGTGTCCGTGGGGCCAGTGGTGAATGTGGCGCCTTGTAATGAAATAACTATAACATCATTGTGACTGTAGAATCAAGGGTCTTCCTTTCTTATCTCCAAAGTGCCCATGTTTTACATGAAAAAAGCATTTCTAATTAATAGGCCAGCCCCTCTTGAGTTTGATAAAAACAGAGGAGAAAGGGATTTGATTAACCCACGATCTTTTCAATGTGGCGTGTTCTGCATGAGTGAAGAGTGTTTTCTGCAACGGAGCCAAGCCGGGCCCGTCCTGGTTTGCTGTGATAACATTCTTCCTTTGTGCAGCCCCCACTTACCCCAGCCTGCCAGGAGAGCTTGCTAGGAGGGCATTCTCAGAGGTAATCTGGATTCTCATACAGATAGTGGCCCACACGAGGAAGGAAAAGATGACAAAGGCTTCCATTGTCCCCAAGTAAGAGAGTTTGTTCAGTCCTGAGAGAGAGAGTGGGAGGTTTGGGCTGAGCAGGGCTGGGAAGACTGTAAGGAAGGGTGGGTGACTCCAAGTCAAAAGGTCAGGGTTTGCCTGGCTGGTGTGACTCAGTGGTCGAGCATTCACCCATGCACCAAGAGGTCGCTGATTCGATTCCCGGTCAGGGCGCATGCCCAGGTTGTGGGCTCTAACCCTAGCGGGGAGGAGGGAATGCAGGAGACAACCATTGATGTTGTTTCTCTCTCATCCATGTTTCTCTCTCTCCCTCCTTCTCCCATCCTCTATCTCTAAAATCAATAAAAACATATATATATATATATATTTTAAAGTCAGGAACTGAGATGGGGCAGGAGGGGAAGAGTCAGTTGTAACACTGTCCAGTGTGGTAACCTGACATCTGTGGGCTCTGCTGGCTCCGGCTTGTGCCAAAACTGTGTGCAGATGACCCCAGCCTGGGCCCAGGAGCTATGTGTCCCAGCCATGACTGGGACAGGTACCTATCTAGTGAAGAGGGTTCAGGTAAGGCTGCGGAAGGAAGTGACACAAAGCAAAACCTCTTTTTGCTACATAATGCTGCAATGTGACAACATGAGAGTCTATAAGAAAGGCTAGGCTGACTTAATGTGATAAAATGCCTACATACCTTGACATTTCAACTCCTGGCTCATCCACAAGGCTGATCCAGGTTGAACCAACATCCCATGGTTGAGGCAAAATCAAAACACACCCCTTTCCAGAAGTGTCCCCAGGAACCTGGCCTTCCAGGAGGGACCAGGAAACCAGCAGCCGGCTTCCGACCTCGCCTGAGCTTCCTGCAGCGCGTGCTTCTGTCCTCGCTGACACGCCGAATGTTCTCCCCAAATTATTTCTGAGTTCTCCTGGCAGCGGCTCAGCCTCCCCCGCCTCCCCTCCTCACTGCCGTTGGCAGATCTGTGTTATAAAATAAGAGGCTCGGGATTATGTCTGTCTGACAACTGAAGAATGAGCAACGGAGCAGATGCTGAGTCTTACAAATCCCGTGAATTATACATGGCCATCTGCAGCCCCGCGCCGTCCAGGATTTCCACCCCTTCGCACGGCATTCCATATGGAGTCATATGTTTTTAGTATCGGAGCCATGCTGTCAACGTCCAGCAATCCACCATGCGGCACATGTGTGATGCAAGCGCCCAAATAAATGTTATCACAGGCCCAGGAGTGCCCAGCAGGGGAGCACGGTGACTCCTCCCGCCCCATCTTCTCAGAAGGGTGGTGGCCTGTACTGTATACCTTCTCAAAATTGTAAGAATGTTGCTGAATCTCTTTGCTGTCACTAGGCTGGTAAATCTCACACTCTCCACCTCACAAATGCCCTAAGAAGAGGCCTGATTTTATAATAAAATTTAAAAAGTCACCAGATTTAAGTTGAATGCTGGTGGATGTTAATGGATTCTTTGGAGATGGGGCCCTGGTTCCCACCTTTTGCTCCTCCCTAGGGTTGGGGCCTGAGATCACGTGATCTCGCCCTGGCTGGAGCTGATTGGCTCAGGATGGGGCTCCCTGGCTGCAGCTGGGCCAGTGAGACTCTCTTGTCCATGAATGGGCCTCAGGGGTGCTTACTGGGGCTGTGCTAGGACCTTAAAGAGAGGAAAGGCGGAGCGGGGGTGTGGGGTGGGGGTGGGGAACAGGGCATCGCAGAGGGCAGTTGTGATGGGCGGGAGTATGAATACATATGAATGAATCACCATCTCTTTGCAAATTCCTGTTAGTCACTCTCATCCTGAGCTACACTCTTGCCCCTGTGTCTGAATTCTTCTGGCCTGCCCAGCTGGTGTGGCTTTGTGGTTGAGCATCAATCTATGAACCAGGAGGTCATAGTTCGATTCCTGGTCGGGGAACAGGCCCTGGTTGCAGGCTCAATCCCCAGTAGGGGTTGTGCAGGAGGCAGCCAATCAGTGATTCTGTCATCATTGATGTTTTCTATCGCTTTCTTCCCTCTCCCTTCCTCTCTGAAATCAATAAAAATATATTTAAGTTCTTCTGGTCTGAGGGCTGTTTCTTGGATGAAGGTTTGTGGTGAGAGAGAAGGAACATATTTAAGCTGAGTTAATCAGCCAAAAGTTGGTGAGGCCTGGACAGGATCTCCTTGCCTCCCAGTTAGGATGGAGAGAGCCAGCGATTTCAGGACACCAGGAGGGGCAGCTGAAGAAGAAACATCTGTTGGCTCTGGTAGCCTCCCCTCCAAAACATCATGGTGTCCAAGGACCTGAGAAGGCGATCCAGCTCTTGGTTGTTCTATTAACTGGAAGATCTGGGTCTTGCTCTGTTGTGCAGTTTCCAACTTTATGTCCACAGAGGCTATCTGCTGTCTGGCCTCCAGGACATCTCTTTTCCCTCCCCTGGTAACAGCACCCTAATTTTCCTTTGGGAGACCACCCCTCTCCCGCTCTGGGTCCATCTGGTTTAGTTGGTTTAGTAATGGCTTCAGAGGGGACCTTTGATCTAATCTGCGACTTTTGCTGAAACCAGTAGGAAAGAAGCATTCTTTCTACACAAGAGTTGCTGATCTGGTAAATTGTTAGCCTGGAGCTGCCGATGGGCACTTCTACCATTGCAAGAGGAGAATAAACCAACACAGAAGAAGGGAGTGGGGAGAGACGGGAAGCAGGTAGAGAGAGGAGTGGATGACAGCGGGACAGAAAAATGGATTAAGTCCAGATGACACAGTATTAAAGCCTGGGTCCAGCCATGCCTGAAGTCCTTTACACCGGAACTTCTCAGTTACATGAGTCAAAAATCCCCTTTTTATGTAAGCCATTGAGTGGTAGGGCTCTGCCCTTGCAACCAAAAGAGTCATGAGTGACACAGCATCCTATACCCCCCCTCCTTGAAGCTAATGAAGCAGGGGAGGCTTTTGGAATAACCAGAGGACAGAGGGTTCCCTGAAGAGACTGCTGAAGATGGTGGTTGGAGGGATGGGTAGAGAACCAGGCTGGGTCATGTGATGTGAGACTTCCTCCTACATCATCAGGAAGCTCTTTCAGGGACCTTGACCTCTCATAGGTGTGGATAAATGCCCTAAGGGTGTAAAAGCAGGTTCTCATGTCACTGAGGCATCTCAGTTGCTGTGACAGCAACAGCCAAGAACACAGAAAAAGGCCCAGGTAGGCATCGCAAGACCCAGGACTGAGCCTCGAGCCTTGTGGTTGAAACAGACCTGGATTTGAATCTCAGCCCATCACTTCCCAGCCCTCTTTCCTAGGTCAGTCCCTTCACCTCCCTGAGCCTCAGTTCCCACATCTGTAGAATGGGGATGATGATGGAACGCACCTTATGGGGACATGGTGAAATATAAAGAAAATAGAGTATCATCACCCTGGCTATATACATCACTGGGAGGTACTAAAGGTGATTCTAAGTTGGACAAAGATTAAGGGTTTTTATTTTAACAATTATGTTTTTATTTTTAAGGTTACTATCTGCTTTTGGCAAGTGGTACTTGTTTTCCATTGATGACAGTGACCTAAAGTTCCTTTTCAAATAAAAAGGGAGCCGATTTAAAGTAAAATATTAGGACAAAAACAATACAGATGGAACTTCCAAAAACTGTGAAAAGAAACTCTAATGACTTGTTTGCTGGGATAATACCTGATACTTGAGATAATGCCCAATGCCTGGCACACAGTAGGTGCTCACTAAAAGTGTGTAGATTGAGATGAGATGGCATTTGTCCCTGGCTGCAGGCAGCTGGACTGTGACTGAATGAGAGATAAGAAGCCAGAGGTATGTGACCTGATGTTCTGATGCCTCTTAAAGGGCCGGACACACACTATGTGACTCAAATGGTCCTTAAGGGGAAGCATGAATCTCAGAGGAAATGATTCTGAGAGACGTCAGCCTTGGGCAAGCCCTGGCAATTGCAGCAGCAAACTCTAATCCCCTCTTTGGTCTGGAAAGCTTCCCACCTCAAATGCCTGACCCCTCTTGACAGCTGTCATCACACCCACCACGTGAAAGGAAGAGGGAGCCCAGGACAGAGTGCTGTAAGATGAGGGCTTTTAGCTGCCCCAGGAGGCCACAGGGACTGGTGGGGGCAGATCACCTTCCCTCTGGAATTGGAGACACAGTCTTCCCTAGAGTGAGGAGTTGAAGGGGCCCAAGCATATGTGTTTTCGGGACCCTGAGAGGCTTATAGATCAATGGAACAGAATAGGGAGCCCAGAAATAGACCCACTCATATATGGTCAATTGATTTTCTACCAAAGTACAAAGGTAATTCAAAGGATAGTCTTTTTCAACAAGTCATGCTAGAACAAGTGGACATCCATATGTAAGACAAAACCAAAAACAACATCAACTGATACCTAACCCTCGAAACAAAAATTAATTTGAAATGGATCACAGATCTAAATGTACAACCTAAAACTATACAACTTCCAGATGACTTTGGAGAAAATA
>NW_006294609.1:3972275-3974869 GCF_000327345.1 Myotis davidii | reverse complement strand
TTGTGTGTATAAATACAAATAAAAGTGACTAGAAAGAAGCTAGACAATAATCAAGACACTGTACTATTGGCAAAAGAATATAAAATATAGATCAATGGAACAGAATAGGGAGCCCAGAAATAGACCCACTCATATATGGTCAATTGATTTTCTACCAAAGTACAAAGGTAATTCAAAGGATAGTCTTTTTCAACAAGTCATGCTAGAACAAGTGGACATCCATATGTAAGACAAAACCAAAAACAACATCAACTGATACCTAACCCTCGAAACAAAAATTAATTTGAAATGGATCACAGATCTAAATGTAAAACCTAAAACTATACAACTTCCAGATGACTTTGGAGAAAATCTTTGTGACTGGAGTTAAGCAAAGATGTCTTAAATAGGACACAAAACCAAATAGTAAAGAAAAAACTGAGATGTGGGACTTCATCAAAATTGAAAACTTCTGCCCAGCCAGTATGGTTCAGTGGTTGAGCATTGACCTATGAACCAGGAAGGTCATGGTTCCATTCCTGGTCAGGGCACATGCCTATGTTGCCGGCTCGATGCCCAGTAGGGGGCGTGCAGGAGGCAGCCAATCAATGATTCTCATCATTGATGTTTCTGTCTCCCTCTCCCTCTCTGAAATCAATAAAAATATATTTAAAAACGTTGAAAACTTCTGCTCTTTCAAAGACACTTAGGAAAATGAAAAATCAAGAAGCTGCATCCTGGAAGAAAATATTTGCAAAACACATATCTTATGAAGGATTTGTATCCAGGATAAGTAGATAAAAACTCTCAAAACTCAATTTAAAAAAGAAATCCAATTTTATTATAAAAACAAACAACCCAATTTAGAATGGGCAAGTCACTATCTGTCCTGCACTGAATTGCCTTTGCACCTTTGTTGAAAATCGGTTGTCCATTTAAGTTTGGATCTATTTCTGGACTCTGTTCTGTTTCATTGATCTTTCCACCAAGAGCACACTGTCTTGAATACTGTAGTTTTACAATGTCTTGAAATCATGTAGTGTTAGTTCTCCAAATTTGTTATTATTTTTCAACACCGTCTTCACTGTTCCAAGTCCTTTGCATTTCCATATGAATGTTAGAGTCGGCTTGTCAATTGCTATAAAAAGCCTCCTGGGACTTTGATTAGAACTGCATCGAATCTACAGGTAAATTTGAGAAAAATCAACATCTCAACAATATTGAGTCTTCTGACTCATGAACAACAGACCTCTCTGTTTTTTGGGTCTTCTTTCATTTCTCTCAGCTTTGTAGTTTTCAGTCTACAAGCCTTATGCATCTTTTGTCAGACTTACTGCTAAATATTTCCTATGTTTGATCTACTGTAAATGGCCCTGTTTTAAAAAGCTTGCAATTGTTCACTGCCTCTATGTAGAAATACACTTGGCTTTTGTATAATCATCTTCTATCCTGCAACTTTGCTAAACTCACTAATTCTAGTAGCATTTTTGTAGATTACGTAAATTTTCTAAGTGGTTGATCAAGTCATCTGCAAATTTTACTCCTTCTTTTCTAATATGAATGCCTTTTATTTCTTTACTGTGCCTTATCAAAGGGGACATAAACTCTACTACAGAGGTTAAACAGAAATGGTGACAGTAGACATCCTAAACCTTGCCCCATATACAAAAATTAACTGAAAATGGCTTTTAGACCTAAATATAAAAATATAAAACTATAAAGCTAGGTTAGCACCAAGATGCCAGCCAGATGAGTCTTAGTGGATCTTCCCATCCCCCGTTGAGCTGCATCAGCAGAGGCCCCATGGAGCAGAGACAAGCTGGCCTCACTGCGTCCTGTCCACATTGCTGACTCATGAACACAATAAGTGATTATTGTTTTTTCAAGCCAATAAGTTATGGGGAGGTTTGTTTCACAGGAATGAATAAATAGAGCCCTTACCTAGAGATATTTTTAAATAACATAGAAATGACCCCAGAGCCTGGCCTGTGTGACTCAGTGGTTGAGGATCAACCTATGATCCAGGAGGTCATAGTTCAATTCCGGGTCAGAGCACATGCCTGGGTTGCAGGCTCGATCCCCCAATAGGAGGCGTGCAAGAGGCAGTCACTGAATGATTCTCTCTCATCATTGATGTTTCTATCTCTCCCTCTCCCTTCCACTCTTTGAAATCAATAAAAACATATCTTTAAAAAAAAATGACCCCAGAGCCACAGTAAGAGAAGATCGATAAATGTTTTAAATTGTAAAACTTCCGCATGTGAAAAATAGCCATATAAAAAGTAAAAAGTTAGGGACACTTTCTTCTGGGAATATACACAAAAGAATTGAAAGTAGGGACTCAGACATATTTGCACACTCGTATTCATAACATTATTCACAATAGCCAAAAGGTGGAAACGACTCAAGTGTTCACTGATGGGTGAATGTGGTATATCCATAAAATGGAATATTATCCAGTCTTACAAAGGAAGGAAATTCTGTCACATGATATAACATGGATGAACCTTGAAGGCATTCTGCTAAGTGAAATAATCCAGTCAGAAAAGGACAAATATTGTATTACATGAGGTTTCTAGAGCAGTCAAATCTATAGAGACAGAATGAAAAGAGGT
>NW_006294609.1:3969675-3972167 GCF_000327345.1 Myotis davidii | reverse complement strand
ATGAGAAATAAAAATGGCTAAAAAGCACTTTGGAAATATATTCCATCTCTCAAGTAAGCAGTTTCAGTGAGGGTGTGGGATAACATCATATACAGCTGGTAAGTGTGAAAATTAGCATCTTTCGAGAAGGCAGTTTGGTTCTATGCATCAAATCTCTTTAAAAAGTGCCATTATCCCACAACGGCACTACTAGGAATTAATTCTAAAGAAGTAGTCAGACAAGATACCAGGAAGCAATAGAAAATGGCTTATCATCAGGCAAAAATTTGAATCACCCTATAGGTCCATTAAGAGGGAGTTGGTACATAAATGCTGATTGGCAAACAATACGTATAATTTTGATTCATTCACACCAACGGCTATTGCTGTGTTGGCTATTATCACTTTTTTATTTGTCAGTCTAAGGGAAAAGAGGTCAGTGCCCCTGACTAAAAGAGTCGGGGATTGCACGTTTTAAAAATTCTTGCTGCACACCAGTGTGCTGTGGCACACCGATTGAAAATTGCTGCTTTAGATATCTCTTAGATATTAAATGATGAAAGCAAGAACAGAAGACATGTTTTAAATGAGCCCATTTGGATGTTTTAAAATATGTGGCATGATCTTAATTGGATTGGCTGATTGATTGATTATTGTTTTGACAGTATTCTTTTCTTAGAGAAGTAAAATTCACAAAACATAAAAGTAACCAATTTTGGTTACTTATTTTGGTTACTTTTATTCAGTTGCATTTAGTACATTCACGATGTTATGCAACCATCACTTCTATCTAGTTCCAAAACATTTTCATCACCCAAAAGGAAACCTCATTCCATTAAACAGTCCCTCCCCATTCCCTTTCCTCCAACCCCTGACAACCACTAATCTGCTGAGTCTATGGAATAACTTATTTTGGATATTTCCTAGAAATGGGATCATACAATATGTGACCTTTTATGTCTGGATTTTTTCACTTAGTGAAATGTTTTCAGGGCTCATTCATGCTGTAACAGGTATCACAATTTCATTCTGTTTTACAGCTGAATAATATCCCATTGTCTGTGTATAGCACATTTTGTTTGCCCACTTATCAACTGATGGACATGTGGATTATTTCCACCTTTTGGCTACTGGGAATAGTGCTGCTGTGAATGTTTGTGTATGAGATTTTGTTAGAGTACCTCGTTCCAGTTCTTTTGGGTATACATCTAGGAGTGGAATTGCTGGGTCTTATAATAACTCTATGTTTAACTTGTTGAGAAACTGCCAAACTGTTTTTCCACAGTGACTGTATCATTTTATGTTCCCACCAGCAATATACAAAGTTCTTGGTTTCTCCACATCCTCACCCATACTTTTTATTTTGCTTCTTTTTTTTATTGTAGCCACCCTAATAAGTGTGAACTGATATTTCATTATAGCTTTGATTTGCATTTCCCTAACAACTAGTGAGCTTGAGTATCTTTTCTTGTGCTTGTTGACCATTTGTATATCTTCTTTGGAGAAATGTCTCTTCAGGTCTTTTGCCCAGTTTTAAATTAGGTTATTTGTCATTTTGTTGTTGATCTGTAAGAGTTCTCTCTTTGGTTTTTAAGTATATTCATGTTTAGCTGTGTCATTCATTCAACAATATCCATAAATGTTTATTGAGCACCTACAATGTACCAGCCACTGGACAGTGGTAGTAAACAAGACAGACAAAATGCTTGCCTATAAAGAGCTTCTAATCTGATAGGAGACAGTGAAAATAAAGAAGCAAATAAACAAAATCTACTCCAATTACAATAAATATTAAGAAGAAAGTAAAGTGATGTGAAAGAGTGAGAGGAGGACTTATTTACTTTGAGCGGCCAGTGGAGCCCTCTCTCTTAGGAGGAAACATCTGGGTTGACATGGAGATAACAAAGAACCAACCTTGTAAAGATCTGGGAGAAGGGCTCCTGGCAGTGAGAACAGTTGGTGCGAAGGCCCTGAGGCCAAATGAGCGTGGCCCGTTTAAGGAGCAGTAAGAAGGCCAGTGTAGCTGGAGCAGAGTGAGCACAGGAGAGAGAGAGATGTCAATAAAATCAGATACGTGGACAGGGGCTGGACCATGTCTAAAAGCTGGACACACAAATCAAAGTGGCAACTTCTGGGGAGATGCAGATCTTCCCTTTCTACTTTACATACTTCTCTTGTGTTTGGTTTTTATAAAAAGCATGCATTTATTTTGTGAGAAAATTTAATATAAGAAGCAATGCATGCCCCAAAATAAAATATTTAATATAGAAACACATAAAGAATAAAATTAAAATTACCCATATGGCCAGCCCCTGGAGCCAAGCCTGCAGTGGGGTATTTGTTTCCCTTCAGGAAAAACAATTTTGTACCAAGAAGCATGTCCTTGGGCCCCTGTAAGGTCCCCCTGAAGCCCTCCCAAAGGCACTCTCAAGAAACACACAGCCCTCACATAAAAAGCTTCCAAAGTGTGCACAGCCTTTGGCCCAGCATTTCCACGTGTAGAGGCGCCCCTA
>NW_006294609.1:3945405-3969651 GCF_000327345.1 Myotis davidii | reverse complement strand
GAAAGAACTGGGTACTTGGACAATGTAAAAATGTTACAAGAATGGTGCCTGCATCACCATTTATTATTGAGAAAAATGGGAAACAGCCGAAATGCCCATTAAAGGGGGAGATGGTTGAATAAAATATGGGACATCCATACAATAGGATTTAAATGCTGTTATAATAACGATGTGGATCAATAGCTATTAACAAGGAATGATCTTCTGGTTATGTTGGTAAGCAAACAAATGCTTATAAAACTATTAGAGGCCCGGTGCATGACATTAGTGCACTGGAGGTGGGGGAGTCCCTCAGTCTCGCCTGCGCCCTCTCACAGTCCAGGACCCCTCAGGGGATGTCTGCCTGCTGGCTTACGCTTGCTCCCCACAGAGCAGGCCTAAGCTGGCAGGCAGACAACCCTCTTGCAGTCCAGGATCCCTCTCTCCTTACTGGCCCCCTGCTCGCTGCTCCTTAGCGCTGCCGTGGAGGCGGGAGAGGCTCCTGCCACTGCCACTGCACTTGCCAGCCATGAGCCCAGCTTCTGGCTGAGCAGTGCTCCCCCTGTGGAAGCGCACTGACCACCACCAGGGAGCAGCACCTGCGTTGAGCATCTGCCCCCTGGTGGTCAGTGTGCATCATAGCGACCAGTCATTCTGGTTGTTCTGTCATAACTGTCACTTAGGCTTTTATTATATAGACTAGAGGCATGGTGCATGAAATTCGTGCATGGGTAGGGTCCATAGGCCTGGCCAACGACCAGGGCCGATAGGGACCTTCAGCCGGCCAGGGCCTTCCTTCATTCTGCACTGCCCCCTGATGGTCAGCGTATGTCATAGCGAGCAATTGGTCTCCCGGCTGAACTCCCACGGGGACAATTTGCATATTAGGCTTTTATATCTATAATAATAAAAGCCATAATATGCTAATTAGACTGGATGTTCTTCCAGATGTCCTTCTGGATAACCTTCTGCACAAAGCTGGGGCTGCGAGGGAAGTCCAGGTCCTGGGTGCCAGGGGGAAGGAAGGCTTACTCTTGCACTAATTTCGTGCATCGGGCCTCTAGTTTTATTATATAGATTATATAGGTATGTATGGCATGACCCCATTTTGTAATACATATGTATAGATATATCTTGTATATATGTGTGTGTACATATTTACTGTATATATTTGTGTATTTGTACATGTGTATGCTTAAAATAGACCACAAAAATATACACCAGTTATTTCTGGGTAAGAATTACAAGTGATATTTTTCTTTTTCAATATCTAATGTTCCCACAACAAGTGGGTATTACTTTGTACTTTTAAAAACTAAAACAAAATAGCATGCCAGCTCAGCCTCACCAGGGCCTTTGCACTGGCAGTTCCCTTTGCCTGGAATATTCTCCCCAAAATCCTCCACTTTCTCCAAGTCTTTGCTCAAATGTCATTTCTCCAGGAGCCTTCCTTCCCTCGCCGCTCTCCTTAAAATCGCCATCACACACCTCTCTCTTCCCTCTTCCCATGCTATATGTCACTCCGTTGTCTCATAGAACTTATCAACTTCTAACCTACTATGTAACTTGCTTATTTATTATGTTTATCGTCTATCATTTCCTCTCCGCCTCACCCACCCTATCCCTCGGCCCCATTGCGGCCCCCAGTCAGAAGTTCAGCTCCAGGAAGGCAAGAATTTTTGTCTGTTTTGTTCCCTGTTGATTCCCAGAACCTAGAACTGGGCTTGGAGTATATAGTAGAAGTTCAATAAATATTTGAGGGAGGGAGGGATGGATGGATGGATGGATGGATGGATGGAAGGAATATAAACAAGCAAATGGTTTTCCTTTACAAAGACTTTCATCCTCGCCTTTCTCTTTTTCCGAAGTGACGTCGATGAGATGGATCTGGCAAGCCTGGGGAGGGACAGGTGGCAGAAAAAATGTCCCTCTCCCTGTTCAGATTTCTTCTCCCTTCATCTGCAAGCGAGAAGACAGCTGTGTTGAGTCCTAAAGTAGCACCGCCCCCTCCTGGGAAGTTTGAAGAACTGCAGCGTTCCACAGTCTCAGATACATTTCATACTATTAAATCCAGGAATTTGGGAAGGAACAAAGTAGGGAGGTGATTGGGAGTGAAGCCCCCATGTTTTCCTCTGGGAAACCAGATAAACCTGTGGGGCCTTTTCAGGCTGAAAGAGGGGCTGAGAAGGAAATGGGGCGCACTCTCTCCAATGTGGGGCCCTGAGTTCATCTCTCACAGTGAATGTATTTCTCCTGGTGAGAAATTTGGCCAAGACTGGCCTTGATGGAAATCAGATGGCGGCAACTCAAAGTCAACTCTCCAGGGATCTTTGTTGGACCTTCTGGCTTCCCTGGGGTCAGTTCAGGTCTAGGGTATTTCTCAGGTTGTGTATCTGTTATCACCCCACACAAAGAGAATTTCAAACCCAGTTTTTACCCAGCCTTTTGTGCTGGCTCCGTTACAGAAGGTGGAAATGGATTGGCCATGCCAAGTTTGTTCATTGACGCGGCATTTTTATTGAGCAGGTTACTGTTTGTCAGGCATGGTCGGAGGTGCTGGGGCTGCAGCAGAGAAAAAGGCAGACAAAAGTCTCAGCCTTCATGGCGTTGATATTCTGGCGAGGGAGACAGATGCTTGACACATAAATACATTCAAATATCTAATTTAAAACTGCGGTCAGTGCTCTGAAAGAGAAAAGCAGGGTGTTGTGAAAAGAATAACAGGGTAGACTTCAGTTTTGGGAAGTCCATATGAGGATGTGTTTAAATTTGGATTTTTCTCCCAGTAGCCAGGGGCAGTGTGGAGGAAGGGAGGAAATTTCCAGGCTTTCAACTGTGACACAGTATCTCCCCAGAGAGGAATAATTTGTCCATTTTAGTCAATGTTTGCTCTGTGGAGTACGGTATCACAGTGGTCTAGAATCACAACCCTGGGTTCAAATCCCGGCTCTGCCCTCTTCTTTAGTTCCCACTTCCTTGTCTCATGGAGTTATTAGAAAGATTTAGTGAGATAATAGAGATAAAGCAATTGATACGTGCCTGGCAGTCAGTCAGTGCTCAAAAACTGCTAATGGCTATTAGCAAAGGCTCTGAGAAGTTCTGAAACTAAGAACCCATTTAACTAGACTCACTCTTTGGCTGTAGAAACATTTTGTTGCTGAACATTTTGTATTCCACTATATATTTTGGGGAAATATTACTTCAGCTATATAAGGGGTGGTGGGGAGGAATAGACAATATTCATTGCCTATCCCAAATCTATTTGCCATCTTTTTTTTTTCTAACAGAACTCTGTTCAGGATCTGGCTAAAAAGCCTTTGATCTCAAAGAAGGCAGGCCACACTTGGTCTAGACATGGGCACCTTACTTGTTCTGGCCAATGAAATGTTTGGAGAGTCTCCTGGGGGCTTCTGGGAAAGCGAGCTATTTTTCTCCCTGGTAAGGAGATATGCTCCTAAAAAAACTAAAAAAAAAAAAAACCCTACCATGACACCCAGCAATTCCACTTCTGGGTATCCAAAGAAATCCAAAACCATAACTCAGAAAGATATGCACATCCCTATTTTCACTGCAGCATTATTTACAATAGCAAAGATATGGAAGCAACTTAAGTGTTCATCCACAGACAAATGGCTAAAGAAGATATGATACTTATATACAATGGAATATTTCTCAGCCATAAAAAGAATGAAATATTATTTGCAACAACATGAATAGACCTAAAGGGTATTATCTAAGCGAATGAAGTCAGACAGAGAGACAAGTACCTTATGATTTTGCTTATACGTGGAATCCAAAAAAACAAAATAATTGAACAAACAGAACAGAAACAAACTTACAGATTGGAGAACAAATTGATGGCTGCCAAAGGGAGGGTGTTTGGGGGATGAATGAAAAAGGTGAAAGTGATTAAGAAGTACAAGTTGCCAGTTATAAAAATACAATATATACACACACACACCTAACATGCAAATTGTCCCCTCGGGAGTTTAACTGAAAGACCAGGAATTCAATTGCTCGGTATGATGTGTGCTGACCACCAAGGGGCGGCACAGAATGAAGGAAGGCCCCAGCCGGCAGCAGGCAGCTGGGGAAGAGAGGCCCCTGCTGGCAGCCAGGGAAGGGAGGCCCTAGCCGGCAGCTGAAAGGCCCCGATTGGCCCTGATGGCTGACCAGGCCTAGGCACTACCCCTGCACGATTTCATGCACCGAGCCTCTAGTACAACAATAACAATGTATGGTGTCAGATGGGTACTAGACTTATTGGGGTGAGCACTTCATAATGTCTAATCATTATGTTGTACATCTGAAACTACTACAATATTTTATATCAACCATAACTGAAAAATAAATGTAAAAATAAGTAGATGTGTGTGTAAAGAAACACCACCCCTGCCCTGCCCAGATACTGGGATCTGTGAATGCCATCTTGGGAGCATGGAGGGAGTCAATAGAAACACAGTAACAACACAAGGATCCCTGATCAAGTCCAGCTGCTGAACAACCCCAGGACTGTCTATTATTCCCAAACTCCTGGTTATGAGAGAAAAATAATCTCCCATTGGTTTAAGCAGCTACTAATGGATTTCTGTCACTTGCAGCCCAAAGAATTTCACACTGATCCAGGGGTCCCAGCTCTCTGTTCAGAATTAAGATGAGCCTTGCTTTCTCCATTTGTATTAATATTCACTCGGTTACCCTGAGCACAGCCTCTGGGCATCGTACCAGTCAGAACCGTTCCCTTCACTGGGCCTATTCCCTTTGTAAAACCATGACTCACCTCAGAGGCCCTTGTTGGCCTCACACCTTCATTCCAGAGCGGATGCCATAATCCACCCCTCTTTGTCTTTCCCATTTCACCAGTCTATTTTTGTTCTCTGTAAAATGCCCTGGCCCCTGGCCAGGATACAGAAGTATTAGTACACACTCTCCCTTAATCCCTCCGGCTCCTGTTCCATTGTCTAAAATCACCCAGGAGAACAGGGCAAATGTAGCTGTTTCTGTCTGGCTTTTCCTGGGGAAATGGAATGGCTCCATTGTGTGCCACAACCTCTGAGTTCTCTCCTATTGTCCTTGCCCGCACGTGACTCTAGGACTTGCTTTCTGTCTCACGTCTCAGAGGACCCCTACAAAGGAGGAAAGGCAAATACATGGCACATGGCATGGGTGCACCACTCCCTGAACCAGCACCCATGGCAGACAGTGCTAATTAATCACGGCTCAATTGGAGTTGGCAGGAGAGATGAGCTGACATTCTTGACCTTTCTCACAAGGTTAGGGTAGGGGATAGAAAGTGTCATCCACACTCAACTCAGGAAGATTTCTCTGAGGCCTGTCACCCTGATGCCCTCTTAGTCAGCCAGAGGGGACCCAACCTGAAGCCTTGGACAGGTAGAGGTGGGTGCGAGGAGCAGTGACTTCAGCCCCCAAGACACTGCATTGGAAGTGTGCCCAGGCCTTTCCCACTTGGGTTCTAGACTCACTTTGGGACCATCCTCGGTCCTTTTGGAATTCAGTTCCATGAAACAAGTCTATAGTGATCACCTACTATGTGCTTGGACTGAGAGCCCTATAAGGATGAATGAATCCTATCCTCTGTCCTGACAGAAAGCAGTGAATGCCGCAGTGGAGCATCCCTCACCCATTCAACAAATACTGATTGAGTGCCTACTATGTGTTAGACACTGTGCTGGGTGCTGGGGAAGATGGTGAGTGAGATAGGCGTGATCTCTGCCTTCCGGCACTACAGCCCAAGCAGGAGTCAGATGCTCATCGGATTATCAGACAAATAAATGAGACATGCAGCTGTGGTGGGTGAGGGAGCCAGGAGCCAGGAGCTGGACACCTTCATTCGAGGAGTTGGGAAACAATGAATAAAAGTTACCTAGGCCGGTGGTTTTTCAATGGGGATGATGTATACCCCGAGGGGACACATAGTGATGTCTGGAGACATTTCTGATTGTCATGACTGGGTGGCATCTAAGAAGCCAGTGGTGCTATTAATATCCTTCAATGCACAGGTTAGCCACCCCACAAAGAATTATCTGGCCCTGAATGTCAATAGTGCTGATGACCTCACTCTTGACCCACCCACCCCCATCACGTGAGAGACGTCAGGATGTCAGCTCATCTCCCCTGCCAACTCCAATTGAACTGTGATTTATTAGCAATGCCTGCCACGGGCGCTGGATCAGAGAGTGATGCATGCATGCCATATACCGTGTATTTTATATTATATCTCCTTTGTGGGTCTCCTCTGAGACCCGAGACAGGAATAAAGTTCTAGGAGCATGCATGGTGACACTGAGAAACCCTGACCCAGATAAAGAAGGGAGGGAAGGAAGAAGGAAGAGACGATGGAAGAGTTTTTATCTAAAGAAAGTGGGCAGCCATTTAAAGGTAGGGGTTGTGACAACTGACTTTGAAAAGGTCTCTCTGGCTACCAGGTGCCCACAGGCTGTAGAGGGCTAAGGACTGGAGGCAGGGAGACACATGGGGAGCCTGTTGGAGTCACAGGGATGTGATCCATGTAGCTGTGTGCTCACTGCAGGCGGGCACTGACAGAGGACAGAAGACTCGGCATGAATTCCAGGGAGAAGTTCTGAATTTTGGTTACCACTTGGGGCTGGACGTTCTAAATAGTGAAGTAAGACTGTATTTGGGACTCAATGACCATGGAGTACGCAGAATAGCCACGAGCAGAAAAGTCTTTTCCTCCGACAGCGAGCACAGATTACCCCAGGATAGGATTTGTGAAGACAGAGGGAGGCAAGAGCCAAGTTCCATTTTGTTCAACATTCTCTCAGTCCAGCCTCACAGCATCCCCATGAGGTTGGCATTCTGACCCAACCCATTTCGCAGATGAGAAAAGGCAGGAAAAGCACTTGCCCTGTGTCACCAGCGAGCAAGTGACAGAGGTGGCATTCTCTCCCAGACCCGACTCCAAACTCCCCTCCTTCCCCACAACCAGGATAGGAGAGACCAGCAGGAAAGGCAAAGGGTGGTCCGTGGGCTTCAGCACCCCGAAGCCATCTCAGAGTCTACTGGCAGGGAACTGTCTCTCCCATCATGGTAACAATTCTCTAGGTCAGACTGGGGATGATTTCTCCTCCTAGGGGACAGTTGGCAGTATCTGGAGACATCTTGCAGGGTGAGGTTTGCTACCGGCATCTATGGGGTAGAGACATGGTGCTCAACGTTCTAGAAGGCTCAGGACAATCCCCTGCCCCTAACAAAGAATGATCTGGCCCAAAATGTCAACAGATCTGAGGCTTCAACTCCTGCCCCAGGATCTCAGCCCGATAAACACCAGTGACAGTGCCAGGAAGGGCCCAGGGGTGTGCTAGCTAAAGACACACTGAAAGGTCCTTCACCTGAGAACCTCGGGTCGGATGACTGAGTTGGAAGCTTGTCCTTTAAGCAGCTCCAGAGCAGGCGTTACTGATGGGCATTAGTGACAGGTCCAGCTGTCAGGGCACCACACAGTCTCAGCAAAGGGGGACTCCATCAGGCAGGCAGAGGAGAGTGTGGAAAAGCTGGTGGGGGAGGTCTGGGCAGCAGCTGTCACTGGAACCCGGGCCTCACCAAGAGGACATTGCCCCCGAATGCCAGGCATGCCACCAAGACAGCTGAGCTTGCTGGGGTGGGTGGGGGTGAGGGCGGGCAGACGGACATCTGAAGGGCACCAGTAAGAATGGAATTGTCTAGGTGCCTCTGTCCCCCACACGGGCAAAGCAGATGATCGACAGCTAAAAATACCAGGAACAAAAATGCCATCACAGGGCTGTCTGGCTGCCTGGTGCTGGATCCACCCGCTGGGCTCCCTGGAGTGGTGAGAACTGGGGTCCAGATGCCCAAGTCCTGAAAACCCCACTACCAAGGTGAGAAAAAGTGCAGTGGTGGAGCCTGAAATTCTGGGTTCAAATCTATGACAGGCACTTGCAGTTGGGCCCTACAAAGTGACTGCTCTTCTGAGCCTCAGTTTCCTCATCTGAAAAATGGGTCTACTATTAATTAGTGCCTTCTTCTCAGTGTTGTGAGGATGAAAGAGATGACAGGTAAAGCATTTAGCACACAGGAAGCTCTAGATAAGTGGGATGGTAATGATTGCTTTGGGGACCACAGTTTGGCAAGCTCACAGAGCAGTGGCTGGGTGGTGGCCGTGGTGGGCAGGCCTGCTTTCCCCAGTCCTTATTGTCTACCCTCAAGGATCTAGCACAGCCTTAATATCCCTTCCAAGACTCGGCCAGTTTGCGTGCATCCTTCCTCCACCAGGAAGTTATCACTGAAGGCAAGAACAACTCCACAAATGAAATGCAGCCAACAAGTGCCACAAAGCATCTTCCCAAAAACTCTTCACGAGGGACCTGGAGGGTGAGGTGGGGCTGGAGTGGGAAATGAGGCTGGAAAGGTAACTGATAATAACCGTGCGCGTGCACACACACACACACACACACACACACACACACACGAACTCATGGTGCAAGTATCTGTGCCTGGTGCTGAACAAAGCCATTTACACATATTGCATGAGTGGTAGCATGGAGGGCACTTGGAACAGTGCCTGGCAGAGTAAGCACACAATAAATGTTAACTGCTATCATGAGTATCACAATTACCTAGGTTTACTATAAAGGATATGTTCACAGCAGCATTATTTACAATAGCTAAGATCTGGAAACAGCCCAAGTGGCCATCAGTAGATGGATGAATGGATAAAAACATCAACAACAAAAAACGTGGTACATTTACACAATGGAATACACTGCAGCAGTAAAAAAGACGGATCTCTTACCCATTGAGACAGCATGGAAGGATGTGGAGAGTATTATGCTAAATGAAATAAGCCAGTCTGAGAAAGACAAGTATCACATGATCTCACTCATATGTGGAATCTAATGAACAAAATAAACTAATGAACAAAATAGATCCAGAGACACTGAAGCATGCAACAGACTAGCTTATTTCAGAGGGGAGGGAGTGGCGGTGGGAAGAGACTAACCAAAGAACTTATGTGCATATATGCATAACCCATGGGCACAGACAATAGTGCAGAGAAGGCCTGGGGAGGGCGTGGGAGCAGGGTAGAGGGGATCAATGGGGGGAAAATGAAGACATCTATAATACTTTCAACAATAAAGATAAATTTTAAAAATGATAATAAAGACAATCTTCTAAGATCAGCACTATTGTTTCCCCCATTTATCAAGTAAGAAATCTCAGGTTAAGTCACTGTCCAGGGCCCCACAGCCAAGAGGCACTGACCTGGAACCCAGCTTTCAAACATTGCACCATTCTGGTAGGTCAAGGTCAAGTGGCAAAAGATCTTAACTGTCAAGCCTAAGAGGCGAGGTTCTGTTAGATAGTGGGGAACCATTGAGTGTTCTGGAACATACGTGGGTCATCATCATTGTTCTCGGGGGAAAATATTTAGAGTATATTGGAGGCAAGGGAGGAGAGGCACCAGACCAATCAAGAGCCACTACCATAAGCCAGATCTGGGCAGGACAGGGGGAGAGAATGTACTCATAAGACATTTTAGAGGCAGAATAGATAGACTTTGTCACCAAAGGGACACAGAATCAAGGTGGCTGAATATTTGGGTCAGGGTACCTAAGAGAGAAATAAAGTTATTAATAGGAAAGGGGTTACGGAGAGGAAGAGGAGAGGAAATGAATTCATATTTGACCATGTTGTCTCTTTTACCCCCTCTCTCTCAACACAGGTGACAGCCAGCACTCTGGATTAAGAGCTGACATTTACTGGACACTCACTGTGTGCCCAGCAGTGCCCTAGTACTTCACACGTATTAGTTAACTCATTCAAACACCATGAGGACGCTTGAAGGCCCACTATTGTCCCCATTTGACAGATGAGGAAACTGAGGTGTGGTCTGCTCATGTTGCTTGCCCAAGTTGCACTCGGCACACAGTGGGTGGCCCATCAATGTGGCTGACCCATTTACCCTGGGTACAAGGCCCAGTCCTCTAACTGGCAGCTCTCGCTCACGCCTGGGGGCCCTGACGCAGGGAGATAGGCGCTATCACTTGATGACAGAGTCTATCAGCCACCCTGCTTTGGGCTGGCAGGGCCTGGTATGCCTTTGTTCCATAGGAGATGGCTGACTTCACCTCGGCCCTTAAAGGGGCATTACACCCCAAGGCAAGTTGACCTGCTAAGCCAGTTACTGGCAATGATATCCAAATGAGCACTTCTATGGCACTTTGCTGGGCCAGGCATTTTCCTAAATGTGAATGTTACTAAATTAACTTTTCATTTACTGGCATCAGCGTAGGAGTTGACTTGGTCTGCGGAAGAACGGTACTAAACAACCACACCGAGAAGGGGTTCCTTTTCACCCGACCAGGCAGGATATAACGACTTCGACTTGAATTCGGGGTACTGAAGAGAAGGACATGGGTCCTCCGTGTAGGGCTGGTGAATCTCCCCAAACATAACACATCTGTGCACACAGCCCCTGGGTCAAGATACATTCCCAGTGCCCCAGATGGCCCCCAATTACTTCTTGTTTTTCTCCAGTTCCGATTTAACTGGCATTCTATATGCAGTGGGTAGGTACTCACAGCAGAGATTCATTTTGCCAGTTCATCCACATACCATTTTGAGATTGAAAAGGTTAATGTTTACTTTAGGAAAACATCAGGAGCAGTGATCTGCAAAGCGGGAATCAAAGGCTTTACAGGAATGCAAACGTCCCTTACCTGTCAGGGGACGCGGGCAAAGGCGCTGGATCCCATTTCAGATGGAGGTTCCGACCCGGACACGCTCCACCCCAGGCTCCAAAGAGTCGGTGGAAAGAGGACAGTTCCCGGCCAAGGATTTCCCTCCATCTGGTTTAGGCCCCATTTTCCAGGCCTGAGAAAAGGTGAGGAACTTCCTGGTCCCGCGTGGGGGGTGCACCCAGGTCTGACAGTCAAGCACCCCAAAGCAGTCACAGTGGCTGACATTTATCACAGCGTTCATCCCATTCCATCCTCCTGACACCCGTGTGAGGTGCGTGCGCCATGCTCATCCCCGCGTTACAGATGCGGAAACTGTGACGCAGACAGAACAAACCTGCAGGGGAAGCTCACGCAGCCGGCCTGGATTCGCACCTCGGTTTATCCGACTCCCGAACTCGGGGCAGCCACACTGGGCCGTTCGGAGGAGAACCGGAAGGAAGTGTGCCTCGTCCTCAACCGGGCGGATGACAGGCACCTCGGAGGCCTTGGGGGCCTGTGGGCCGCAGCGCCCTGTCTCTGCTCGCCTCCAGCGTGGCCGCCTGGAAGCCTGATGCCGGCCAGAGTGCACCCGCCGGGGCTAAGGTCCCTGTCTCTGAGCCCCGGGAGCTCCGTGACTTTCACCGGCACATACCCTGTGGTGTGTGCGTTCCCTGCTCACCCTCCCGGCGTCAGAGTCCCGCGGAGTCCGCCTCTCCTCGGCTGGAGGAAGTGTTCCTGCGTAACAGCTGACCCTTGACCCACGCGGGTTTGAATGGCAGGGGTCCGCTTACAGGCGGGTGTGGTTTGGTTTAACCCCCAAACATGCAGTTGGCCCTTCGTATCCTCCGCGGGTTTCGCATCCGGGGACTCAACCCGCCGAGGGTCTACAACAGCATTTTCGCGCGTGCAACCGCAGATTCGCCACCGCGTGTCCGCCACGCCGTCTGGGTACGTGCGTCGCTTCCAGGCGCAGTTTGGCGAATCTGCGCATCTGCCTAAGCCCGTGGTTCTCACCCTTGGCTGCGGATTAGAATCACCTGGGAATCTTTTTAAAATCCTGGTTTCTGGGCCTCATCCTCCGGAACTTCTGTTTCTTTGTTACTAATGTTGTGCCCCCACCCCATCACAAAGAAACAGAATTTCCGGAGGATGAGGCCCAGACATCAGGATTTTAAAAAGATTCCCAGGTGATTCTAATGTGCAGCCAAGGTTGAGAATCACTGGTCTATGCGAAGGGCCGTCTGGAGTCAGAAGTTATGCGCGGATTTCCTGGGGGGCAAGCACCCGTAACCCTGGCGTTGGTTGAGGATCAGCCGTGCTGGCCCGCTTTCGGCCTCTCCTTCTGGCCTATTATTTGCATCTCTTGGTGGTTTTACTCCGAGGTGTTGTTCCCTGCACATCCTTTTCCCAGCCACTGCGGGGACTGCAACACCCTTTTTGGAAATTCACCTCCTTCATTGTTTCAGGTCACAAATCAGGTCTTGAAGTCCAGGAAGTCATTTTTGGGTTTCGCTGGTGTTTCCCTAAGTTTTGCTTGCTTCCGCTTTCGTTTTATGTAGTAAACCAATAGTTGGGCTTTAAAAATAATGAAACAATACACTGCTATGCTATCAAAACAGATCACTGTGCCACCACGTTACAGCTGAACGTGAATTCCTACTCTTGTCAGGTTGACCTTTATGATGTGTGTGTCCCTTACCTGAGTGAAGCTTCAGAGGTCATCGGACCCTCAGACAGCGTGTTGTCAGAGAATCGTGGGCAGAAAAGCTCTTGACCCGTCTGTGTGCCTGAGCATGTGTGTGAGTGTGCTTGCCAATGTGTGTGTGCATGGGTGCATGGGAGTGTTTTGCCTGGGCATGCGTGTGCATGTGCATGTGCAGTGCAGGTGCCACTTGAGTGTGTACACGCCTATGAATACACAACAAAACACGTATTTTGTTATTCAAGAGTCTGTTAGAAGATGCTTCGGGGTAATTCTAACCCATGTATAACTAGAGAGGGGGGAAAAAAACATCTTTTTTTGTCCAGGCAATAAATGGTTCTTGGGTTTGTGCCTCCAAAATGGAATTTTTTTTCTCACCGAGAAGGAAAGTGAGTGATGACTGCCATTTACCGAGAACCCGCCTGGCCCCTAGTGAGTGCTCGGTAAGTGAGTTATTAAGTAACCGACAAGTATTTGTTGAGCAGTTGCTTTGTGCCGGCCACGAGTGCGTGGTGAGGACCCTGCCCTCCAGAGCTGTCTACTGACACTGAACAACAGAAATAAGTGAATTCCGCTCTCTCACGCTGTGGTGCATAGTGCATTAGGGGGTGAGAAAGGCTGTGGAGAAAAACAGAGCACGGAGTGCGGGGCGTGAATGGCTACTTTCATCAGGCGGCGGGGGAGTCTCACTGAGAAAGTGACATTGAGCAAAGATCTGAAGGAGGAGAGGAAGGGAGCCCGGCAGATGTCGGATGCAAAAGCATTCCGGGTAGAGGGACCTGCAGGTGCAAAGGCCCTGAGATGGGGCCTGTGCCTGACCATGTGAGACTTCTCATCCCCTCTCCCTGCCATTTTCCATCTCAAAACTGACAAGCACAAGTGTCGCCCGCCCAAGCGCTGCGGAAAGCATCTCTCCCGTGACCCAGCCGCCTGCCTCTTTAACCTTGAATGCCTTTTTGGGTCTCAAGTGTCACCAGGTGTCGAATGAGCTGCCCTTACTTCAGAAGAACGGCATGGGGTGGGGGGTGGGGGGGGCCTTACCTATTAACTGCCAAAAGTGGTCATGCGGTTATTTTTAAACATGGGGAGGAAGTATTTATTGTTCAGGCGAGGAGAGTGGGCAGCCCGTGGGATTCTTCTAGGGAACCAGCGCTGAGTCCTTTCCACCATGGTGAGTAGCCAGGGCTCCCGGAGGTGAGTACTGCTGGGAGGACGAGAAGGGGACCCCCTATAAGCAAAGGACTGAGGGGTCAGCAGGGGGGAGGGGCAGTGGCTTTTGAGGACCCCAGGCTCCGGTGGGGAAAGCGCTGCTGGCTATGTCCGCATAGAGGATCCCCAATCAATGCCCTGGTAAGCCACAAATAACAGCAGCTCCCGGGGACTTGCAAAAACAAAATAAGAGAGTTGGCTTTTTTATGGCTTGTCTACTGACCTCCGGAGGAATCAATAACTCCCAGGGCTTGCAAAATGGGATTGAACGCTTTTAAGGATCAAATTGTAATTCTTTTCTCTTGTTCGGGCAGCTGGGGGAAAGATCTTTTTGTTTTCACCTTTTGAACTTGCAAAATTAAAACCTTTCTCCAGGCGCAGTTCGGTTAGGTGTCCCCCTCCCAAAGCAGGAAGCCCCCAGATTAGGGCCAGCAGAGGAGAGTGGTCAGGAGCACAGACCCTGGAGCCAGACTGCCCAAGTTCAACTCCAGCTCTGCTTTTTGCTTTGTGACCTTGGGCAAGCGACCCAACCTCCCTGAGCCTCAGTTGCCTCCCCAGTAAAAAGGTGACGGTAATAACAGCATCTACTTGACAGAGCAATTACGAGGATTGAATGAAATAATGTATGTACCCGTGTTTAAGCTGTGACTATTTAAAGTCTTCTTTGCACTATCTGTGTGGTGCAAGGCCGGAACATTTAGAGAGATTTCGCTGCCATTTGGATCAGGGGGAAATGGTGTGTGTGGGTGGGGGAGCGATTGGGTTTTAACACCCTGAAAAAGTGTCATTTCATCCCGACGTTCCTCATGGTTTCGTTGAGCCTGACTCCCGCCCCCAATCAATTCTGCTTCTGTGCATTTACTGAACTTTTTGTGAAATGCATTGGAACAAAAGCAGCTGGGCCCTGTGGGGGCTGATCTGAAAGCATGGCTCCATCCCCAGAGACACACCTAAACTCCTAGTTTTAAAATATTTTTTAAATATGTTTTTATTGATTTCAGAGAGAGGAAGGGAGAAGAAAGGAGAGACGGAAATATCATGATGAGAGAGAATCAGCCATCAGCTGCCTCCTGCACGCGCCCCACTGGGGACCTAGCCTGCAACCCAGGCATGTGCTCTCACTGGGAATCATTTCGCCACCTCCTGGTTCATAGGTGGACACTCAACCACTGAACCACACCAGCCGAACAAGCTTTTAAAAAGAGCCTGCTGCAAGATCCTCAATCTCTTATGATCCACCAGAACCAGGGGGGCCTTTGAGAAATATCATGTTGTGTCATGTTATCCCTCCAGCATCAGTGTTTTGAGAGGATTGTGGACACCATACCCCCATTTTACAGATGAGCAGCTGAGATTTACCCAGAGACAGGGCCTGAGCTAATTTTCTAATTTCTGACTCTTTTAATTGATGCCTTTCCCCCCCACTCTAGGCACCCAAGAAAGCCAAGAAGAGAGTCGAGGGCGCCAATTCCAACGTGTTCTCCATGTTTGAACAGACCCAGATCCAGGAATTTAAGGAGGTGGGTGCAGCTATGGAATCATTAGCCTGGAGGCAGAGTCCCACCCTTTGGGGAGCACCTTCCCCTCATTCGTGTTCCCCATGGGAACCTCTCGCTTAGATGTCTTTAGCCTCCAAACAACCCCAGATTTTTAATAACTTTTGCTAATCATCAAAGTAAAGCTTTTGTTGTTGAAAATGTAGGAAAATCTTCAGAACACACAAATGACCTATAATTCTACAACCCAGAGATAGATTATCAGTTAACATTTGGGTATACAGCCTTCTAGTCATGTTTGTTATATATATTTGTTAAACAAAGTTACAGTCTTCTGCATCTGCCAAAGAGTGTCTGGTAGTTTTCTTTGAGCAATTCAGTATCAACATTTTCTATCATTTATTTAAACCACTTCCTACAGTGGGATGTTACATGTGTTTAGAATGTTTTATTTTTTTCATAAGTAACACATTTTTGCTTGTATCTTTGGTTATTTCCTTGGAATAAAATCCTAAAAGCAGAATTGCTAGGTCAGAGGAATTAAATACATACATACATACATACATACATACATAGCAGCCCTGGCCTAGTGGTTCAATTGGTTAGAGCGTCATCCCGTATACCAAAAGGTTGTGGGTTCAATCCCCAATCAGGGCTCATGCAGGAGGCAACCAATTAGAAGTTTTTCTCTCACATTGATGTTTCGTTGGTCCAAATTGTCCTCCAGAAATGAGATGCTAATTCCTCCTCCCATTGGCCCCAAGAGGAAAAAGTACTTTTTTCTCTCACACCTCTGTCAACATTGGCCAATAGTCTAAAATATTTTTGCCAGTCTGAGAGATGGAAAACAGTATCTCTTGGATTTCGAATTTTACAGTCCTCGATTGTTGAGTACCAGCGAGGTCTGAAACCCTATCACATTCTCCAGGACTGTGCCTTATGAAGAAACTAAGTACCAATCAGGCAAAACGAAGCCACCGCGTGAAACATTAGAATCACCTGGGAATCTTTTTAAAATCCTGATTTCTGGGCCTCATCATTAGTATCAAAGAAACAGAATTTCCAGAGGATGAGGCCCAGTAATCAGGATTTTAAAAAGATTCCCAGGTGATTCTAATGTGCAGCCAAGGTTGAGAACCACTGGCTTAGAAGGACAGGCAATTAATTCTTTTCCCAGCAGTTGTGATTGGCTCACACTGAGGCACCCACGCTCCCAGACCCGGCCCTTCAGAGGAAAATACGCTAAGCTTTGCTAAAGCGGCCAGTGTGTTTTATACCAAAGGGGAGACCACTGGGGCGTCCAAATGGGATGTGCACACTTGCACCTTTTGTCCCCACTAACTTTCAGTCACAGGAATGTTGTGTCCCACAGGCCACCAGGGAAAGAAGAATTCCTGGGATGAAATGTCATATCTGAACTTAAAATAGTCACCTTCCAGGGAGAAAAAAGCCACCACCCCTCTCCTTCACCCCATCCCAACCTCTGAGAGGAGATCAGCTGCTGGAGGTGGGGACAGGGGACAGGGTTCCAGCTGCCACAAAGAACTCAAAAAAAATAGTGATGACATGTCGTTTATAAAATCCCTGGGCATTTACACAGCTCTCAGAGTTTCCCTGCCAGCTAGCTGAGAAAGACTACCGGCTGTCTTTTACAGACAATGTGGGCTGGCGAGTCGGGGGGCAGACATGAGACCCTGGTTTTTAACTTGTTTTCTTTTTCAATAACAGCTTTATAGAAATACAATTCACATACCACATATTGGCATTTTAAAAGTAAGTGTACAGTTCAGGGCTCTTTAGTACAGTCGCGGAGTTTTGCAACCATTATCCCTATCTAATTTCAGAACATTTTCATCGCCCTCAAAAGAAACCTCATACCTGTCAGCAGTCACTCCACACTTCCCTCTTCCCCAGCCCCTAGTGACCACGGGTCTATTTTCTGTCTCTATGGATTTGCCTACTCAGGACATTTCATAGAAATTGAGTCACACAATATGTGGCCTTTTGTGCCTGGCTTCTTCCACTTGGCATTGTGATTCAAGGCTCACCTATATTGTAGTACCTGCCATTATTTCCTTCCTTTTTTTATGGCTGAATGGTATTCCATTGTATATCAGGGGTGGGGAACCTTTTTTTCTGCCAAGGGCCATTTGGATATTTATATCATCATTCACAGGCCATATAAAATTATCAACTTAAAAATTAGCCTGCTATATTTGGTCAAACATTTAATTAACTCACCCCTAGCGCCTTGGCAGGGCCAGACCAAATGATTTTGAGGGCCTTATATGTCCCGCAGGCCGGGTGTTCCTCACCCCTGGTATAGATAGACCACAGTTTGTTTATCCATCCATCCACTGATGGACATGTGGGCTGTTTCCGGTTTGGGGCTGTCATGAATCATGCTGCTGTGGACATTCATGTTCCGGTTTCTGTATGGACAGAGGTTCTAATTCTCTCGACTGGAAACCTGCCAGATGAGTTTCTGGATCATACGGTAACTCTATGCCTAACATTTTGAGGAACTGTCAGATTGCTTTAAATCTTTGACTCTGGATTTAATGTCCTTCAGTGTTCCTTGAAAATCCTGGAATCCCACTTCCCGTACCCCCTGGCCCAGCCTCTTGGGCTCCTGCCCCCCGATTTTTCCTGAGCTGACCAGCCAACCACCTCCCTTCCACAGGCCTTCACCATCATGGACCAGAACAGAGATGGCTTCATCGACAAGAACGATCTGAGGGACACCTTTGCGGCTCTTGGTACGTTGCCCCTCTGGGCCTGCAGGAGGGTCCATCCCACGCCCATGAGGGCCAGCAGGTGGGACCATCTAAACGGTGAAGAGCTTGTCGTTTTCCAAAGAAACAGCTCAACCTAGATTGACCTTTAAGACAAATTTCAGAGGATAGGAAAGAAGAGTCTAACTGTTGAGTGTCCTCATATCTTTTCTTTTTCTTACTTTTTGTGTGTGTGATTTGAATGCAGTGCCAGCTCACAACAGGACACTTGGAAAATTTAGAGAAGTTTAAAGGAGAAAACAACAGTACCCTTTAGGCCACACTCCACTGTTAACATTTCAGCCTCTAAGTCTTCTCTAGGTATATTGGAGGGGGAGGTTAATAATTGGAATCATTCTATTTTGGATTCAGCTTTTTAAAATGTCCATCTCAAATGTGAACATAAGTGCATGGAGCTTTTTCATAATATACTAGAGGCCCGATGCATGAAATTCGAGAGCAGGCCTTCCTTCCCCCTGGCTGCCGGCACTGGCTTCCCTCTGGCACCCGGGACCCAGGCTGCCCTCCGGCAGCCAGCACCCAGGACTCAGGCTTCCCTGGCAGAGGGAGGCCCTGCCGACCCACCACAGCCCGCAGGTCGGTGGCCTGGGGCGATCATGGAGCTCCCCAATTGATCACCCCACTGGCCAGTGGCGTGGGCCTCCCTCTGTGGGGCAATCATGGGGCAATGGCTGAGCCCCCAACCAATCACATTGCACCCACCTTGGCTGACCTGGCACCAGTGGGTGTCATAGCGTGGTCCAGGATGGTCGTCCGGATGGTCATTCCTCTGTTCGGCTGTTCGGTCGATTTGCATATTACCTTTTTATTATACAGGACATGTCCCGCCTGCCACCACTCACCCCCTCCACACACACATACACACTCCGATCCCTAGAGCTCAGGGTCACTGTGAACAGCAGTACAGGTTGTGCACTGCACAGTTCGACAGACTCCTCTTCATGTTTGTAGCCATTGTGGATTTTTATATTTAAAACATAAATTATCCTGACCTGGCCAGTGTGGCTCAGTTGGTTGGAGCATCATCTCATATACTGAAAGGTTGCGTGTTTGTTACCCAAAGGCAACCAATCTATGTTTCTCTCTCACAGCAATGTTTCTCTCTCCCTGTCTCTCTCTCTTTCTCCTTCCCCCCTCTCTCTTATCCTCGGGTGAGGATTAAAAAGAATAAAAATAAATTAAGAAGGGGTATCTTTTTCTAATTTGCTCAAGGGTCCTATAGAGGCCTGCGGCAAGCGTGAGGAGGTATGTCAGAATCTCCGAGGCTGCCTGGGTTACAGCAGCCATAATTTGAACAAGTACCCTCCAGGGACTCTGATCTGTCTCTCCCACCTCCGGCTGAGAAGGGCCAATGTATAAGATGGCCATTTCCCATTGGCGTAAAATATTAAAGTATCTGTATAAAATGTTCCAGGTTCTAAAGACACTATTTTAAATATAACTAACCCCTCCTACATCAGAGTTTGGCCTGGCTATTATAAATAACACTGTCGGGAACATCTTCTCACGTGAATCTCCGGCGGGTCCTCTCTGTCTCTGATTGTTCTTAGACTAGGTTCCCTGAAGTGAAATTACAGGGCAAATGCCAGGGTGCTGCGCGCTGTTTCCGTCCCGGCTGGGAGGCCCTGAGCGTGTGTTTCCTTTCCTAGGGCGTGTGAACGTGCAAAACGAGGAAATCGATGACATGATCAAGGAAGCCCCAGGTCCCATTAACTTTACGGTGTTCCTAACGATGTTTGGGGAGAAACTTAAGGGTAAGCTGGTGTGCATCTGTGTGTGTGTGCATCTGTGTGTATGTCTGTCTGTCTTTATGTGTCTTCATCTTTGGGTATGAATTAGAGCACTAGGAGAATAGACAAGGATTGCCAGGAGACAGAGGCAGGGTAACATTGGGGGGAAAGAATAAAAACAGCAGCTAGCCCGGCCGGCATGGTCCAGTGGTTGAGCGTCGACCCATGAGCCAAGAGTTCACCAGTTTGATTCCTGGTCAGGGCGCATGCCTGGGTTTCGGGCTCAATCTCCATTAGGGGGCATGCAGGAGGCAGCCAATCAATGTCTCTCTCTCATCGATGTTTCTATCTTTCTCTAAAAAAAACAAAGACAGCAGCTAATGTTGCGCCAAGGCACCCACTGAGCCAAAGTTCATGCTAAACATTCTGTACGCATGACCTCATTTAACAGCATCTAGGAATGGGATCTATCCTGCTCCCCAGTCTGCAGATGGGGACTGAGGCTCAGAGAAAGTCACATAGCTAACTGGAGTCAGGATTTGAATCCCAGTTTTTCCAAATCTAGATCCACCTTTGACCTTGAGTTTTGCTCAAAAATAACTGGATTCTTAACCCACTCTTTAAAAAATATCAAGGCTCAGTGCTCAGAGGAAGGCAGGGTCTCTTCTCCAAGGAAAATAGCCTTTGCCCTGGCCCCCCAACCTGGGCAAGGGAGGTGGGGGGCGTAGGTCCTGCTTCCTGGGGTCCAACAGGTTCTAAGCCACCCGCAGCACCTTTCAACCCTGTTTCCTGTTTCAGGGGCAGACCCTGAAGAGACCATCCTCAACGCGTTCAAAGTGTTTGACCCCGAAGGCAAAGGGGTGCTGAAGGCTGATTAGTGAGTGGGGTCTATGGGGGAGGATATGGGAGCTCCCTGCTTCCCCGACACACACCTTGAGCCAACACCTGCTTTTCTCTCTCTGCAGCATTAAGGAGATGCTGACCACACAGGCGGAGAGATTTTCCAACGAGGAGGTAACAGGGCCCTTTGGACACTCTCTGCACCCCAGCTCCTGGCATCACCCTTCTGGGGACTCCATCTTCCCCTTTTTTAAAACACCCCTGACCCACACTGAGACAGAACCCGCCATTGTTTACTGAGCCCTTATCCCATGCCATTCTCTCAATCACCCCACGAGGTCAGAACTAGTATTATTGTCATTTTATAGATAGAAAAACTGAGGCCCAGGGAAGTAAATTCACTTGCCTAACAGGACAACACTGACGGTAAATGCAGGTCTGACTCCAGGTCTACCTCCCTCACAATGCAGGGAGTCCTGGGTAGAGCACCAAACTCCTGATGGAGGAAGGGTGGCATGCAGGTACCACAGACTGTCACGTAGGCTCCGCACTACACAGTTCTCCTGGAAGCTGTTATAATATACTAGAGGCCCGGTGCATGAAATTCGTGCACAGGTAGGGTCCCTAGGCCTGGCCAACGACCAGGGCTGATCTGTGGGGCAACTGGTGGGGTGACCGGTGGCTGGCCTGGGGCCTGCAGGCTGGGGGCAGCTCCTGCATTGAGCATCTGCCCCCTGGTGGTCAGTGCATGTCATAGCGACTGGTCGTTTCAGCAGTAGTTCAACCATTCGATCGATTTGCATATTAGGCTTTTATTATATAGGATATCAGAGTGTGTATTTGTTGCAACAGTTTCCCAGCAGATGGCAGTAAAGTGTCTTTATAATTTTTTTTTTTAAATCAGAGTATATCATTTTCTGGCAGGTGGCAGTAAGACGCCTGGAAGAAGGGACACTTTATACTTTGCCAAAAGTCCTATATGAACCAACAACAGTCTTATCAACATTATTAATGTTCCATAAGGCGTCTATTTAAAATAGTCCCTACTCAGGCCTGATTCCATCAAGTTCCACATTTTACTAAAAACTCTACTTAGATTTTTCTCTCCAAAACTCAAGCAGTAAAAAGAGCCTGCCTTCCCCTTGGGACCTGCTCCTTAACCGCCCTGTGCCCCAATATCCTCATCTGTAAAGTAAAGACAGTAATAGAACCGACCTTAGTACACTGTGAGGATTAAACAAGTGAGTATGTGTACAGTGCTGACATGTGGTAAGGATAATGTTATCACATGTTAGCTATTAGTAGCCAGTATGTTTTTTTAAGATAACTAGCCAATATTTTTTAAATGTGGAAACTGCGTGTTTTGTTTTTAATCTAGATTTCTAGACTCAGATTCCCTCAGAGTCTGATCTCCTTAACCACGCGGCCATAAGCAGCTGGCCCTGAGCAGTTGCCACTTTTTGTAGGTGGCCCATGTGTCCCTATTTAGCCATAGTCCCCACCAGGCCCATGTTGCTCCCTTACATAACCTGTCCAGCTCCTTTGCACACTTGAGTGTGTGATCCCTGTTTTATTGTCTCCGGTTGGGTTCTGGGGGGGACATCCCTGCAGAGTGGCCCTTTGGGGTCAGCACCTGGGAAGGAAGGGCAAGGAAGGAGGAGGGCTGGAGGGAGATACTGACCCAAGGAGTGACCTGGTTGACACTCCCGGTGGCTAGAATAGCCCTCCCGAGAGGTCCCACGCTGGGCCCACACTGATCAGAGGCTATGGGCTGCCCCAGGAAGGGTGTGACCTTGGGTCCTGCAGCTCTGCAGCAGCTGGGTGACAAGGCCTGCCTGGAGGGGGTCTAGTGACACATCTCCATGTCTACTACCCCCCTGACACGAATCCTCACCATCCCCATCCCATACCCGCACCCCCACTGCCTCTCCATCAGGCCTGCCCCTGCACACAGCCCTCCTTCCTTCTTCCCCTCCCATCATCCTCTGCACCTCTTGCTGGTTCATTGCAGATTGACCAGATGTTTGCCGCCTTCCCCCCTGATGTGACTGGCAACTTGGACTATAAGAACCTAGTGCACATCATCACCCATGGAGAAGAAAAGGACTAAGGGAGGGGCTCACGGCCCAACCTGGGCTTGTCTTTGTGGGGAGGGGGAGGGGGTCCCTGCTCTCCTATCACTTGGCCCAGGAAAGCCACCATCCCTGCCCCCTGGCCTGTTAGCTGTGGCTGCCTCATGTATCTACCTCCACCTTCTTTGCAGCCTGGGTGGCTTATTGACACCACATGACCATACATCCTCAGATGGAAATCCATGCAGAGGCCACGTCCAAATAAACAGGAGGTCGTGTATTTGTCCACGGTGTTTCTCTGACAGTAGGGACTGCAGAATGGCTGGCTCTTTGCTGATTCCCACAAAGGCAGAGTAAAAGCTAGTGATGGCCCTGCTGTCATTATTATTGAATCTTAGTGACTATTTAAAATAGACCTCAGCCACTCAGCACTATTTCTATCAAGGGTTACATTTTACTGGAATGTTAACTAGAGCTCAAGCAGTTGTAGAGCCCAGCTTCCACGACATCCTTTCCCCCACGACACCATTGGAGTGCTCCTCCAACAAATGTGCTTAGACAGGCCCCGTGATGACTTAAGAGGAAGAGGCCGCACATGCATCCTAAGAATATGTTCATTTGGAAAAAAAAAAAAAATCACATCTGTTCATTGTAAGAGATGAATTTCTAATTTGAGATAAAGTAGAACTTGTCTACTTCTCTCTAGGAAGTTGGAAAATGGGTGCTGATTTCTGACTCTGAGGTCCAGGAACTAGGCCTAGGCATGAATTGACTCTTGATTTTGAGTGATCAAAGTCATTGTTAAAGCATTTGGGTCTATTTTGGCTGAGAATACCAACTTAGGAAACAAATGGGTTCACGTAACTGAGAAGTCCAAGGGCCTCAGGCATAGCTGCATCCAGGAGTTCACAGGTGCCATCAGCACTTGAGGAGGCCTCTCCCCTGCTCTGCTTTCTTTCCTGTTGCTGGGCTCTCAAAGGTAGCAAAACGGCTCCTGTCCATCCCCTCAGCAATCTTACTGGAACGAGGGCACATCTCTCCCAGCTGCCCACCATCCCAGAAGAGGGCCTTTGGGGTATCTAACCAACCCTGAAACAGGTGGAGTGCTCTGACTGGCAGAGCTGGGTCACATGATTAACCCTCATCTCATCCTGGGGCTAAAATTGGCCCCTTCCCCAAACACATGGCTGTTCCCCAGATGCCTTTCAGGAAGAAGAGGAATGAACGTCAGACCCTCGTAAGTTTTCAAGAGAATCCCAAGAACTCGGGACACAGCCCAAGCGAATGATGGGATGGGAGCCAAGAGCTGAAAGTGGGGGTGGGAGTGGCAGCTGGAGCCACCTAGAAGGAATGACGGGGTCCAGGCAGTCAGAAGAGCCAGACTGGAGAGAGTCTTCAAGGCTCAAGAATAACCTGCAGGAGCTCAGGGGCAGCCCCGTCAGCACGAATGACGACCTCAGCCTGGGCTGCCGGGAAACGGGGCCCCTTTCAAAGTCAACAGCAAGCTGGGTAGGCAAGGACCCAGGGCGCCCCACTATGTCCCACTCACTGCAATGACCCACATGCCTCATGCCCAGAACCTGCAGAAACACAGCCAGGTCCCGGGAAGGTCTGGGAGGGGCCCCAGCTCAGAGCATTCAAGTGAAGCGTGTGCGTCAGGGCAAGACGCCCTGGACACAGCTCTGCAGTGATATGTTCACCC
>NW_006294609.1:3944484-3945287 GCF_000327345.1 Myotis davidii | reverse complement strand
GGCGGGGGGGGCGAAGGGAGAGAGATACAGAGGTTATGTGGCTCACAGTTCCTGCCTGTGAATGGCTGCTGCACCCCCATGTGATTCTGCGATGTGAAGATCAATATTTTGGCTTCCCCACTGGCCCCTACGCTTTACTCGTCCCTGCTGCACCGAGTTGACATGACAAGGGGGACCTGTGCTGACCACAATCTCAGGTTTTCAGGGGCCATGGTGGCCTCACACAGCTCTTGGATCCTGTGCGGGCTTTAGACCTCAACCCCTCCTGCTCCTCTACCCTGTTCCCAGGTGCTCC
The DNA here is from genome assembly GCF_000327345.1 of Myotis davidii. Taxonomy (NCBI): domain Eukaryota; kingdom Metazoa; phylum Chordata; class Mammalia; order Chiroptera; family Vespertilionidae; genus Myotis; species Myotis davidii. Next base: position 3,944,992 of record NW_006294609.1, on the reverse strand, counting down.
CAGCGCCCTAGTCTCCTAGCAGTGAGTATGAAGAGGCAGGGGGGTTACAGAACAAAACATTTATTCTCTCGGGTTACGGTACAAATGCGGCCCCACCCATGTCAGATGCTGACTACCTTCTTCTTGGGGTTCAGGTCATCCTCCTTCTCAGGAATGCTGTCGAGCTGCAAATCCCTATTTCGAGAGTCCCTCACGATGCTGTTGCCAAGCACCATCTGCCGAAGGCTGCTGTGGTCCAGGGGCTGTTCCACTGCGCCGAAGGGAGACTCGGATGAAGAGTTCGAAAGTCGAACCCAGCACACCTCCCCCCCAGGGACAGTGCCTCTCTGCCCCATTCGTGGGTGCCCAAGGCAAGAATGTCCAAGCCTGGTTTGGGTTCCCCCACAATGCTGGGGTTGGAGTATGACCATTCTCGAGGTTCAGGGCAGAAGAGGATAGGCAGGGATGTACTGCTCAGGGATGCCCGGACAGTAACTGTTGTTTTCTCCCAGGTGAGTTTGGTTTAATC
>NW_006294609.1:3943781-3944448 GCF_000327345.1 Myotis davidii | reverse complement strand
CCCCCCCCGCCCCCGCCCCGTGCCGTTGTTCAGGAGGTAGACAGCACAAGGATGCCAGGTGGAGACAAATGAATAAATGAATGATGAATGAATGAATGGGCTGAAATCCAGCCCTACTAGATTGCCAAACCACGTGTACCCAAAAGGGGCACCTTTTTCTAATTAATGTGCCCAGAGGGGGTGCCTCTTTTAGTTCACACATGTGAGCCACAGAGGTGAGTGAGCTAAGAGAAGCCAATATTTATCAACATTCCCCTGAACACAGGAGCAGACATCTGACCTTGCCATCTATGCCCACAAACCACCTCTTTCCGGAATTCAAAGGGCCAAGGGAAGCTGTCCTAAGGCGGCTGACACCAGACCCAGCTTTCACTCCTGCTAAGTTTCGGTTGCCTCGGCTAAATCGAACAGAAGGCGTGCCCACACGTGCGCATGCGTGTTGGCAGGTCTTTCCATCCATCCCTGGCACACCTGCACGCTTGAAATGCTGCTCAGAGAGGCGGGGCAGCATTTTCAAAATCTACTTTTTTCTCTGATTACTAAAGTAACACAGTTCATTGTAAAAAAAAAAACAACAAAAAAAATTTGGTGAAAGGTATGGAATAATTTTTTAAGGGTCCTCATTAATATAATTGTAGTTCAATTCCACATCCTTCAAAACACACCT
>NW_006294609.1:3943059-3943638 GCF_000327345.1 Myotis davidii | reverse complement strand
TCTCTCTCTCTCTCTCTCTCTCTCATCATATATATCAGGGTTATGAAGGCCTGTCCAGTGCATTGTACAATTGTTGGATTTTAGCAGCATCCCTGGCCCCTAATGCCAGTAGTATCCCCTCCTCCAAGTTGTGACAACCAAAAGTATCTCGGGTCATTGCGTAATGTCCCCTGGGGATCCATTTCCTCTGTTTAATCACTGATGGGAAGTGCCCAGCGAGTGCCCGGCACCCATAGGCCCGAAAGGCGGCGGCACTGCCCACACTGCTGATGTGAGGGGATGCCTTTCGGATGGAGCACGGGAGCCTGAGGCCATCTCGTATCTTACCCCCTAAGCCCACTCATGCTGGGTTTCAGGCCTACGTGTGTGCATGCGCATTGTCAATTCAGAGAGCCCATAATTTAAAGCAAATTTGGAAAAGGATCCCCACGCACCCTTTTGCTCCATGCTCAGCACTGAGGATCTCCAAGTCTAGCTGAGCCTGCCCTCCTTGGTTCAGAGAGACTGCACCCCTTTCTCTCCCTGCTTTATCGCCAGCTTTATTTCCTGTCCTGTTGATGCAAAGCTGGCTTCTGAAAT
>NW_006294609.1:3920895-3923797 GCF_000327345.1 Myotis davidii | reverse complement strand
CGTGCCCACACGTGCGCATGCGTGTTGGCAGGTCTTTCCATCCATCCCTGGCACACCTGCACGCTTGAAATGCTGCTCAGAGAGGCGGGGCAGCATTTTCAAAATCTACTTTTTTCTCTGATTACTAAAGTAACACAGGTCATTGTAAAAAAAAAACAACAACAAAAATGTTTAACGCAGAAATGTAAAGTTCTCTGCAAATTACCACCCAGAAATATCTGCTATAAGTTGCCTCTACATTCTCTTTGTTCTCAAGTGCATAATCAAGGTTGCCCTCTCTTCTCTTCCTCCTCCTCGTCCACCTCCTCCTCCTCCTCCCCCTCCTCCTCCTCCTCCTTCTCTTCCTCTTCTTCCTTCTTCCTATTCTTATTCTTATTCTTCTCTCTCTCTCTCTCTCTCTCTCATCATATATATCAGGGTTATGAAGGCCTGTCCAGTGCATTGTACAATTGTTGGATTTTAGCAGCATCCCTGGCCCCTAATGCCAGTAGTATCCCCTCCTCCAAGTTGTGACAACCAAAAGTATCTCTGGACATTGCCAAAAGTCCCCTGAGGAGAAAAACATCTCCCCCCGCCCCCCCCCCTCCCCCGTTGAGAACCACTGAATATATAGATATATTATATACCATCACATTCTTTTTAGTGGCTGTGTGATAGCCTATTGTGTGGAATGAATGGTAACTTCTTTAGCCAATCTCTAATGAGTGGGCATTTCAGTCATTTCCAGTTTGGGGCTGCAGTGAATATCCTACCACCTTCATCTTAGAGCCCCGAATACGTTTTTCCTGGATGACCAACTCCCACAGGTGAGATTACAGGCTTAAGGCATATATCCAGTTCTCAGGCTTCCCATACATGCTGCCAACCTGCCCTCCCCAAACCAAGTGGGGCCGATTTTATCCCCAGATTCAGGGAGAAGGGCTGGTTCCTCACCCCCCTTGCCATGAAGGGGAGCATCATGAACTCTGAAAGGAAAGAAGATCAATGGGAGGCTTCTGGATGGGGAGGGACCAAGGGAGGTCGTGGGTGAAGTGAGACTCAAGAGCACAGGGTGAGGGTGAGAGATAAGATGAGCCCCTAATCTGCCAATTTGGAAATCTTGGATATTTTAAGATTCATTTTATTTTATTAAATGTATTTTTGTCAATTTCAGAGAGAGAGGGAGAGATAGAAGTGTCAATGGTGAGAATCACTGATTGGCTGCTTCCTGCACATCCCCTACTGGGGATCGAGCCCTTGACTGGAATTGAACCTGGGACCATTCAGTCCACAGGCCGACACTCTAGCCACTGAGCCAAACCAGCCAGGGCTTAAGATTCATTTTAAATGGTCATAAAATAGTTGTGATTTTAAAATCTATCCAGGATAACTAAACGTCAGGATCTGCAGCGAGGCCATTGGGCCACAGGGAGAAGCCTCCCTAAGGGAACCATGTCAAGTGGCCACAGCCAAGAAGGTACCGGATGAAAGCGATGGGCTCATAAAAAGGGGGAAACTGAGGCTCAACACTGCAGACTCTCCTGACTGCAGACTTCCAAGGAGCCTTGACCCAGCAACCTGGGCAGATCTGGGTAGAAAGAGAACTCACCCTCATCCAGCCTGTCGGTGAAGGGGTCAGTCCTGAGCACTGGGGGGGTGACCTTCATGGGTTCTGCGATCTTGAAGAGGGCAGAGCTGTCCCAGAAAGGGTTGCTGAATGTCGGCAGGGTCTCGGTGTCGGCCTCTTCCATATCCAGGAGCCGCCTGAAGGACTCTAATAGCAGCAGGTCGTTGGTCTTCTTTTCAATAATGGCTGGGGGAAAACAAGGCGATCAAGATCACCACCAAGAGGGGAATCTCGGGGAATCTCGGGGAATCTCGGGGTGGTGCCCCCCGCCCCCCCCCTCCCGCTGGAGAGGAAGGGAGGGAATAGGAAGTGGGGGCTGCCGTGAGCTCTTACATGGACAATGGCTTTCTCTTGGGTTACACCATGCATTCTTAAGGGGGCAGTATCACCCCAAAAAGGTAAAATTTGGTTCTTGAGAGGCAAAAAGTAAACTGATTCTCTAAGGTGGGGGTGGGGAATGTGTGGCCCACGGGTGAAATCATTTGGTCTGGCCCAGCCAAGGCATTAGGGGTGAGTTAATTAAATGACCGAATATAGCAGGCTAATGTTTGCTAGTAAGTTGATCATTTGTATGGCCTGAGAATGACGTTATAAATATCTAACGGCCAATGGCTCTGAGCAGACAAAAAGGTTCCCCTCCTGCTATAAAGTATAAAGCACGCATACAAGACATAAACAGCTATCCTTACATCTGTTTATGTCCTGCATGTATATGTGTGCTTTATACTTTTATACTTTATACTTTTATAATTTAGTGTATCAACAGTATTAAATTCTTATGAGGATGGGGCAGTCAGGGAAAGAACATCTAAAAAGGCTCCTTAGAAGGTGACTATAAAAAGAAGGTTGAGAAACATTGGGTTACAGTAAAAACTGGAAGCCTGGGCCTGCCCTGCTTTAAACTACTGATTTTTCCTCAGTGCTCTCTCTGTCTCAGACTTCAGGCCTTGCTCATTTAGGCAGGCTGTTCCTTCTGCCTAAAATGCTTTCACTACACCTTCCCTGAATAACCCCTACTGGAGTTTTAAGACCCAGGTTAGGCCCTGCCCCCTGCAGGAATGTTTCCCGGATCTGTCTGGGTTAGGGAAGCTGCCCTTTCCCCTGTGTTACATAGCCCCATGCAGTCTCCAGAGTCATTCATTCATTCTACAAATGATTATTGGATGCCTACTAAGCCAGGCACTGTGGTAGATTGTGGATGCATGGAAGGAACAATTCAGTATCAACAAATTGGCAGTACTGCCCTAATAAAGATCACTTCTTTCCTTCTTTTGATGAAAAAACTAAAGCACAGAG
>NW_006294609.1:3903762-3920885 GCF_000327345.1 Myotis davidii | reverse complement strand
TGTTCAGAAAGTTGCCCAAAGTCACACAGCTTATAAGAGTACAACCAGGATTTGAACCCAGGCAGGCGAGCATTAGTGCCCACATGCTTTACCACCAGACTTACTGCCACAAAAACAAACAAGAACAAGTCCTCATGCCTGGTTACAGAAAGCTCTGGAAATGGTTCCTAAGATTTTAAAGGGCCCCAGCTTGACTCACCCAAGTACTGTGGAAGGTTGATATCGGTGACCTTCCCTGTCTCCCCTAACTGCTCCAGGATCTTGGTGGAATCACAATTTATTTTCTTAAAAAGGTCCTCCACTGAACTCCTGAGTTGCTCCAAGGTCTTTTGGATCTCCTTGTAGCTGTTCTCATACATATCTGCCTCCTCCGTGGTTTTCTTTAGTTTCTCCTGGTGGCAGACCCCGATTCCCAACCCAGGTCAGCCAGGCTGCCACCTTGGGGTCAGCGCCCCCTAAAGACTTGCAGTGGGGATGAGGGTTCAGGACCCTCTGGGGCCAGGGTCTCCAAACTGCAAGTTTTCAAACCTCGAAGGGAGTGCAAGATCAATTAATGAGCCTCAGTCAGCATTTAAAAATGGAGTAGAACAGAAAAGAAAGGGAAAAATACTAGAATGCATTGCAGGTAATAGGATAAGTATTATTCAATGTATACATAATGTATACAAGTTTTATTGTATACATAATGTATGTATGTATTGTATACATATGTATGTATATCTATATGTGTACTGGGTAGTTAGTGTGTTTTTTTTAATAATCCTCACCTGAGAATATTTTTTCCATTGATTTTTAGAGGAGTGGAAGAGGCAGGGAAAGACAGAGAGAAACATCGATCTGAGAGAAACACATCGATTGGTTGCCTCCTCCATGAGCCCCAACCAGGGTCCAGGCCTGGGCCAAGGAGGAGCCTGCAACCGAGGTATATGCCCTTGATGGAATCGAACCCGGGACCCTTTGGCCCACAGGCCGATGCTCTATCCACTGAGCCAAACTAGCTAGGGCGTGGGTTAGTTGTTTTTTGTTTTTTTAATTGAAAACTGGTGACTTCTTTATTAAAAATTATAGCCCACAGGAAGAAATATATTTTATATTTGCGGCCTAATTCCTACCTACCTACCTACATATGTATGTGTATGTGTGTGTATTCATATATATTATCTAATCAAATGAAATTAAAGTTTCACAAATCAATATTCTTATTGTGTGTTCTAATATTTTCTTTTCTATTCTGTCTCATTATTTTTTAAATGCTGGTTGCAGTCCAACAAACTAATTTCACCACTCACGGGCTAAAACACTGCTTGAGCCCCGTGGTTCTCAAAGTGGGGTCCCAGGGCCAGCAGTTCAGCTTCAATGGGAAACTTGTTAGAAATACAAGTTATGGGGCTACAGTGCAGACTAAACCAGAGGCTCTGGGTGTGGCCTGGCAACCTGTGTTTTAATGAACCTCCAGGTGATTCTAACACCCAACAAAGTTTAAGAACCTCCTAGAGTCCACTGGATCGCAATCTTGCCTTCAACTTAATATCACCTCGGAGCTTTAAAATATTTGCTGTGCAGCCCAGCTGGTGTATGGTTCAGTGGTTGAGCTTTGACTTATGAATCAAGAGGTCAGGGCTGCCAAAGCCGGTTTGGCTCAGTGGATAGAGCGTCAGCCTGCAGTCCCAGGTTCGATTCTGGTCAAGGGCATGTACCTTGGTTGCGGGCACATCCCCAGTGGGAGATGTGCAGGAGGCAGCTGATTGATGTTTCTCTCTCATCGATGTTTCTGGTTCTCTATCTCTCTCCTTTCCTCTCTGTAAAAAATCAATAAAATATATTTTTAAAAAAAATAGGTCAGGGCTCATTCCCCAGTGGGCGGCATACAGGAGGCAGCTGATCAATGATTCTTTCCCATCATTAATGCTTCTATCTCTCTCTCCCTCTCCCTTCCGCTCTGAAATCAATTAAAAAATATATAGTATATGTATTTGCTGCACAGACCCCAGTGTCAGATTCAGAGTCACTGGTCTGGGGTGCAGCCTGGGTATCGGGAATGTCAAAGCCTCCAAGGTGATTCTGACTTGCAGCCCAGGCTGAGAATCGCTGCACTCGGTTGAGTGCTCCAACGCTTCCAGCATCCTGGTTTCCTTTTGATTTCCGTTATGAAAACAAGATATGTTCTCATAAGTAGAATAATAAATAATTGGCCTTTGATAGGAAATGAACCCAAGACCTAGCTGGTTTGACTCCGTGGATAGAGAATCAGCCTGAAGACTAAAGGGTCCCAGGTTCAATTCCGGCCAAGGGCACATGCCTGGGTTATGGGCTCGAACCCCAGGAGGGGACATGCAAGAGGTAGCCGATCAATGATTCTCTGTCATCACTGATGTTTGTATCTCTCTCTCCCTCTCCCTTCCTCTCTGAAGTCAACAAAAAAAATATTTTTGAAAAAGTTCACATTTTCTTTAAAAAGCCTATTGTGATAGCGATAATATGTGTCCCAACACCTAAAAGGTTCCAGGCATTTTACACGCATCATCTCAACTCATCCTCATAATACTGACCCAGTTTTCAGATGAGGAATATTGAGGTCAGAGAAGAAAAGTCAACTTGTTTTTAGCTCTCCTGTATCAAGTTGTCTAAGTACCTGACCTTGGGTTCAACTCTTGGACAATTATTAGTAACAAGGTGATAGTAACGGTCCTATGAAGTGAGAACAATTATTACCCCCACTTTACAGGTGTTAAAACTGAGGCTAAGAGAGGTTGAATCACTTTCCCAAAGTCACACAGTTGGGAAGTGACTTTCCTGAGAGTTACAGCCAAGCATTTGTTTCCAAGGCCCAGCTGCTTAACTCCTATGCAAAACCCTCCCATCAAAGACTGGCCCCACCTTTTCTCCCAGAGGGGCTGGAGATGACAAAATGGAAGGTGTGTGGCAAGGCTCCAAGAATAGAGCAGATGGACGCAGAACTAAGAAAGCCGGGGGCTATTAAGACAAATTATCCTGTTTTTGCACTTGAAAAGGCCTCCAGAAGGCCCTTTAATGCCAAAGGAACTAACAGCGATGGTGGGAGAGATGCTTGGGGTTGCCTGGTGAGCCCCAGCTTCCCTAAGCTGCCCCCCTTTAGGCCTTCAAAACCCAGAGAGGCAGAGCAGCACTAACCCCAACCTCAACAAAGCACCTGGACGTTGGGTGACCCAAAGCCGAGGACATGGGACTGTAAGTCTGTGCCCAGCGTGGGAAGGGTCTCCTGGGACTTGGGTCCTGCCTGGAAGTCAAACTCCTCACACCTGGACTCCTGGGGAAGGCCTCTGAGCGGCAGCAGCTCAAGGGGCATCGTGTGCTTTGCTTCCCCCCAGTGGCTCACTAGAGAATGGCACCGCCATAGCTGTCTACCAGGTGCATATGCCAAGAACAGAAAGAAGCCCCAGAGAAGAGAAGGGAAATGAGCTAGGAACACAGTTCCTGGGCCAGAAACCATTAGATTATAAGAGGGCTTTAAAGTCAACTGTCTGAATTCACATCGTTGGCAGATGTTTGGTATCCATTCTCCCTTTATACCTGGATAACAAAACCTTGATTGTATTTAGGGTGGCCATGTGCCCAGCTAAAAATTGTATTTCCAAACTCTCCTTGGCAATAGGAATGGCCAGTGAGGTGTAAACACAGGAGTCATTGGCTGAGACTTCCGGGAAAGAACTTTCAAGCTGGCTGACTCAACCATGTTATGGCTGGACCATCGGCAGCCATACTCATCCTCACGACTAAGAGGCATCTTTGGGAATGTAAGCCACACACTAAGGACGGCAAAACAAAAGAGAGGAGCCTGGGTCCCTGATGACATCATGACTTCAGTCTTATTTCTTAACGAAGTAAATAAACTTCCATCTTGAGTAGGCCCCAGTTATTTTGGGTCTGTGTTATTGGCAGCTAAATACTAGTACAACGCAAAGCTCATACAGTATTCCAGCTTCCATGATGTTGGTCAAGTGACTTTGCGTAGTACAACGCAAAGCTCATACAGTATTCCAGCTCCATGATGTTGGTCAAGTGACTTTGCCTCTCTGAACCTCAGTTTCCTCATCTGTAAAATGCTCCACCTACCTCCTAGGGCCGCTGTGAGGATTAAATGAGAGTGTAAGCAAAGCACAGCCTAATACCTGGTATGTAGTACTTGCTCAAGGTATGTTTGTAATAACTATTATTGATTGAGAACAGGTTACAGCCAGGACAAGGGAGAGAAAAAAGACGGAGGCAGATATCTGTCTGCAATTTGCCAACCTGGGATAAATTTATAGTTGCAAGGGCCTGGGCTAGGCTCCCTGAAGTGGGGGAGTCTTTAAATGGACACAGTGGCCCCCGGGACAAAATTCCGTGCAGCAATGCCTGTAGCAGAGGCTGCCTGTGACCTAGGGTCAGACCTGCCCAGATGTGACTCAGGCCAGGAGAGAGTCACAGGGCAGGTTTCTTACTCCTCCTGAGAACCAACTGACAGGCTGCCTGACAGACAGACAGACAGACAGACGACAGACAACGGAAACTCCTGTGTCCCTTCCTTCCCATCCTGGTCTTACCTCCAGCTGTTTCCTGACAGAGAGGTCATTATCATCAGACATTTTCTGCTGGGCTTGCAAGTGGATGATCTCGTTCTGCTCGAGAGAAAAACCAGACCATGAAAAAAGTGGGTGCTCCTCTCCCTGCCACACCTGGAAACCAGACTGTGCCTCGAGGAGTTTGTGAGGATTTAAATTATCCAATCCAAGGAGCCCAGAACCCCTGAGTCCCTCTTCTGGCCCTGGAGGTTTCCTAATTTAATAAAGGTGAGGGCCCGGCCAGTGTTGCTCAATGGTTGAGTGTCAACCCATGAACCAAAAGGTCACTGGTTCAATTCCCGGTCAGGGCACATGCCCAGGTTGCGGGCTCGATCCCCAGTAGGGGTTATGCAGGATGCAGCCAACTGATGTTTCATCAATGTTTCTATCTCTCTATCCCCTCCTCTCTCTAAAATAAATAAAACGTATATTTTTTTAAAAAGAATACTGCAGTAGTCAACAACAACAAAAATAAAACATTGTGAGAATAGGAGGGTGGATGGCTCTTTTTTTTTCTGGATAAGTGTCTAGAACAGTGTGATCAATAGAATTTTCTGTGATGGTTGAAATGCCCTGTCTGCATCATCCAGTGCTGCAGCCACCAGCCACACATGGGTACTGAGTACTTGAAATGTGCTAGTGCCACTGAGGAACTGAATCACCACATGGAGTGAGTGGCTACTGTAACGGACAGGCAGCCTCGAGCAGCGGTTCTCAAGCTCTAGCATGAACCAGAATCACCTGGAAACTTTATATGCTCTTGGATTACATTTTCCCACAGGCATGTAGATTATGTTTCCCGTCTTTAAAGGGAAAAGAGTAACCCCAAAAGAAATCTTCCAAAAAGATTAACCAATGCCATGCCCGGGTGATGGGATGCTTCTTGATTTGGGGTTTCCATTTATACTTTTCAGTATTTCCAAATTTTGTACATAACCTGAGTAGGTGGCATTCCTCTTCTGCCCAGAACTCTCCCACGGCTCTTGTTTCTCAGCATGACTGCCAGAGTATATTCTGGAAATATACTCTGCCCAGAACCCATAGCATCCCTCCCCTCTCGAACCTCAGCTCCCACCCCATCTCTCTCTCTCCATTCCAGGCACCCTAGCCTGCTTGCACTCTCCTGCCCCAGGACCTTTGCACTGCTGTTTTCTCTGCCTGGAATAATCATCCCCCCGCCCAGTCCCCAAAGATTTGCACAGCTTATTCCCTCACCTACAAGTCTGATTAAGCTTAACTTCTCAATGGCCATGCCCTCACCTGACTCCAGAATCCCTCTTTTCACATGCTCCACTGTATCTTTTTATCCACGTTTCTCACTTTCTAATAAACTCTATCAGTTATGTGTTTGTTGGGCTTGTTGTTTTTTGTCTGTTTCTCCCTGGCAGAAAAGCAGCTCCATGAAGGAAGAGCTTTTTGAAACCTTGCTCACAGACATATTACCAGTGCCCAGAACAGTGTCTGGCATAGAGAAGGTGTTTAACAAATAACTTGCCGGATGAACAAATAACCCAAAAGAACACTTTTTCAATGATAATAATCAACTTTATGCATAATATGTGATAATAACTATGTTACATTTTTAAAGCATCACCAAAGAAGATCAGAAGAAAACAGTTCAAAATGATTGTGTTTAGGCAATGGAATAATGGGCGGTTTTTAAAATTCTTTCTATCCTTAGGTAGTTTCCAAATTTTCTATAATGAACGTATCTTTCTCTTCTAAGATTTTTAACATATTAAGCCTTCCCATTGGAAAGCAGAGCTTTCAGGATTTATTCAACAAGCATTTGCAGTTCTATTTAAGCCCCCAAAGGCACTTCGGTAACTTCAAAACGGAGCTCAGAAACTACTGTTCTGGTGCAAACATCACTCTACAGATGGAAAATCTGAAGCCTGGAGAGGGCAAGGACCTGCCCCATCTTCATCAGACACATCCCGCCCTAATGCCAGAGGCAAGCTATGTAGCAAAGAGTAAGTACCATCATGGGGAATGGGAAAGATCTAGGTCAATTCTGTTGGGGAACCATTTCCTGGCCAGGTCAGTTTCCTCAAATCCCTCTCTATGGCTTGTCTCTGTCACCCCACTGGGACTAGTAAAGTGCTCCTTCCTGGAAAATAGGGATTCGGGGTCCTGCCAACTCCCAGACCGCCCTTCCATGCTCCTTCAGATCTCTTTGTATTCAAAGACCACCCCTGCAATACTGCACATGGCCACCAGAGGGGAGTGGTGAAGCACCTACATGGGAGATGCAAACTCAAGCCCAGCTGGCCTGGCTGAAAGAGGGCAGGCTTGGGGGATGACAGGGGCAGGGGACTAAGCTTCCCGCGCGACAGCGGGCAGGAGTTGTCAAATCTGACTTTCCAAGAGAAATCAGAAACCCAGAGTTTCATTTTTAAATGCTAGCAGCTAATACATTTTTTTATATGGGGGTGGGGGAGATCAAGCAGAAAAAAAAAAAGGAAAGCTGCATACATCCTGTTGGGGAACTAGCCCTACCCATCACTCTAACCGCAACCCTCCAGGTAGGGGTGAAGGCAGATGCTAGAATCCTATTTGTTTTTACCTTTTTTTTTTTTTTTTTTTTTACCTAAGCCCTAGTTTGAGCAGAGATGCCACAAGAAAGCCAAAAGGTTAAGTCTCAGGCACTTCCTCCAATCACCCATCCACCTCCACCCCTTTCATCAGGGACCGCTCCATTTTATCTGTTTTCTCAACTGGTGTTTCCTCGGAACCTGAGTTTAAACAAAAATGTTCTATAGATTTTTTTTATCAAGTCTTGGAGACTACTGCTCTAGTGCAAGTAGTCACTCTACAGATGAGGAGACTGAGGCCCAGAAAGGGTGAGAATTTGGCCATCTTCATCAGACACGTTCGTCCCAGTGCCAGAGGCAGTCTGTGTGGCAAATGGAGGACAGGAGAGCACCCTCAAGGTGAATGGGAAGGTCAAGGTCAATTACTGTTTGGGAACCAATTACTAAATGTGCCTCCCATTGTGTGCGGGGGAGGGAGGGGCGGGGGGAATGGGACCCTAACTTATGCAAGTTGGTTTTACTGTCTCTCTCCTTAGTTTCATTAGTTTCTACATGCTATTTGATTAAATACAAACAAAGAGTCAATTTAAAAAATGTCAACTTTGGGCAACAGGAAGACAGAGGGAATACACTGTGAGCTGGACATTCTCCATCTCTCCCAGAATCTACCCTCCTGCCTTCTGGCTTGGGTTGGGCCTAGCCAATGAGAGACACCAGCTGGAGATTACAGGGCAGAAGGAGAGTGAGGCTGGGGGTCCTTCCCCACTCCTTGGCAGGTCACTACTTTGGCCACACCCCTCCAGGAAGGGCACACAGACAGCTTTCTCCACACACCTCTCTCCTAATTCCAGAAACTGCTCCCTCCCCTCACCCGTTCTGGACCCCTCTCCTCTTGCTGGTCCTGCACTCTCCCTTCTTAATTTTCTTTGTAAATAGTCCCTTTAAAAAAAAACTCACCTCAATTTACCCATTTGGGGCATGCCATCTGTTTCCTGGGACAACCCTAACTGATACAACCGCCTCCATTTCCGCCATTTCTGCATGCCACCTATACTGTTATTAACTATCAACCTACTATTACCTCTGAATACTCTTTAATTCAACCAAACTTTATTTTAACATGTTGATCATTATTTGTTTACTATTATTATTACTGATCGCACGAATAATATCCAAGTCACAAGTTTCTCTGCAAGCTACCTTTTTCCTAATCCTCATTAAAATTAATTCATCGCTGGTAAATTACAAGTTCCACCTATACATTCTAGCTATGATCTACTCACACAAGCCCCACACTCAGGAAACAGTGGCATGACAAAAGGAAGTGGCTCCTCTAGTCATATAAACAGAACACTGAGACCTCAGAGGGAAGACTAAATTCCCTGAGGAGATGGCATTTGTGCAGGGCAGGGACTAATGTGCAGTATTTCACCAGAAGAAGGGCAAGGGGGTGGGAGGAGGAAGCAGCACAAGAAAAGCCTCTGGGGAGGGAAATGCAGGGCCCAGCTGGGTCTGGCAGCTGCAGAGGGAGCCTTGGGGGTCGTGATGGGGGCGGAGCCTGCAGGGGCCCGTTGAAGCTACATTTTGAAGAGCCTGGAGTGTCACCCTGAGTTTAGAGACTCTACCCTTTGTAGACATCCCAAAGGCTGTTTAGGTATGCTCTGGGGAATAAGTAGCCCAGGAGCCAATTAAGTTTGGGAAATGACAGGTTCAACGAAGGCAACCAGGTTTCTTCACCAAAGGGCTTGGCAGAGCATTTACTATGCTCATGGACACCAAGTCTCTCCAAGATGAATCGACCCTCTCCTCTCAATTCTGTGAAGCTGTTGATTAACAGAAGGCAGCAAGCTTTTGAGGCAAAGAGCCAGATAGATTTCTCAGGATTTATAGGCCACGTATGGTCTGTCTTATATATTATTCTTATTTTTTTATACCCCTTTAAATATATAAAAACCATTCTTAGTTCATGGGCTATGCAAAAATAGACCACAGGCCATATTTGGCCATGGCTATAGTTTACTGAACCCTGGATTATAAAACATGACATGGATAATAGATGTCACTTGGAGTGAGGGGACATGACCACATTAAGTGTGTATATCAATTGAAAGGCAAATACCAATTCCAGAAAGGTTGAAAATGCAGGCAGGACATTGGGAGAAATGTAGTGTTTCCTGAATGGATTTGCCCTCGAGGCCCTTTTTGTTGCAGAGCATCTCAAAGAGTGTTCCAAAGAGCCCCCAGTGGGTAAGGCTGCTGTGGGGGCGGGCCCATCTCAGGCCTGGGAAAGAAGAGTGGCCCTGCCCAGCCGCATGGCTCAGTGACTGAGTGTTTGAGTGTCAACTTGCGAACCAGGAGGTCACGGTTCAATTCCTGGGCAGGGCACATACCCGGATTGCGGGCTTGATGCCCTGCGTGAGGCATGCAGGAGGTACCTGATCAATGAGTCCCTCTCATTACGAATGTTTCTCTCTCCTCTCTCTCTCTCTCTCCCTCTCCCTCTCCCTCTCCCTCTCTCCCTCCCTCTCCCTCCCTTCATCTCTGAAATCAATTAAAAAAAATTTTTTTTGTAAAGAATGGCTCTGACCTGGATTTTCTCGGTCTTCTTCTCCATCATCTCCATGTCATTGTTGAGCTCCGTGACATACGTGAACCGGGCAAAGTTCTTTTCCTCCTTGGCCAGGAATTCCTCAATGAGCTGATTCACGTTCCCATCCTCTGTCAGCTTCAGCAGCCGGAGGTGGGCCACCTCGTAGCTCTCAAAGCTCTCACCCTTGCTCTTCCTCCTGGCCCTCTTTGGCTTGAGAGCTAGAAAGGAAAAGCCAGTGATATGAGTGTGAAAAGGAAGGTGCTCAGTGCAGTGCCCAGCAGAGATGTGTTCTGTGTGTATGATTATTGTGCCTTGGGGAGGACGCTAGGGTTTCCCAGGAGATGGGGCAGGAACTTCACTCCTTAGTTGCTTCACAAATATCTTAACTGCACACCTACTAGGTGCCAGACACTGAGTGGGGCTCTGTGAGTACAAAACCTTTGCCCCATGGAGCTTTGGTGGGGGAATCAGAAAAAAAGAAGACAGCCAAGTAAAAAGAAAAAGAAATCCAATAACTACCATTGTGGCCTGAGAATGGAGGTGCTGTGACGGGGAGCTGGATGGTCAGGGAAGTCCTCTCAAAGGATGAGACATCTGAGCAGGACGAAATTCAAGGAGGCCCTGGGGACAGGGGCCTGAGACAGGCTCAGAACTTGGCGGATTCACGAAATCAGAACTAAGAAAGTTCTCTAAACCTTGCTCTCTCCAGCCTGGATACCTGCAATAGCTCCTACTCTCCTGAACTCAGTCTTAGCTTTCCGATTTGGTCCCCAAGTGGCAATTAGGAGGATCTTCCCAGGCCCCTCTGGTCACATGAGCCCTTGGCATGCCGTGGTTCTCCGTGGTTGCTGGGTTGAAGCTGAAGCTTCTCAGCCTGGTTCACCATCTGGTCCCTCTGCCCCAGGAGAGTGTACCTTCTTTTTGGGCCTGCTCTTCGAACTCCATCCGATCATTCAGCTTGATGAGCAGGAAGGATTTGAGTTTGGTCTCGTGGTCATAGACGCGCTCCAGCTCTCGGATCTCTAGGTTGTACTGAGAGATGTCCTTCTGCTGGCGATCCTTCATGGCAGCCATTCGGGCGGTGGCTTCCAGTCTGGGTGAAGGGGGCACAAAACCTGAGTGTCCAGAGGATCCGCCCCTCTCCCTGCCAGCCCAGAGGGACTTCCTGCCAATGACCACCACGTCTTGCCATCAGGGAGTGGAGGAGCAGCCCTCTTTACCTGAATGACAGGAGCTACCAAGTCTAGACCACCCCCAGTAAATTCTTCTTCTTTCATCACCTCCACCATCAGCATTATCACCATCATCATCACCACCACTTGTCAATTACTCTGTCCCAGCCACTCCTTAATACATACATATTATTTAATCCTCACTACCACCCAAAGGGGTCCTATGACAATATAGTAGTGTTAGAGCCAGGATTCGAACCCAGACCTGACTCCAAAACATGTGCTCTTCACTGCTAAACTATATGTCTTTTGGCCCTGTGAGGGTAAAGCCAGGAGACTAAGAGAGACCCCTAGGACTAGAGGCAGGGGCACCTGAAGGAGATAATATGACATAGAGCTTTGAATCTCAGATCTGCCATTTATCTGGATCTCAGGTATTTTGGCATCTCTAAGCTTCCACTTCCTGGTCTATAAAATGGGGGTATAACTCCTATGGCATTTGTGAGGACTGAAATATTCCCCAAAGCACCTAGCATCAGGCTAGGCACACAGTCAGCGCTTAGAGTTATTATGATGATTTAAGGTTCCTCAACACATAAGCACAGGAGGCAGTGGTGGCCCAGAGTAGGACATTAGATGGTCAGCAGGGGTCTAAGAGACCTTCTTTCCCCCCCGAGGGTCTCTCCCTCAGCCCACCTCTGCTCATAGGCCTGAGCGGACTGCTCAATGGCCTCATTCATGATTTTCTTCTGCATTAACAGGCGCCCATGGAGCTGCTGGTAGGCGTGGTCATAAGCTGCCTTCTCAAACCGCAGGTCCTCAATCTCCTTGCGGAGCTTAGAGTTGGTGGTCAGCATCTTGTTAAAGTTCGTGGTGACCTGTGGGGAGGGGTGTGCTTCAAAACAGGGCTCGTTCCTAGGGCATGAGACAAGTTTCCAAAAAGCAGCCAGAGGGTTGAGAGGTCTTCCCCCAACCCCCCACCCCAGGCCCAAAGGACAGTGGCTTGGAGCACTGGGTGAGAGGCTTAAGTTGGCCACCAACTGGCTTAGTGGCCTTTGACAAGTTACTTTTCTTGGATTTCAAGTGTCTCACCTACGTTTATACCTAACTTCTGGTTTTCAGTAATTACAGGGGCGAGGGGAACAAGCTGAATGATACCATGAGGAGCAATCAGCCACATCCAGCAAGTAGAACTTTCTACGGGACAAGTGACCTGGTCTCTTCAATAAGTTGATGACAGGAAAGAAGTTGGGATGGGGCTGTTTTCACGCAGAGCTTCTCACACTCAGCACTCTTGACATTTTGGGCTGGATGATGCACTGTGGTTAAGGGCTGTCCTGTGCTTGGTAGAGTGTTAAAGAAGGAAGACACTACAGAATTGACTCGGGAAGAAATAGAAAATCTGAATAGACCTCTAACAAAAAGCCAACCTCTACAGACAAGGCATCATTAGATCACGTACGCGTTTATTAATTCATTCAATCAATAGATGTCTGCTGAGCACCGACCGCGAGCCTCACACTGTGCCAGGCATTATTGATTCTTAACCACCTTTATCCTCACTGGGGTTGTTAATAAATAGTGCAGCTCTAGCCGGTGTGGCTCAGTGGGACTGCTGGGACTGAAGGGTCCCAGTTGTTTCGATTCCAGTCAAGGGCACATGCCCGGGTTGTGGACTCGATTCCTAGTAGGGGGCATGCAGGAGGCAGCCAA
Source organism: Myotis davidii (assembly GCF_000327345.1). Lineage (NCBI taxonomy): Eukaryota > Metazoa > Chordata > Mammalia > Chiroptera > Vespertilionidae > Myotis > Myotis davidii. The sequence continues at coordinate 3,908,296 of NW_006294609.1, read as the reverse complement.
TCAATGATTCTTTCTCATCATTGATGTTTCTATCTCTCCCTCTCCCTTCCTCTCTGAAATCAATATCAATTTAAAAAAAAATTTTTTTTTAAATAGTGCAGCCTATGTCCAAGCCCGGGAGGTTCTGAGGTAACTGTGGAAGGGGTCCAGAAACCTGCATGTTGACATGCATCCTAGGCATTCTGAGCATGGCAGCAAATCACTGTGCAGGGATATTAAAGAGATACTGCCCTGCCCTCAGGCAGCTTCCAGGCTAAGGGGGCAGGGTGGGGAGGGAGGCAGACAGAGACCAGGTCAAATTTGGTTCAGCCATTCCTGGGTAAAGCTTGGTGGTCAGAGTTTTGGCAAAGCTCAGATCGTTGTGTAGTGAGTTAGTGACAAGCTTCCCTCCAAATCAATTCACTTTCCTTCTCTTCTGGCTAGTGTCCAGGGAGTTGTAACTTCACAAGCCAGACTGGAATGTATTGTTTGTACTTGCCCAGCACTCCTTCTCCCTTTCTTTATGCTTTTCTTTTTTTAAAATATATTTTATTGATTTTTTTACAGAGAGAAAGGGAGAGAGATAGAGAGTTAGAAACATCGATGAGAGAGAAACATTGATTCAGCTGCCTCCTGCACACTCCTCCCCACTGGGGAAGTGCCCGTAACCCAGGTACATGCCCTCGACTGGAATCGAACCTGGGACCCTTCAGTCCGCAGGCCGATGCTCTATCCACTGAGCCAAACTGGTTAGGGCTCTTTCTGCTTTTCTAGGGAAACTTCTCCCTCAATCTCAGACCACATCATTGAATAGGGCTGCCTTCCCCAATCTGATGGGAGAAAGGGGAGGAGGGAGAATTGCAGTTCAAGGGTAGCCACATGACTCCAGACCACAGTGATTGATTCAGGGATGGGCACGGGACCCAGGCTGGCCCCATGGGAACTCTGGGACTTGTGTCTGAACTCCTAGGGAAGAGACACTCCCTTTCTGCTGGTGTCTGTTCACGCTGGAGGCCACCCAAGAATGACGTCCACCCAGAGAAAAAATGGACAGCTAACGTGTCCTAAAGACATGTTTGGAGCACCTAGATCAGTGGTTCTCAACCTTCCTAATTCCGCGACCCTTTAATACAGTTCCTTATGTTGTGGTGACCCCCAACCATAAAATTATTTTCGTTGCTACTTCATAACTGTAATGTTGCTACTGTTATGAATCATAATGTAAATATCTGATATGCAGGATGTATTTTCATTGTTACAAATTGAACATAATTAAAGCATAGTGATTAATCACAAAAACAATATGTAATTATATATGTGTTTTCCGATGGTCTTAGGCGACCCCTGTGAAAGGGTTGTTCTACCCCGAATGGGGGTCGAGAACCACAGGTTGAGAAACGCTGACCTAGATCCACCTATGCCTGAAGGTACCACTTCTTCTCTAAAAATCTTCACTTCTATGACCAACACATTTAGCTATTTTTGCTTATTCCAGTTTGCAACAAAATCCTGCTTAATGCCAAAATCACAGTAAACTGAAGGCGATCAGGAAACGCCACTTTCTTTTTTATCAAGGTATGCAAACCTACGCCTAGTATTTCTCAGTGACATCAATGACAACCAAAAGGCACTCGCTCTAATAGAGGCACGAGCAGATTGGCATGGGGGAGGAAAGTCTAACTAATTCTGCCTGGTGAAGGGTCATATTTGAGCTACTTCTTGAAAACAAGTAGGAGTTTATGAGTAGGCATCCCAGAAAGGGGGGAGGAAAATAGGAGGAATAGAGGCAGTATGTGGGCATCCGCATGTGCTAAGGTGCAGAGAGCAAGAAGGAGAAAGGCACCTTAGGTGAAGGTACCACTTCAAGAGAGGATGGAACAGAGAGGGTGGAACAGAGTGAGTGGATGGTAAATTCTAACAGGCTGCCTGATCTAGACGTACACCATTAGTTCACCACCTCCTGAGCCTGTCTACTAAATGAGTATATATATTCTGCTAATGGCTCCACAGACACCATTCTTTACCCTGAGCAAAGGGAGGCAGAGATGTTTGCAAAACTGCAGAGAACCCCTTACGTACAAGATTCAAACGTGTCTCCAGCATGCGGATCTGTTTTTGCAGTTTCCGGGGGTGATTGGACTCCTGTGTTTTTGTGAAGATCTGTTTTTGGTTTATGATTTTTTTTTCCATCTGAGTAATCTGAAAAGATAATAAAAAAAGAAGAAAACCCAGCTGTGTGAACATCTGTATGGATACAAATCCGACAGTTCACTAACTTGAGTGTGCTAAAACAAAAATTGCAGTGTTATTTCTTTTCCTATAAATAGAATTTTAATTTCTCAGATACGTGCTCAATTCAACTTAATCCTAGCCAGTATGGGGTAAAATGAAGCAATTTAGAGGTTTTTTTGTTTTGTTTATTTAAATCCTGACCCGAGGATAGTTTTCCTTTGACTTTTAGAGAGAGTGGAAGTGAGAGGGAAAAACAGAGAGAAATATCAATGTGAGAGAAAAACATTGATTGGTTGCCTCCTGCATGAGCCCCAACCAGGGTCCAGGATGGGGAGAAGCCTGCAACTGAGGTAAGTGCCCTTGACCTGAATCGAACCTGGGACCCTTCAGTATGCAGGCTGACACTCTATCCACTGAGCCAAACCAGCCAGGGCAATTTAGAGTTTTTGCTGTAAATTTCACTCACCCGTGGGCATAAATTCCACCTTACCCTAACCCATGGTTCCCACCAGAAAGTTTCCAGCAGGTATTTCCCCCACAAAGGGCCTTCTGTAACCTGGTGGAGTGTTCTGGGGCTCTTGCAGTGGTGGGACTCTAGTGGCACTTAATGGTGGGTCAGGAGATGTCACACATCCTGCAACATCTGAGACCACACCAGACATCCAAGAACTGTGCCCCATCCTTGGTGACTGTCCAGTGCCCCTCTGGAAGGTATGCAGCTGTAAAATCCTCTATAATCTTCTGTACCTAGAGTCAAGCTGTCTCCTACATATAAACACAGTTTGGGGTTTTTTGTGTGTTTTTTAAAATATATTTTATTGATTTTTCACAGAGAGGAAGGGAGAGGGATAGAGAGTTAGAAACATCCATGAGAGAGAAACATCGATCAGCTGCCTCCTGCACAACCCCTACTGGGGATGTGCCCGCAACCAAGGTACATGCCCCTGGCCGGAATCGAACCTGGAACCCTTCAGTCCGCAGGCTGACACTTTATCCACTGAGCCAAACTGGTTAGGGCTAAACACAGTTTTTATTTAAAAAAATAATTGATAAGTAAATAGCCTTTTGATCCACACTCCTCTTGAGTATTATGTTACTTGCAGCCAAACGCATCCTTAACTGTCACACCATGGATGTTATCTACCACTTTATATAACCCCTGATCGATCTCCCAGCTCTATTAGTCCATTTCTCCACTATGTTCTCCAGTGCCTCCGCACTGTACTTCGAGTAAATTTTCAAATACTTACTGCATCAGTCAGAAGATGTTTGGTTATGCTCCAGTAATAAACACCCCCAAACTCAGTGATTTAAAACAAGAAAGGTTTCTTCCTCATTCGTGCTTCATATCTATCAGTGATTGGTGTTTGCAACTGCTATTAGTGAGATTTTGGATTTTACCTGGACTTTACCTCTAGCCAATCCCTAGAGGTAAAGTAAGCATTTGGAAATTTATTTAAAGTACAGTGGGGAGTCACTGGAGATCATGGTGGAGAAATGGATCAACAGAGTTGGAATCAATAGTGGTGGAGAGAGTGACCAGTCACATTTAGGAAAGTGAAGATGGGAGGGGTGTTATATCTGCCCTAAGGCATCATGGGTACTTCTCATATCCCTTCCACTTGCTCTGTGTTCTGTTTGGCCCTTTAAAAGTAAGACCATACCTTCTCATCCAGTTCAGCCAAGAGCATTTTCATCGATTTAATCAAGGAATCGTAGTCCTCTTTGGTTTGCAGCAGGAAACGCAGCTCCATATAGTTTTTCTCATTCAGATCCAAGTTCTTGGAGGACTTGATGAGATTCAAATGCAGGGTGATCTCATCCTGCTCCTCTTGCAGGGTCTTGATTTCCTTTCTGTTAGGAAAGCAGTGCCCAATTAACCCTGAACCCAAGTTCACCTTGATCAGACTCTCCAGAGTCCTTTGCTGTGAAAGGAGACTCGGAGAGGTACAGCCCACTGAAGCGGTGGAAGGGACCTGCCCAAGTCCTTGGTCCAGGTCTGGAACTCAGATCGCCTGCCACCCAGTTCACTGCACCGCCCACTGCTGTGCCTTCCTCGAGGGGCACTTTTTTCCTAGGGAACAATTTGGTGCTGTGCCTGTCAAAACCCATTACCCAGACATGGTGGGGGCCTCCACGTTCTCTTTTGCCCCCAGCTCACTGGCATATTTCCAGATTTTACTAATAAAAGCGTAATATGCTAATTAGACAGGAGACCTTCAGGGAGACCATCCGATGTCCTTCCCGACAAAGCCATGGTGGCAGGGCCGAGGCAGAGGCTGTTGGGGCGATCAGGCTAGGAGGGGAGGGTTGGGGGTGATCA
>NW_006294609.1:3902094-3903745 GCF_000327345.1 Myotis davidii | reverse complement strand
CCCCCCCCCCCTCCGCATGAATTTCGTGCACCAGGCCACTAGTCTCTAATAACGAGAGACAAACCGATCAGACAATTTTTCAATTTTGAATCAACATAGTAACCCTAACTTCCCCTAGTTTCTCTACTTGGGGTGCTAATAATTTGTTAAATTGGCTGACCTGAGTCTCCTCCTTTCTCTCCCTCTGTCTACTCTGGAGAAGAGAGAGGGTGGGGGACAGGGGCGAACGGGGGTTTCAGAAAGAGAAAAGGCTCAGGAGACTACACAACAACTGAACAACAGAAAACGGCACAGAGGCCACGTTTCTGGTGAGCACTGGGCACCCCACACCCACTGCCCAGTGCGGGTTGCAGGCCAGCTGCCCCACCATCTTCGGGAAGCTTGGAGAAATGCAGAGGCTCAGGTCCCAGCCCAGGACCTTCTGAATCAGAATCTGCTCTGTAACAAGCTCCTCAAGTGACTCACATGCCCACGGAAGTGCTGGCAGTGCCACACTAGAACAGCGTCTGCAAAGCTTTTTCTATAAAGGGCCAAAGAATAAATATTTTAGGTTTTTCCAGCCAGACGGTCTCTGTTGCAACTACTCAACAAAGTAACCATAGGCAATGCATGAACAAGTAAATGTAGCTGTGGCTGTTTTATTTACAAAAACAGGCAGCCCGCCAGACCGTCCTTTGCCGACACTGTCCTAAAACAGCACCATGCAATAGAGCATTTTGCAGTGATGGCAATGGTCTCTGGCTGCGCTGTCAGGTAGCATCCACCAGGCACGTGTGGCTTTGAGCGCTTGCAATGTGCCTAGTGCAACTGAAGAACTGAATTTTCAATTGTGTTTAATTAATTGCAATTTTTAAAAACATATTTTTATTGACTTCAGAGAGGAAGGGAGAGGTGGAGAGAGAGAGAAACATCAATGTGGAGAGAGAATAATTGACTGGCTGCCTCCTGCACGCCCCCTGCTGGGGATCAAGCCCACAACCTGAGCATGTGCCCTGACTGGGAATCAAACCATGACCTCCTGGTTCATAGGCTAATGCTCAACCACTGAACCACACAGGCTGGGCAATTGCAAATGTACATAATCACATGTGACTAGGGACTGCTAGCATGCACACCCAGTTCTAGAGCATCTAGTCTTCCAAGCCTGGCAGGTGGGACCTTCTCCCCCATTTAACCCCAGGCACAGATGTGCAGGCTGGGGACTGCATGGCCCAAAGGAGCACCGTCTGCTTGAAAAAATATCGATTTGTTGATTTATTATACTTTTCTGGGAGACACTTTATCTTGTTCTAACAAACCTCTACGTGGTGACAATGTTTCCAACAGATGGCAGTATTTCTCGAGAAGAAAGGGTGCCTTTTTCCAACTGACATGCAGATCCCATGTGGACTAGCAGTGGCTGCGAGTCAAATCCATGGGAAATCTAAAGAGCCCCTTCTCCCTCTCTTCTGAACCCCACGCATCATCTAACAGCAAGATCTTCTTTCTAATAATGGACAGCTTCTGCCTGTACAAACATTAGGGATGGAGCTGAGAAATTACATTCCCTTGGAGGGAATCTAAAAATACCTGTTTAATGTTTGCTTATTTAACCTCAGGAAACACCTTCCTACTGCCCAAAGAAATTATACATACCATAACCCTAGGACAA
>NW_006294609.1:3900173-3901876 GCF_000327345.1 Myotis davidii | reverse complement strand
GAGGAGGAGGAGGAGGAGGAAAGTAAACCATTGATCCGCTGCCTTCGGTTCCCGACCGGGAACCGAACCAACACCTCCTGGTTCACAGGTCGATGCTCGACCACTGAGCCATGCCAACTGGGCCAGTCATTCTACCTTGCAGATCCCATCAGGATGCACAAGCAGGAAACATCCTCTGGGGCAGCGGTTGCCAACCAGTGGTCCGTGAGGTCCGAAAGGTTGGCGACCGCTGCTCTGGGGTGTTGACAGCCTGGTGACTTCTTCTCTGGGCATTCCCCACCCCCAGGGCTAGGACCATGGGAATGACACCTATAGCCATCTTGTGTCCTAGGCCTCAGCCCCACCTCCGGCCACCACTGATTGTTCTAGGAGTGGACATCTGACCCGAGCGGTCCCAATCAGATTCTCTCTCTCCTGGGAATTTGGGTTTAGAATTGATTCACAACAGTCTCTCTGTTCAAGAACTGGAGGCAGCCTGGCCAGTGTGGTTCAGTGGTTGAGTGTCAACCTATGAACCAGAGGATCACAGTTCGATTCCCAGTCAGTACACATGCCCAGGTTGTGGGCTCAGTCCCCAGTGGGGGGCATATAGGAGACAGCTGATCAATGATTATTTCTCATCATTGATGTTTCTGTCTCTCCCTCTCCCTTCCTCTCTGAAATCAATAAAAATATATATATATTTTTTTTAAAAAAAAAAAAAAGAAAGAGTTGGAGGCAGCCATCTCCCACCAGCCATGGCCGAGATTCAGAGAGAACACCCATGTATAGAAAGGAACAAGACCCAGAAATGGTTTCTCATTTGGGTCCTTCCCTAAGACATGGATGCCCTGCTCCCCTTGGAGTCCCTGAGACACACTGGATTCTGAGAATCATTTCCCCCTGCCCACTGTGGCTATCCCAAGTGGTCCTCAGATTGGGTTCAGAAGTAGGGCCCTGGCCCAAGGTCCCATGAGAGGGCAAGCCTCGTGAAACTTTCTTACTAGTTCACTTAGGACAAAGCCCCAACCATCACTCACTGTTGAGTCAAGATCTTCTGCTGGGAGCTGAAGTTAAAGGACTTCCGACTTTCCACCATCTTCCGGAACTGCTGCCTCAGCCTCCGAAGTTCCAACTCAGCCAGCTGCTCTTTTTCCTTCTCTGTAGGTTCCGGGGGATTTTCGGAGTCTTTTCTCCGGATCTTCTTTGGCTGGGCGAGGCAAAGAGGGCATGAGCAACAGGTTAGGTAACCAGAGACGCCCACATTTCAGCGCCAGGGCAGAGGACAGGGTGCCTGGGGCAAGGCTGGAGGTGGAAGATCATCCTTGGGTGATGTCAGCCGCTTTTCTGTTACATGGGAAACACCTCCAGCCCCAGGGTGCCAGAATGGAGGGAAGCTAGGCCCCATTGCTGCATACTGAAGAGGCGACCTTGCTGGATGACCTTGGGTGAGTCACGTCACATCTCTGAGCCTCTCGTCTCTCATCTACAAAAGGGCACCCATACATGTGTTGTCGAGATTCAAGGAGTTGAGGTGTGTAAACTGGACGGCACGGCACCTAACCCACAGCAAGCCCTGTCTACACGAGAGCTATTCCCACCTACCATCGGCATCTTGAAGGAATCGTGCTTTCCCTCTGCTCAGCCAGCGATTGCTCCCTCCTCTCTCTGCAGTGCCCTGTCCACAGAGGCAAAAGGGAGAGAACTTGTGAGCCACCCCTGTT
>NW_006294609.1:3898021-3900116 GCF_000327345.1 Myotis davidii | reverse complement strand
CCACACTCCCCCCCCCCCAGCTTGGCACATGAGGAGGACACGGCAGATGGCTGCCCGGGTGTGAAAAGCGGCTTCTTCTTCTTCTTCTTCTTCTTCTTTTTTAAAGCAATGTAAGCCTGAAACCTGTTCCTCTCACGATTTATTATTAGGAGCTGGGCAGATGGTTCCAGCATGTTGGTTACCCTCCTGCTCCCTGTGTTCCCAAAGAAGAAGGGCAAATGGCATCAGGGGCAGTGTGTCCCCTGGTGGGGTTTGAGCAAGATTCGCCCAGCTTCAGCTGTGGGGGACCCGCTGGTCTGTAGGTATTCAGAGGAGAGGGTGACAGTGTTAACCCTACAAGTCCTCCAGGGCTGTGAGATCCCCTGCACCCCAACTCCCAGATCTCAGGGGCTAGATTCCTGAGGCAGAAACTACTAGCTCTGCTACCCACGGAGGGGTCCCCTGCAGCGTAAAGCAGTGGTTGTGTCAATCATCAGAGCTCGGCAAAAGTTCCTCTTTAGCCACTTATTAACCTTAGACAAGTTGCTTCAGTTCGCTGGGCCTCTGTTTCCTCATCTGGAAAATAGAAATTCTAGGAGCCTCTTCACAGGTTGTTCAAGGTGGTAGGCGCTGAGCGTGGCACGTGGTAAGTGCTCAATAAATGGCGGCGGGTATGATATGGGTTGTTTCCTGTGGTCAAAGTCCCTTGTTTATAAGGGTCTGAGGAGTGTCCAGAATTTCTCTGTCTCCTAGATACACAGGACCCCCCTCCCACACCTCCTGTTCTCAGTGATTGGTCTAAGAATGGGCATGTAACCCAGATCTGGCCAATTAGACAAAAGGAGAAATCTATTTCTATTCCTTTGGAACAGAAAGAGCTTGTCCATGTTCTTCTCTCTTCCGCTCTAGGAAATTACTGTGAAGGCATGATGGTTGGTGCTGCAGCAACAACCATCCTGTGACCATGAGGAGAAATACACTGTCACATTAAAGGAGACTAAAAAAGAAAGATGGGAGGAAATTTAGGTCTGATTGACCGTTTGCCACTGCCCCATTCTTGGAACTGCCTACCTCTAGGCTTCTGGTTAAATAATAAATATCACTATTGTTTGAGGCATTCTTATCAAGTATTTTGTTCATTGCAGCCTAGAGCATTCCTTTCTTACATAATCCACTGCCTTGGAAATGATTTTCAAGCAGCTGTCAGAATATCTGGCTTTTCCCTGAGATGTTCTAATCTAGAGGGTTTCTAGAGGGTTTGAGGACTAACTGAATTTTGGTAAATAATAGGTGGAGAAAAATATCTAATATTGGGAAATTCCCACAGGCAGGGAGGTGGGGTAAAGACAATGGTTCCATAGCTTGATTATTTCTGGGAGAGAACTTCAAGGTTGGGGTAGAGGCTGTAGCACCTGACCGCTAAGGTCTGGGCAAAGGACACTCACTCTGGGATCTCTTTCAGCTCTGGAATTTCATACAGCTCCAACTTCACATCATCCAGGAGCTTTTCTAGATTCGCGGGTGTTTCTGTTCCTAAGTGGACCTGCAATGCGCCTTTCTAAAAGCATGACTCAAGTCAACCTGACATTCACTGAAAATGAGATTTTCCCCCTCTGAGCCTCAGTCTCCTCATTTGTAGAATGGGGATACCCACATCCACCCTCAGCAGAAAATAATGCATATAACGCTCTTAGCTCAGTGGCTAGCACATAGCACGTGCTTGATGAATGTAGCTTGTTTGTGAATCAGGATCTTTCAAGTATCAGTTCATCTTGCCCTGGAATTATTTGGTATGTTTTGTGTTTCTCTCCAGGAGCTGGAGATAACACACACACAGAACCAGGCTCCCCAAGGATACTGGCTTCTCTCCAGTTCCCAGATGCCCACGTAGGCCTTTCCCGTTCTGTGCCCTCTGGGCTGGGCCCAGTCCTGCAAACAAATCTATCCCCATTCTCACAGAGAGGGCTTCAGAGAGTCCCACGCCTATCTTGGCCCCGGCCGGCCGCACCACCCTCTCATTAACTGGTCTCAAACTCAAGGCCTACAGGGAAAATTCAAAATGCCTTCAGTTCTGCTTAGTAGACAGTGTTTTAAAATGAGAATGTGGATCATGCAC
>NW_006294609.1:3885368-3897828 GCF_000327345.1 Myotis davidii | reverse complement strand
CAGGAATTTGAGTTTGCAATTCCTGGGAAGAACTTCAAAGCTGCTCACTTCTGGGGAGCAGTGTGTGTGATAGAAGGTGCTGAGAAATCCAAAGGTCCAGGCCAGGGAGAGCCAGGCCAGTGGGCCTCAGTCTGCCCAGTACAGTGTCTGCAGTGTGGAGCACATGATAAACTCCCAGCAAATGCTGTTTGAATGAATGAACTCTGCTCCTAGGTAGATAGATAGCATCTTTACTGTCTAATGTTTAATTAGCTGGGGTACGGGGAGGCCTGCTCCTCTCCGCTGCTACAATTTAACAATCTGCCTTTACTAGTAAAAGAAAAGCCTGGGTCATGAAGATCTCTGCAGGCCCCTGGGAGAAGCCACTACGTGGGTTATAAATGCCAGTTCTGAGACAGGAGCCTGGAGAAACAGAGCCAGGGCTGCCTAACCTGGTGGAATGTTAACCAGAAGCTTGGGGCATTAGCCAAGCAGGGATGCAGGAACACCCACAAATTAAAATCAAAGCTGGGGGATCATTGTGGGGTGAAATGGAAGTTTGTGGGACTTTCTTGGAGTCATCTCACACACTGTCATTCATGTTTCAGTGAAGGGGGCCCTGGTTATTTCCAAGGTCAGGGCAACCCAAAGTCTGGGTGGGCTGTGGACAACCACGCCGTTGCTTTTACCCAGTAGGGGGTGCTGTGGAGCAGCAGGTGCAGCCGCACGGGCTGGAAACCTACCTGGGAGCCTGCAGAGCGCTGCAGCTGTGTGTCCTGCGCGCGCGGGCAACGCCCAGAGGAATTACCGCTGCGCTCGCTCGCGCAGCCCCGGGTCCGGGCGTCTCCGGCCCCCGGAACAGGAGCCATTGTGACCCGCACAAGCGGGCGTTCTCCTCTGGAACGCACTGGAAGGGCGCAGGGCCCACAGGTGGGGGTCACAGAACAGCGGGTGATTGGGAAGCTTTGGGGGGTCGTGGCGACGACTTACTCCTCAGCGACCCCTTAACCAGACGAACTTATTGACTCAATGCTCTGCTCTCCTTCCCTGAATCGGCCACTGACAGGCTCACTCACTGGCTTCTCCACTCACTCTCTCCTTACCGCCCCGCCTCCCGCTCACACTCAGGCAAACTTACCTGCCTTACATGCACCAACTCAAGAGAGAATTTAAGAGAACTTCACCCGTGCAGGGGAGTCCGCCCATCAGTTTTCTTCAGGAGCACCCACTCCCACCACCTGTGAGCAGGACACGGGGAACCCCAGTCGGACCCGAGCATTTTTCACGGGCCTAGCCGAGTTTGTTGGTTTAAAAGATAAACAGTTTTTATACGCAAATACCCCTGAAATACAAGCCGACCACGACCACGTCCTCTGGGCCTAACTCAAGAACCAGCCACACTGCTGAAGGGAAATGACTTGGGGGGGTGGGGGGGGGTACTAGTTTTCTATGGCAATTTTGATTTCATGTGATTTCTACCCTCCCTCCTAGCCCCTTGAGTGAACTGTAGTTCCGTCATACTAAGATTGCCATTCTCTTATGCCTAAACTCTTGGAACAAATGTGTCTTAGGACTTACCATAGTTGTTGGTTTCGGGAATGTAATATGGTGCACAAGAAAGCACGTTGCCCTCGATGTTGATAGGCAGCCCTATTGTAACCAAAAGGATGTTCGTGTGACAGTATTACTACCTATGAGGTTTGAGCAACGTGCCCAAATCAATGTGCTAACATTTCTGCAAGGAAATTTATGCATATTAATGCCAAGTAGAATAAATAAAGATTAGAAGTTGCCCCATGTCATGCCTTGATGACTCACATGGAGTTGTCAACAAAAGTGCGGAAAAAGGAGAATCTTTATTCAGGTTTGCAAACCCAGGGAAACATAGCTTCAAGAGGAAATCAAAAGCATGCTCTCCCCACACAAGGGAGAACCCGCTTTTTACAGTGAAAGTTCCCAGGGAGTGGGTTTGGCTCAGTGGATAGAGCATTGGCCTGCAGACTGAAAGGTCCTGGGTTTGATTCCAGTCAAGGGCACATGCCTGGGTCTTGGTCCCCAGTGTAGGGCATGCAGGAGGCAGCCAATCAATGATTCTCTTTCATCATTGATGTTTCTCTCTCTCTCTCTCTCTCTCCATCTCTCTTCTCTGAAATAAATAAAAATATATTTTTTAAAAAGTTCCCATTCTGTTTCCTGATTGGTCCATTTTACGCAAGTGAGGAATCCAAATTTGCACAGACTGACTGGTCCAAAAAGCATTGTCTTGATTGGTCAGAGCAGTTCCGATTGGAGGGAGCAGGTCTCAGCCCATTGGTGGAAAGAGGATGCCAGGAGTTCCCTTATGAGCTGGCAGGAACACAGCAAAAGGCTGATAGCTCAGTCTCTGGCTTTTCCCTGAACTGCAGGATGTGTGGGAGGCCTCTGTGAGCAATGGCTGGCAGACTCAGGTTATGAATTCGTGCCCAGTTAATCACGAGGAGCCTTTCCTTCACAAGGTTCACAAGTGTTTTGGAACAAGTGTAACCATCCCAATTTTACAGATGAGGAAACTGAGGCTTGCAGAAACAGGCTGACTTTTGCAGTAAGTGGGGGAGCCAATATTTGAACCCACAGCTGTCTGTCTCTAGAGCTCCATGCTTTACCATAACCCCGAGTGAAGCCACAGCTCCAAACCTGAACAGTTCTTCCGGAAGCTGATCTCTACCATCTGTCTGATGGGCCACTCCATCCAGAGCCCAGTGACTCACACATTTCAAGTGTCAACAACCGACAGATGATTAAGTTCAATTAGGTTCAGGACTTGTTAAAAATAGGCTTTCTTCAGAAGAATTTACTCTCTCTGTCTTTATGGGCACAGACTTCAGCATCCCCCATGCAGAGAAGTGCAAGGCTTTTAAAATTAGAACATGCCAGAATCAATTCTGCTAAAGGGATCTTTAGCTCCATCAGCAGGGCTTAGAGCAGAGTGAGACGCCAGCTTGCCAAAATGATGAGCCAGCGGTGAGAAATGTTGGCGATAGCACAGTCTACAGAATGGAGGAGGAAATTAGAATCAAGCTGCAGAGGGGCTGGGCAAAGGCATTTGGCCACAGACCAGCAAGTTGATTGTCCAAGGGACTCTGTAACTACAAGGATCATAAACTCACTCGATATTATTCAAAATGATGTATGTGTGTGTGTTTTGCTTCTCAGTATCTGTTCCCCCTCCCCTCCTCCTTCCTAGAAGATCCCAATTTAATTCAGGTAACCATCCCTCTCCCATTCAGCATATGTGACCAGGAGAAGTTTCACATATACAATAGACCTCGGCCACTCTTAGCCAATCACAGCCATCCCTTGCCAATAATTGGACTTAGGACCCATCTGTGCACAGCATTCTCCTACAGACTGCAGCTGGTCCAGGAATAGGCACATAACTGACAGTGGCTTAGTCAGATAAAAAGGAAGGACTTACAGTCCGGGGTTAGAGGGAGGATGCTTTTTCTAGCTCTATGGATGGGAACAAGGAAGGATGTGGCCCCTGTTGTTGCTAGCAGCCTTCTTGTAATCATGGGGAAAGCCAGTGTGAGATCAAAGCCTACACACTGTGGAGGGAAGAGTCCAGAGAGAACTGCAGAACGATGTAGCTGGAACTCTGATCATACCATGCCTGAAGTCCACCTTGGCTTTGTACTTGTTAAAGGAATAAATACGTGTTCTTAATGTTTAAGACCGTCTGGATTTCGGTTTCTATTACTTGCAGCCAAAAACATGTTAAATTATATGAACACATTATTGCATGTAAAAATAATTACATTATTGCATGTAAGCGGGAGGCAGATCCTCCAGAGGAACAAGAACCAAGGACCAGAAAGCTGTCAGAAGGCAGCTCCTCTCTCCAGCTCGCTCTCTCTCTCTCTCTCTTTCTCTCTCTCTCTCTCTCTCTGGAACAACCTGCTCTTTCAACCTGGCCTCTTATTTTTAAAGACTATTTTCTCTGCTCTCCCCTCTTCCAATCAGCTTGCTTCTCATGAGTTCCCATTTGAGCCCCGTTTTTAAAAATCCGTGTCCTAATCTCAACTTCCCAGGAAAGAGAATCCAATTCACCCAGTCTGGATTTGATGTCCGCTGCTGGTCCCATCACCTGGGCCAGGAGCATGATCAGGTGGCTGTGAAGATAATTCTCAAAAAATGGGACACGAGCAGGGAGGGCATGGTGATATAATAAAGAGAACACTGGACAAGGTGCTAAGATAACCAGGCTCTAGTCCTGCCTCCGCCACTAATTTGCTGTGTGCTTAGAAAAGTCAGTTGACCTCTCTGAGCCTTCATTTCTTCAGACTGAGAGGCACAAATTAAGAACTTTAAAACCTGAAAAGATTGTGAAATATTTCACCCCACCTATGGCATTCAAGATAAGAAGAGTACTAATCCATAGATAAGGGTCAGACGGTCTGACAGGATTCTGACTTCTTCCACAATGCTTTTTTTTTTTCATGATCACCCGAGAACATTTTTCCATTGATTTTCAGAGCCAGTGGAAGGGAGGGGGAGAGACAGAAAGAAACATCAATGTGATGAGAGACACATCGATTGGTTGCCTCCCACATGCGCTCCGACCAGGGTCGAGGCTCAAGCCTGTAACCGGGGTACATGCCCTTGACCAGAATCGAACCTAGGCCCCTTCAGTCCGCAGGCCGATGCGCTATCCACTGAGCCAAACCGGTTTCGGCCACAATGCTTTTTTTTTTTCATGATCACCCGAGAACATTTTTCCATTGATTTTCAGAGACAGTGGAAGGGAGGGGGAGAGACAGAAAGAAACATCAATGTGATGAGAGACACATCGATTGGTTGCCTCCCACATGCGCCCCGACCAGGGTCGAGGATCAAGCCTGTAACCGGGGTACATGCCCTTGACCGGAATCTGGTGAGTGGCCTAATCTCCATGCTGGCAGGTCATGTCACCCAGTCCACCCTCCTGCTTTGGCTGATTGGACAAGAAGAGAGTACCTCATCCCGTTTAGACCAATCAGAGTTTCTTTCCCAGGAAATGGAATTTAGACACAAAATTTCCTGGAAACAAAAGACTGATTAGTAGGTGTTGGGCACGAGAGCAAGAAACTGTGTGAAGTCAGGGCTGGGGCAGCCACTTTTCCGCTGTATAAACCCTGCTCAAAGGTTGGCCACACACAAAGCCCTTCCCTCACGTCTTCCTTGCTAGGAAAATCCTGGTTTGTGTTCCAGAATTGGGGGAAGAACATTGAATCTTCTAGAAAGTGAGCCTGTCTGAGACCTCAGGTGGCCAAGGAGATGTGGGACAGAGGTGCTGGTTGACTGTCCGGTGCACAGAGCCCATGAGCTGAGAGGTACCTGGGCCCAGGGGCAGGGATTTGAGTTCCTTGCTTCGGCATGGCGTCTCTGGTGGTAGCGGCATACCTCCTGTCCAGATGGTCTTCACCCCAGCTCCTGCCCTCACTATGCTTCTGTCACACCCGTCCCTTCCCCTGCCTCTTCCTACTTTTCTTATGGTGATGGCTTCCCTCTGTTGCCGATCTCTTGGTGCCTCAAACTCCCCTCTGATGCCAGAACCCTGCCCACCCTCTTGGGAGAAGTCCTTTCTTTAAAGTCCCCTGGCCCATCTGAGCTGTATTCAGTTTTCTTCTTGGGCCTTGATGGTCACAGCTCCTCCCCATCTTCCCCAGTGACAAGCGGTGACAACCGAGTGACCTTCCTGGATTCAATGCTGTAGACACTCTGCCCTCCGGATGGGATGGGAACCAGCCTGGGAGTGAAGCCAGCATTAATTTCAATTTGGCATCAGGAGCAGGGCCAAATGCTTCCGTCTTTTTTGAAAAAGTAAATAACTGGACCCTCCCCAAGCCCCATCTGTGCTATCTTTCTCTCCTGGTCCTGGTCCCCCCGGCCCCGTCCCCCCACAGCAAGGTTATGAACAGGTAAAGAATGCTGAGCTAGGAAGGGAGGGGGGAGAGGGGCAGAAAAGGCTCTGGATGTTTCTAAGACCTTGTAATTTCCTAAGTGGTAAGAGCACTAGGAGCATCTCTTTTTTTTTTTTTTTCATTTTAAAATCATTTCAATTACAGTTTACACTCAACATTATTTTGTATTGGTTTCAGGGGTACACCACAGTGGTTAGACAATCATCTACTCTACAAAGTGTTCCCGCTGATATTTCCAGTACCCACCTGCACCATATGGAGTTGTCACTGGGAGCATCTTCTGTTCTATATTTGGTCTTTGATCCTGGCTCCTGACACAGGGTTCCTAAATCCTTCGCAATTTCCTGGAGTGTCGTTTGTCCAAATGAGGTGACTCTTGGAGGCGCGTCACCAGATTAAAAGCTTGGCATGTTCAGCACCACCCCCCGTTTTCCAGAGAGGGGCTGGAAATGGAGTTAACGGTGGGTCATGCCCGAGGCACATCCCTGGAACAAGTGAGAAGTCCGATGCCATGCAACATCAGATTCTTTCAGGAATCGCCAATCGGCCCAGAGTGGGAATATTTAGATAGCAGAAGCATTCGCGCAAGAGAAAACAGAGTACAGTGGTTAAGAGCAGGAAGCTGGAGCCACGCAGATCAGGTCTGAATCTAGGGTGATCACCAGGCTGGTTTCTCAGACGGAAGCATTTCCTGGGACACGAGACTTCCAGTGCTGAAACTGGGACAGTCGCTCACCCTATATTCCAATTCTACCACTCGCTAGTATGTAACTTTAGAGCAAGTTACGTGAACGCTCTGTGCCTCAGTTTCCCCATCTGTAACATGGGGGTGATAACAGCATGTACTTCAAAAAGCGGTGTCGCCCTAGTCGGTTTGGCTCAGTGGATAGAGCATCAGCATGCGGACTGAGGGGTCCCAGGTTCGATTCTGGCCAAGGGCACATGCCCTAGTTGCAGGTTCAATCCCCAGTGTGGGGCGTGCAGGATGCAGCCGATCAATGATTCTCTCTCATCATTGATGTTTCTATTTCTCTCTCCCTTCCTCTCTGAAATCAATAAAAATATATATTTTTAAAAACTGTGTCAATATTTAAGGTGTTTCTAAACTGCCCAAATGTTTGCCATTAATATGATTATTAAAACTTGGATTTCCAGATTTACTTCCCTTGAAAGATGGGAAGATCTGGCAACAAAGGACCTACATTCATATTTACCTATTTATTTAGCAAATTTTCATATATAGTTGTTTTTGCTATATTTCAGAAACTGTTGTAGGCATTTGTGAACATTCATTCACTCAGGACATCTCCATGAGGTGAGTCCTGTTATTGTCCAATTTTACAGATTAAGAAAAAAAAACGGAGGCTTGCGAGGGGAAGTGATTTGTTCAATGTCACATAATGAGTAAGAGGCCCAGTCAGGACCCAAATCCAGCCCAGCTGGGTTTATTTGGTGACAACCAGCCAGCACTGGGTCTTAACTGCCCCCTTGAAAAGGACATGAACTCCCAGTTCACCCCAGTCCCCGCCCCACCCCACCCCTGAATTCCTATTCCCATTCCTTCCAGGCCCCTTTGAGCTCCCTGTCTTCCACCCCCATATCCCAGGGGGTCTCAACCACACTGGCAGCTTTTCTCAATTATCCCAGTGAGCAAGCCTGAGGTCACTAAGTTCAACTTTCATTTCTTGGGTCCCAGGCTTTCTCAAAAACCGTCCTCTCCTCGGAGAGATTTAGATTAATCCCCTTACCCAGCAGCTCAGTGGCTCAGGATCAGGCGGAGAGTCAGGTCACCTGCTTCAGCCTGGCCAGACTGGATTATCTGCCATGACCCCAAAATTCACTCATGCACACCTGCTCCTGAGACATTCGCTGATTAATAACAGCAGGGAGTTTGGAAATGGTGTGTTTTTCACCTTCTGAGAACATCTCTGGCCAGAACGTAGCAGCCATCCTGCCCTGAATTTGCATCATTTGAAAGTGCCACCGTATTCCGCATAATTTTAATGTCCCAGATAAAAGCTGATCAAGTCAATGGTCATCCAAGAATGTGAGAGTGGCCAGAATGTTCTGATTCATCCTGCTCAGGGCCACATGATAAGCAGCTGTCCAGTTTTCCTGCCTTCTCATAGTAAGAGCACCCCTGTTCCCTTGTCTACTCTCAGTTCCAGTCCGTGAGGTTTGGGGGGCTGCCCCCATGCTGTGTGGATGCAGGCAGCCTGGCCAATGGGAGCTGCATTCCTCTATCTACAGCCCAGCTTCTGTCTCAAGACTACAGCTCTTGCCAAATTCAAGGACAGCCTCTCCCCTCGCTCTTTCAGGACTGGGGTTCCCTGCTCCTGCCAGTCCCAGGAGCACCACCATCCCCTGCTGGTTCCCTTTTCCCCTACCCACAGCTCTGTTACAAGCCCCTGCATTAATGCTCATCAGTCCCCCTGCCTGCCTCCTCTGGGACCCTAACTGATTGACGCACCTAGAGATGGATACTCCTGCAGCCGCTTCGAGAGCTGGGCAGCCCTCTCACCCCCCAAATCTGTTTTCTCAGATTTACCTCCTTATACTGGCTGAAGACTCATCTGCTTTTCTTCCATTGCAAATGCTGCTGTCACCCTCTCTCTTTTAGGGGTGCCTTCTTAGCTTCCGAGTGGGGTTCAACCTCCCAGCCAGCCTCTTCCTCCCTGTTCTGAATGACTTCCACTGTGCACCAGGCCCCGTGCTGGGGATTGCACATATCCCTGTGGGGAAATCCACATGGGGAAGTGGCAGCTTAAGCAATCTCCCAAAGTTCAGTCACGGATACATAAACCTTTTTCCAGATTTGGCAAATTGGTGGTGGGCAGGAGGGCATGCTGTCTCCGGGCTTGGGCTGTGGACTCAGACAGACCTGAGCTCCAGCCCATTTCTGTTGTGTGACTTAGGTAACTGACATAGCTCTCTGGGCCCCCGTTTCCTTATCCAGGCTGCCAAGTCCCACAGCTCCAGGACACCATTCACGTTGGTGCACCAGGAGGTGCCACTCACGCAGACTACTGCGTGAACACCACCCCTGAGTCCTGCAAGGAGTGGGTCATTGTTGTCAGGCCTCACTCAACAATCACTCCAATAGCCTTCCCCCATTTTAGAGAAGAGAAAACTGAGGTTCGGAGAGGTTAAATGATATGTCCCAGGTCACACATTCAATAAGTGGCTGAGTCAGGATTTGAATTGAGTCTCTTTTCATCCAGAGCCTGTGCGCTCTCTAAGCTGCTGTCTCCCCAGAGACCTCCAGTTTGGAGAGCTGCTACACCACAGGTCTTCATGGCCACAGTCCATTCCTAACCCTCGGGGCACATCTCCAAAGTTCCCCTTAAGTGCACATTTCCCTTCCCTCCTTTCTCACCCCTGCAGAGCTCCATGTAGAACCCCCATTTTGCTCTTATCAGTCTCTGGCCACCTGGAAGGCCTTTCCAAACTCGACCTCTGGTGTCTCCATCTCAAGACCTGACCAATGCCCTAGGCAGTTTGGCTCGGTGGATAGAGCGTCAGCCTGCGGACTGAAGGGTCCCAGGTTCGATTCCGGTCAAGGGCATGTACCTTGGTTGCGGGCACAGATGTGCATAAAAAAAAAAAAAAAAAGGCCTGACCAATACATAGTTCTCCATGGCTGATCTGTGGCAGACATTACTAATCAATCCCAGTACTTTCCCCCCAGAGATCCAGGATGTGGCACTCCACCAGGCAGCCTTTACCAAATGATACGGACTATCTGTCAGGAAAGAAAACCACATGCGCTATTCCTTCCTGAGACTGTAATCTCCCTGAGAGCAGAATCGTGGAGTCTTATTCAGCTCTGCCTACTGCCTGCCCCAAATTAGTAGTATGTTTTCATATACTAATGACTCAGGAAATGTGTGGGTGGGCAAATTTGGCTTTCCTTCTTACTAGCATGTGTTTGGGTAAGTCCCTTCATCTTTCAAATGTGAAACAGAAATGGAAGGTCAGAAACACAAACAGACTTGTCCAAGATCACAAAACCGGTAAGAAAGGGAACAAGATGATGTCAAACAGAGACAATAGGATCTCCCTCACAGTATGCCAGTGGAGATGTGGATCTATATAAAATTCTTATCACACTGCTTGGCACATCATGCCAGACTTCTGTTCCCTGGCCCCAGCCTTGCACGAAATTGTCCTCTGGGGCTCTCTGGCTAGAATCCTTCCTTGATATGAGCACACAGAAGGTTCCAGAAATCACAGGGTATTGGCTCATAGACATGTGAGAGTGCTCCCTCTGGAATACTGGAGCAGAGGAACCCTATGCTGGATTCAGGTGCTATGACATCATACTCTTGAGACATCAGTTTGCTCAATTAAGAAGCAGAGGTTGGAATGCTGATCCCAAAAGGCCCCTCTGACATTCCAAGCTGCCTTTTCCTGCTCCCTCCCTGCAGCCCAACGCAAGCTGGTGGGTGGCATGTTATGTAAGGAGCTTCCAGCCTGCTGTGCAACCCTAGGCTGCCACACAGCTGCAGGGAAAGCAGGGAACCCAGTGGCCGGGCCTGGCTCTGAAACAGATGACAATTCCAGGGGGGCCTGGCTGGCCAGGGAAGGCATAACCACGATGGGCTACCCTTGTATGGATGTGTTCTTCTTCTTCCTGTTCTCCTTCCTCCTTTTCATTCCTTCCTTTCCTTTCCTTTCCTCTTTCTTTCTTTTTTTCTCTTTCTTTCTTTTTTTCTTTCTTCCTTCCTTTCATTCTAACCTACTCATAACCTACTGATTGAAACATGGGTTCAAATCCCAGCTCCACCAGTTACCTGTTGTGTGACCTTGGGCAAGCTGCTGAAACTCTCTGTGCCTCAGTTTCCTCTGATAATAACAGTAACAACCCTCACAGTGCAGCCTCACAGTCCCTGGTCTCACAAAACCTACAGCCTGGGAGAGGAGATCAGCATTAAATAAATAATTATATAATTAACTGATTTCCTATCAGTGGGCTAAACGCTATGAAAGATCATGGGTACATCTAGAGGGGGTTTCTGATCTCTTCTTGCCAAAAGGGCAGGGGAGTCAGGGAATGAAAGTTTCCCAGGAGCAGTGGGAGTTTGCAATTGTGTCTTTATTGGCTTGTCTCTTTCACTAGCTTGTAAGCTGAAAGAGGACTGGGAGCATCTGTATTTTATTTATTCATGTTTATCTGCTTTGGGAGACGCTCAATAACTATATTTAGATCAATGGATGAATGAATGATGTTCCACTGGGGATCAAAAGGATGAATTCAGATTAAACCACATAAAGACAAGGGCTGGAAAGGTTTCCCAGGTAGAGGGAACAGCAAATGCAAAGGCCCTGTGGCTGGAACAAAGTTGGAGTGTTTGAGAAAATGAAGGGAGGATGGTATGTCTGGAGCAAAAAGAGTCGCAGGAAGAGTGGGGCAGGCCACACAGGGCCTTGGGAGCCACATGGTACGTTTTCTCCACCAAGTGCCCAGCCAGGGTTGCAATGGGGACCAAGCTGGAGTGTCAAATTCCAGCTTCCCCACTTTTCACAGCAGGACAAGTCAATTAACCTCTAAGAGCCCTAGTTCTTTGTTTGCAACGGAGAAATAATAATAGCTTATTGCATGGGTTTGGCGAAGGATTATGGAATATAAAGCACTAAACACAGTGCCTTGCGCACAGATAGAACTCAGGAAACATAGCTGTGGTTGTAATAATAATGTCAATAGGATTGACCCACGTCTCCTCGTTGTCTTTCACTGTCCCCTAAGGCTAAGTCTTCCCCTTAAGGAGGGTCCCCATCTCCAAACTGCCCCCTATCCCCAGCAGCATAGCTGTTCCGCTCTCCCTGCTCATTCCAGGCTCTGGCTTCCTCAGGCCCTTCTGGGACTATTTTCCTTCAAGTTCCACAGTCAAGATTTGGAAGATGATTCCCTTGGAACAGGGCAGGATCTGCATCCACATTGCTAAGCAACCAGTCCCCATCCAGTTACCAACTGCAGCCTGGGATGAGCCTCAGCATTCTGGGGAGGGCCTCCTGGGGTGCCCCCAGGATTACAGGCTGCAACCAGGGCTGTGGCAGGAGAGAGCCAAGGCAGAGAGTTCACTGAGTCAGTAGACAGCAGTAGAAAGCACATGGGAGCAAGGACAAATCCAAGTGCGTTCAGACCCCAGCTCTACCAGCTGTGCCGCCTCGATCAAGTCTGTGAATCTCTCTGAGCCTCAGCCACAATAGGATGCAGGCCTAACAATAGATCCATCATGGGGATGACATGTACATGAAAATGCCCAGCACACAGTAGGTGCTCAAAGAATCTTGAAATATGGACACATGCCCAGAGATGAGTCTACTAATCTTGTCACCCATCAATGTTAATAAAGTTCAAATTCGTTGCCTGCCCTGCATTGTCCCCTAACCTGATCCCCCAATTTTCTTCCGTAAACTACCTACTCGTCCAGGGTTTCTCATCCTCAGCACTACTGAGTTTTTTTCAAACGGCTTTTATTGGCATATATTTTCCATATCATACAATTCACCCATTAAAATGTACAATTCAATGCTTTTTT
>NW_006294609.1:3868141-3885313 GCF_000327345.1 Myotis davidii | reverse complement strand
CTGCTGAAAACTGAATTCCTCTTATGTTAGAAGAGAGAAACTTTAGAAGGGACGTTGGGGGACACATAACAGTCTTTGCCACAGCTCTCCAGACTCAATTCCTCTTCTGTGTATTGGAGGTAACACCATTTCTGCCTCATATGGTCCTTGTGAGAATTAAGTTGATGTATAAAAAGCTTAGTAAATTGGCAATAAATTGGCAATAAATGCTAGTGATTATTATAATGATTAAACATCCTGGTAACAAATAAGCAGGAAGAAAAAGAAGTCTGTTTTCTGTGCCAAGTAGGGTGTGCCCAGGTTTGGTCGGGTTCATTGATTGGGTAGCTGCCCAGAAAGAACATCGGGACCTGCTTTAGCGCCCAGAAATCAGGCAGAGGTAAGTGTCTCTCTCTGCTTCTGGGAAGCGAGCCAAAATGCTCCGGAATAATCTGTGCTCCTGAGAGGCCAAAGGTGGCCCTTGAATTAACTTGCACAACTAATTTGTGCTCCAACTTGTCTTCAGGAGCCTGGATGGAGTGAGCCAGGCTTCCTCTGAAACAGGGCAGGGTCTAATGATGGTAAATAGGGGTGGGGTGAGTGGGCATTGCCAACTGGGGAGAACCCGGGCAGGACTGGAATCCCAGGCCTTTTCAGAAGTTCCATGTGTGGGCTCTGACCTGGACAGGAAATCCCTTCTCAGGAGCAGAGAAGGTTTTTCTTGGAGGAGGGCAGTTTTTATTCTCTTCTGATTTCAAAATTAGCAGATTGTCTTGGATCTCCACCCACTAGCGAGTATCCAACAGGAACCAAAAGCACCCTGGAATTCTGCTGGGGGCTTCTCGTAATTTAGTAGGCACCAGGGGCTTGTTAAAAATGCAGGTGGAAGAGACCAGCCCCAAGAATTCTGATTCTGTAGGTCAGGGTGGAAACAGGAATCTTTTTTTCCCCCTAATATCAGAAGAAAAACACATATGTGGGATTCATTTTGTGCTGGATTTGTGGAAGTCAATGGCAGTTTATTACTGGAGGTCTGACCCAGTTGTGGAAGGCTCCCTGGAAGAAGGAACTTTTGAGCTGAGATGAACAATGGGTGTGACCCAGGCAAACAGTACGAAGGGTATTCCCAGCAGCTAGGAGTAGGGCAGCCTTGCTGGCTGGGCCCCACCACGGGAGGGGGCATGACTGGAGCTAAGGCTGGAAGGTGGCAGGGGCTAGACAAAGCAGGTTTGGCGGGCTGCAGTAAGAATTTTAGCCCTCAGCCAGTGAGAAGACACTGGGTGCTGTGATCAGATCTGGAAAGACCGTGTTGGCTGCAGTGTGAGGGATGGATTGGAGTGGGGAGAGAGTCACTAATAGGAAACCCCTTAGAAAGGATGGCAGTGTCAGCAACAAGTTCCCAGGGATTTTTACCTAGCTATCTCGGGTATCTCAGCTTATCCCAGAGTGTCCCAGCGAGAGGCATTTCCTTGAAACTCAAATATTCAAACATCACCCCTCTCACCTCCCTCCCAGTCACTCTCTGACGCCTTTCCCTGCTTTGCCTTATTTTTATTTTCATTGCCATTAATCTTTTCTGCTAGTATTTATTCATTTGTTTGTTGTTTACATCTCTGCTGTCACCACCACCCCTCCCCCCAGCATGTGAGCTTCATGAGGGCAGGACCATGTCTCCTATGCTCTTTGCTACAGTATAGTCCCTGCACCCTGCACAGTGACTAACACACAGTAGGTGCTAAATAAAAGTACTGAATATGTGTGTGAGCAAATGAGAATGTGGGCTGTTAAGACAGCTTACTGCGGAGAGCTGGACCCAGGCTGGCCCTCCAGGAGATGCTAGCACTTAAAAAGAGCTCCCAGCTCAATTCTGAAATACAAGGATTCGGAACCTCAAGGCTAGAGAGTGTTAACCTCTTTCTGAGAGGTTCTGAAGTCCAGGTAGTTGGGGAAAGGTCTCCATTTGGCAGATGAGGACAAAGAAGTAACATAACTCAGCAGAGACCTCAGACCCAGGCAGCTGAGGGAGGAGTGAATTCTCCAAAGATGCTCAATTCTCTCAGCCCCACACACCCATGGGTCTGCAATAAACGAGTTGATAATGACATTAATGTAACACACACTACTGGATGCTGTTCAGAGCATTTTACCACATTAACTCATTTCATCCTTACGACATCCCTATGAGGTAGGTAATGTGGTTCTCCCCATTTTACAGAAGGGACAGTCAAGGCACAGAGAGTGTAGGCAACTCACTAAGATGACAAGGCCAATGGCTAAGCAGGAACTGGAGCAGGTGATCCTGGGCATTTCTTGCCACTCAGGCAGACAAAATGCCGCCAAGAGCTTCTGGTCCCAAAACCAGGGTTGGGCTGAACCATGCCGCCCCTCCTATTTCTTGAATTCCCATTCGAACCACAAACTTACCTTCATGTGTTGTTCCCTGGTGAGAGGTACCCTAATGGTCAGATAGACTTAGGCTCAAATTCCAGCTCAGCCACTTCCTAACTAAGTGAAGAGAAATAAGTGACCTCACCTTTCTGAGCCTCAGTGGTCACATCTGCAAAATGGAGCTGATGATGTTTCTCCCTGGGGAACACTTGTGAGGCCTGGGTAAGAAAATTGCCCAGGTGACAAGGCCAGTGGCCATGCACCCAGTTGCCTGTATGTCATGCGTGTGGAGGAAATGGTTAGTGTTTGTCCTCTCAGTCCCCTTGTGCTTCCCCCCAGGCCACATCTCATCCGAAAACACTGACCTTGCCAAAAGTTTCCTGTCTCCCAGGGGATCAAAAGAGGATCAAAGTGGGACAAATTAAAGGCCCAGGAGGATCCCTTCAGGCTACATCAGTTTAGCAATCCAAGTAATTAAAGAAATCTCTTGGATTTGAGTTCCAAGCAAATTGGATCTTTAAAAAAAATAAAGTCCCAAACTCTGAACTCCACAAGGAGCTAAATCTGGGGCCCCACAAAGCTATTTTTAAAAAAATATATTCCATTGATTTTTTTACAGAGAAGAAGGCAGAGGGACAGAGAGCCAGAAACATCGACGAGAGAGATTGATCAGCTGCCTCCTGCACACCCCCCACCGGGGATGCGCCCGAAACCACTGCACACGCCCCTGACCGGAATCGAACCTGGGACCCCCATCCGCAGGCCGACGCCCCATCCACTGAGCCAAACCGGCTTGGCAAATGTATTTTTTTTTTTAAGTTCTTTGGGTGTCAGTATTATTGAGAGATTAGTTTTGAGTACTTGTATTTTAGGGCTGCCCAATCCTCTTAAATGCCTCGAAGTCAAAGGAAATGAAAGATGCTGGTTCTCAGACAAATGTCCT
Source organism: Myotis davidii (assembly GCF_000327345.1). NCBI lineage: Eukaryota > Metazoa > Chordata > Mammalia > Chiroptera > Vespertilionidae > Myotis > Myotis davidii. The sequence goes on along the minus strand of NW_006294609.1, from coordinate 3,882,003 downwards.
GGAGGGACATTGCCCCAACAACTGGTCTAGATGTTTCAAAATGTCAAGGTCAGCCCTGCAGGTGTGGTTCAGTGGTTGAGCCTCGACCCATGAACCAGGAGGTCATGGTTCAATTCCCGGTCAGGGCACATGTCAGGGTTGAGAGCTCAATCCCCACGGTGGGGCATGCAGGAGGCAGCCGATCAATGATTCTCTCTCTCATCATTGACGTTTCTATCTCTCTCTCCCTCTTCCTTCTTCTCTGAAATCAATAAGAATGTATTTTTTTTTAAAGTCTCATGTCTTTACATAGTTCATGTTTTTAATTTTTTTTTTAAATGTCAAGGTCATGGACAAAAAAAGAAAGAAAGAAAGGACCTGAAGAACTGTTTCAGATTAAAAGAGACAAAAAAAGAAATGGGCACAAAAAGCACTGCGTCTTCTGGATTATTTTAAAAAGGGACAATTAGGGAAATTTGCTATTCACCGTGGCTTAGATAATAGTATTGCATTATATTAAGTATCCTGAACTTGATAATTATGCTGTAGGTATGTAAGAGAATTTCCTTGTTCTTAGGAGATAACCACAGGTAAAGAGGCATCACATTTGCAACGTCTCAAATGATTCAGAAAAAAAAAGCATATTTATATACGGAAAGAGAGAAATGGTAAATGCGGCAAAAATTGGAGTAAAGTACACACACAAGTCATTTGCACTAGTCCTGCAACGTTTGGGCAAGAATGGAATTATTTCAAAGTGAAAAGTTTCTTTACATGTAGATTTGTAAAGTCCATCCCCCAGGAGAGCCCAACTCATTGGATGTTTGGCAGGCCCAGGAATCTGCATTTCCAGCAAGCTCCCCAGCGGATCCCAACATACAGGAAGTCTGACGGTAATTCCTGCTCCGCAGAAAGCTGGGGCCTTCCTTCCCCACCAGGCAGGGGCACACCCCCTGTGGTTTTTACCCTCCTTTCCCCGCTGTTCTAGGCAATAATGAAGGAGCCACTAATGGAGACTTTTGTGAGCCAATAGCCTGAGAGGTTCCTCCAGACTTTTCCCAAGAGCAGAACTTGCTCCAAGCCTCTAACCCACTTATAATCACATGACTTCAAATGCAATTGCAAAAGACAATCTGCTGGGGAAGGGAGAGAGAAATACGCAGGGGTGAAGAAGGAGCCCGCCAAGACAAGCAAAAGGCCCCTGTGTAATTGTTTCATCAGAGATAATGATGACATCACTTGGCTTTAATCCTCCTGAGTCATTTTCATTTGGGACACTGGCAGTAGCTGCCTTTTCTTTCATATATATACTAGTGGCCCTGTGCACGGATTCGTGCACATGGAAAGGAAATTAATTAGAAGAAATATTTTAATATCTCTATTCGCCCTTTCTCTATAATAGAAGTGTCAACCAAATTCACAATCAACAATGACAGATCGAAACACACGTGTGCGACTGGCGCCAGCAAGAGCTTTATCTGTATCGCGCATGCATGAGTCAACTTAGCCTTTTATAGATATATAATAAACTTGCTTAATTAGACCTGCTTTCTGATGTAGCTAAACTTTTTCCAGCCCAGTGAAGCACTCCAATTTCTCTTTCAGGTAACTGTCAGCAACACAGCAATAAATATCAACACAAAGCAGATTATTATTGTAGATCATGCAGGGAAAAGAAAGGGTAAAATATTTTTAAAAAATATATTTTTATTGATTTCAGAGAGGAAGGGAGAGGGAGAGAGAGATAGAAACATCAATGATGAGAGAGAACCATCGATTGGCTGCCTCCTGCATGCCCCATACTGGGGATCGAGCCTGCAGCCTGGGCATGTGGCCTGATTGGGGATCAAACCATGACCTCCTGGTTCATGGGTCGATGCTCAGCCACTGAGCCACACCGGCTGGGCACAGCTGCCTTTTCTTAATACTTGGGAGGCACCAACAGCTCAGCTCAGTGTTAGTGTTCAAATATGCCAGGGGAATATCTCACCAAGATAAGGCTGCCACTTGTAAGTGGAGTCTCAAAATGGAATAACCAGACATTGTGTGCCTGCTACCAGTATATAAGAAATATGGGGCCGAAACCGGTTTGGCTCAGTGGATAGAGCATCGGCCTGCGGACTGGAAGGTCCCAGGTTCGATTCCGGTCAGGGGCATGTACCTGGGTTGAGGGCACAGATGTGCAGGAGGCAGCTGATCGATGTTTCTCTCTCATCGATGTTTCTAACTCTCTGTCTCTCTCCCTTCCTCTCTGTAAAAAATCAATAAAATATATTTTTTTAAAAAAAAGAAATATGGGGACTAACATTAAATGATACATGGAATGTAATTAGCAAAAACCTAAATTGGAATAAACTAAAGAACCAATGACCTAGTGTCTTTGGCAAGTAAATGACATTTTATAAAGGAGGGGAAATTTTGTAGATTTGTATCAGTTATCTGTTTTCCACTACATTAGAACATAATAGCTGCAAGGGAGGTGGGAGATTCGCCATAAGCTCAAGAAGAAGAGGGACTGGTGAACATTTAGCATTACCTCTATCACAATGGCCCTCAAATGGCTGAAACTTGAGAAAAAACTTTCTAAAAGATGGAGCCCAAATGCCTCACTGTGGCACACAGAGGTCTTTACAATCCTGATTGTATCAGTCATGGTTTGACCAGAGAACCACTATGAACACCACAGAAGAAAGGATTGATTACAAGGATTAGACTGCACATTATTGCAGGAGCTGGTAGTCTATTCAATGATCTTGTCTCTGCGTTCAGCTATCAAGGAGGAGGTCTGGGCACGAATGAGCACAAAGAACCTGGGAGGATGAACTTGGAGCCACAATGACAAATGAGAGGACCAAGTAGAACCTGTGTCCATGGTACCGGGGGCCCTGCATCAACCTTCAGAGCACAAAAAGTGTGACTTCAGTTTCACTTCCACCTTCCAAATCTCACATAAATTTCTCTTGTGGACAAGGCTAGCCCAGAACCATACAGGGAAGCTAATTCTGGAAAAGGAGTTCTAGCTTAGTTGGATACCATACAAGCCACTTCATGGGTCTGTGGAACACTCTAGCCCAGCCGTGGGCAAACTACGGCCCGCGGGCCGGATTCGGCCCATTTGAAATGAATAAAACTAAAAAAAAAAAAAAAAGACCATACCCTTTTATGTAATGATGTTTACTTTGAATTTATATTAGTTCACACAAACACTCCATCCATGCTTTTGTTCCGGCTCTCCGGTCCAGTTTAAGAACCCATTGTGGCCCTGGAGTCAAAAAGTTTGCCCACCCCTGCAGCCTCATTCCCCACCACTCCCCAGCTCATATCTTCCATTCCAGTCAATGCCAAATACTTGCATTTTCTCAACTACACCAGCCATTTCCTCACTTTATCCATGCTGTTCCCTCTCCCTGGAATGTTCTTTCCTGTCACTGTCTTCTGCTCAACTCTCACTCAGCCTTCGAGATCTGGTCAAGTGTCACATCCTCTTGGAAGTCTTCCCTGAAGTCTCCATGCAGAGATGGGAGCATTGTGGAGCCATAAATACAGTGGGAGGTTGTGCAATATGCCATGCGATCCTTTTCCCTAAGCCTTGAAATCTTCAGCAAAGTTGCCAAATGCATGAAATGCTGAGTGTGACTGGAATTCTTCTCAAAAATAGGGATGAGGCCAGACTTCTCCTCTGAGTTTGACTCTGGCTAAAAGCAAGATAGCTCACATAGACACATGAGCCTGAGACAGGGAAACCCATGAGGAAGAGAGAAGCAAGAGAAAATAAGATACAGGAACAGGCAGAAATTGTGGGGAGATTTAAGGTGGCCCCAGATTTGGAGGTTTAGGTCTATGTCATGTTTAACCAGAGCTCAGAAACAAGGTGTGACAGATTAGATTATCATTCTCAATTCTTCACTCCCTTCTCCCATCTGATCTTGAAGTACATTAGATGAAGCAAGTGTATTTCCCTGGCCTCTTGATGTTGAACTTGGACTTGGCCATATGATTTTTTTGGCCAATAGAATGTGAACAGAAGTGATATGCTAGTTCTGAGCCAAGGAGTTAAGACACTTTACCTGTGCCTGCTTGCCCCTTTGTACTTCTGATATTTACCTCTCTGATCCAAAGAGGATGAAAGACACATAGAATAAACATGTAAAACATACCTGAACTGAACTCCAGCCAGGAGCCAAGGCCAGGTGATTCCAGCAGAGCTACATAGCAAGAAAAGAAAGTGTTTGTTGTTACTGGATTGAAATATAATTCATGCCATAACATTCACCCATTTAAATAGTACAAATGTAATGGGGTGTTGTTGTTTTTTAGCATATTCACAGTTGTGTAACCATCACTACAATCAATTTTAGAAATTTTCATCATGCAATAAGAATATTAGCTGGGTAGAGGTCTCATCAGAGACTCAAATGGGGAAGGACCTGCTTCTAAGCTCAGTGAAGATTCAGGATTCAATTCTTTATGGGCTGGTTGTGGACTGGAGGTCACCCTCAGTTTCTTGCCACGTGGGCCTCTCCATATGGCAGCTTACTTCATCAAAGCGAACAAAGGGAGTGATAATAGGGAGAGTCTGCAAGCAAGGCAGTTGTTATAATCTTATGCGAGGAAATCACATATGTGAAATCCTATCACCTCTGCTGTATTCTCTTAGCTAAAAAGCAAATTACAGGTCACACTCAAGGAGAGATTACACGGGAGTGTGAATGCCCCCAGAACCACAAATGGGAACACAAAGAGAAGCCTGAGAGTTCCTTAAGCATTCGTGCTGTCAGTTAATTCATTTGTCTCTGTTTTTATCTAAGTACTTCCAACTCTCAAAATTATCCCTACACTAAAAGCATGTCCATCTCCAACACTGGCAGCAGCACAACTTATGAACCTTCACCGCATTTGGACACAAATGGTTTTTTGGGGTCACCATTTAAGAGATGTGGAGAAGCTGGTCACTGGGAACACAGAAGTGAGTTATGTGTGTTCTCTGACCTCCAGGAGCTCCAGTCTGGAGCAGAAAGCATTTCATGGCATTTCACGGCCTCCCTAAAACTACTCCCAACATAACCCACATGTGGCTTGGACTCCAGGACCATCCAGAGACCAGTTTGAGCACACTGTTCTACCCCAAACCACAAATCTAACCTCCAAAGCCTTGATGAATAGCAGATCTTGCTCAAGTTTCCACGTGGAGACCAAGGATGGTATTATATCACACATTACAAGTCAAATGTTCTCAAACTTCTTCCTGTATTAAACTTCCCTCTCCTCAGTCTCTACAATTCAGGGTGTCTCTCTCGCTCCTCCCATGCTAAACATCTTTATAATTCTGTAAGTGCTTTTTTGCTTTTATATCCCACTTGGCAAAACAAAAGCCTCATGAGAAACCAAACCACTGTAAATGTGGGTGGATGGGGGTTTGCCTCCTTGGTTCTGAGGCAGCTCCATCTGAGCCCTTATGACCTTGAATGAGGTACTTACTGTCCCAGTTTCCCGGCCTTCATTCTGGCAAAGGCCCTAAAGGGAGAATGGCAAGCTCCCTGTGGACCCCAGCCAAGCTTTTGAAGTTCTTGAAGGAAGGAGTCAAGATTCAGAAGGTCAAAAGCCATGTGGACCCTGGCTGGTTTCGGTCAATGGATAGAGTGTCAGCCCACAGACTGAAGAGTCCTGGGTTTGATTCCAGTCAAGGGCAAAATACCTCAGTTGCAGGCTTGGTCCCTAGTCCTGGTCAGGGCACATGCAGGAGGCAACCAATCGATGTGTCTCTCTCACACTGATTTTCTCTCTTTCCATCTCTCCCTCTCCCTTCCACTCTCTCTAAAAATCAATGAAAAAATATCCTTGAGTGAGGATTAACAAAAATAAAGTAAAGCCTACATTAAAAAAAAAAAAAAAAGCCCTGTGGACAGCATCTAAGAACCAGCTTCCAGAACACTGAAGTCACCTCAGCCAGGGTCCCTTGGGACAACTCAGAGTTTGAGGCTGAGCTGCTGGATATCTTGGTCACCATTCTGGAAGCCAGTCCTCCGCCCTAGGCGACCTGCACCCTCACTCTCCTGTCTGTTGAGAATGGGTCTGTCTTCACTTGCTCCCCACAGAAGTTCCTGCAGTGGCTTTAAATACCATCCGTAGGATGACTCATCAGTCTCCTGCCTGATTTCTCCCCTGAGTCCCAGACTCATTATCCAGCTGCTAGCTGATATGTCCACGGGGATGCCTAATGGGCATAGCAACTTCCTGTGTCCAAAATGGAACTCCGTTTCGTCCTCCTCGCTCCCTAACCGCCCTCACCAAAACCTACTCCTCCCCCATCTTCTCCCTTTCAATAAGCGATTCCATCATCATCCACCAAGTTGCTTCAGTCAGAAACCAAGGAGTTATCCTTATTCTTTCCTTCCTCCCATCACCCAACTATATTTATTTCATCTGCAAATTTTTTGACTTTCCTTTCAGAATGTACCCCCAATCCGTTTTCTCCCCTTTATCTCCATGGCTCCCACCTTCTGTCCAGGACACCACTATCGCAGGCCAGGTGACTGCAGTAGTCTCCTCACCATGCTCCCTGCTTCCTCTCTTGCCACCCCACAGAGTATCTCCACACAGAAGCCGGAGAAAAGATCATTCCCCTACTTGTATCTTTCAACTCTTTACACGGTTGACAAGCCCCTGCATGATCTGGCCCCTGCCTGCATCTGAACTTTAACTCCAACCACTCTCCCTCCTTTTCTGCTCTAGCCACACTGAAATCCTTTGGGTTTCCTAAACCCACCAAGCTTGACCCAACCTCAGGGCCTTTGCATGTCCTGTTTCTCTGCCAGGAATCCTCTCTTCCCTACCACCTACTGTGTTTGTGTAGCTGGCTCCTTCTTGCCATTCCAATCTCAGTCAAAGGTCACTTTCGTGCAGACCCTCTCCCTATCTAAAATTGGCCCACCCACTCTCTCTCCCCACCACTTCCTAGTACCTCATCTTGTTATTTTTCTTCCACAGTTCCTATTAATCTCTAATTAACTTATTTTTGTGCGTTTGCTTGCTTATTTGTTTAGCTTGTCTTCCCACTAGAATTTCAGCTCCACAAAGTCTGCTTGACACGCTGCTCGATTCCTAGCCCCTAGACCAGTGTCTGAAAGGACCTGCTCAGGAAATCTCTCTCAAATTCACTCATTCATTCAGTCAGTCCACACATATTTATTGAGTGCTTACTGCTTAATGACTCAGGGAGCCTAGGGGTACTAGGGAAACTAAGTTATCTGATGTAAGTGGGTTCAAATTCAGGATTCACCATTATCCAGCTCTGATTCCCCTATCCAAGCCTGCTTCCTCATCCTCAAAATGGGGACAACAATACCCACTTGGTGCAATTGTTATACAAATTAACTTGTAAAAGGCTACCAGACAGACTGGCACATAGTAGGTACTCATTAAATGAGTACTTTCATTCCATGACCAAGGGTGAGCCTGTCTGCCAGAAACTATGGGCACAGGCCTGGGGACTCTGAGACAGCCGTGAAATGGCTGGATACCCAGGTGGGAGAGCTCAAGAATAGATGTGGGCAAGAGGACCCTCAGGCCAACTGGTGACCTACTTGGCCACAGGAACAAGAAGAAAAGAACCATAAACAAGCCAGGGCAGCTTCTTGAAGATACAGAGAGAGTGGGAACAGCCTGGGGCCACAGGATGTCTGCAAGGGGTCTCCCAGCTCCAGCCTCCAAGATTGACAGGCAGTCAGGCCAAGGAGCATTTCAAGATCTCTGAGCCCTGCCTATCACCCAGCCCATCTAGATGTCCACCAGCCAGGGGATGAGAGAAGTCCGGCAGGTAATAAGACAGCAGCAAGGTCTGCAAACGGAAGTTGTCCTTCTCATGTATACCACCACTATCTCTTGGAAGATGTGTAAGAAGTTAGTGACAGTAGGTGTCTCTCTGGAGTGGAAATGAGTGGTTGAGGAAACAAACACATAATTCGAAAAGGAAAATGTAGCTGCCACCTACCTTAGGGAACTGCTTTATCCCTCCTCTTGCACCAAAGGAAGTAAGTGACAGCATACTTCTTCCAGAATGATCTACCTACAAAAGTAAAGATTAGTTCTATCCGTTCTCTCTATGTCATTCCTCTGTAAATCTCTTCAGTGAAACACAGCTGAGCAGACTGTGTAAGTTCAAAAATAGTATTTGTTGAATGAGTGAGTAAATGAATGAATGCATGACTGAACCAGATCACATTTTATCTCTTGATCTTTATGTACTGAGATAGAAAGATGTGTTAAGTGAAAAAAGACTATCATAGAATATTAAGTCAAGAATGATCTTATTTTTGAAAAATAAAATAATCATATACACATAAAATAACACTTCATATTAGTATATCCATGTATATATACATATTATACCCATATACATTAGTACATGTGTATGTGTACATTATTGATCTATAAATAGAAAAAAATTATAGAAAGACCCCTAAACTTGCTCATTCTATATCTTGATCTTAGTAGTGATCACCCAGGTATAAACACGTGTAAAAATTCATCAATCTGTACTTAAAATTTGGACAGTTTTCTATATAGTCATATCTCAATCTTTTTTAAAAAAAAATATTTTATTGATTTTTACAGAGAGGAAGGGAGAGGGATAGAGAGCCAGAAACATCGATGAGAGAGAAACATCCATCAGCTGCCTCCTGCACACCTCCCACTGGGGATGTGCCCGCAACCAAGGTACATGCCCTTGACCGGAATCGAACCTGGGACCCTTCAGTCCGCAGGCCGACGCTCTATCCACTGAGCCAAACCGGTTATGGCTATATCTCAATCCTTTAAAAGGAAAAAAATATATATACACCACAAATATTATTAGGTATCCTCTCCTGGGATAGTTGGTATTATGGGAAATTGTGATTTCCAATGTATATGTGAATATTTTACAACAAGCACACAAGTATGAATCTTTTTGAAATATATTATTTTTAATTCACATTTTCAGACTCTTAGGCTTAGCACAAAAAGCCTTCTACTTCCTCAACGGCCCTACACCCTTCATTCCAACCACATCAAACTGCTTTTGTTCTTCAGATGTGCGTGCTGTTTCTTATCTCCAGGCCTCTACCTCTGTTGCCTTCTCTTCCTGACACACCCTCTTCCACTTACTTGACTCCTCCCATCTACCTAACTTATCTAGTTCTTTAAGCCTCAACTGAAGTATCATGTCCTCCAGGAAGCCTCCTTTGACCTTCCCAAGCACGGTCAAACACTTCAGAAACACCTCAGAGATGACTCTATCACAACACTTGACTCACTTGTCCATCTCAGGCATCCCACATGAGCTCCTTAAAGTAGGGACTGGAGTGATGCAGCCACAAGCCACAGCACATCTGGAGCCACCAGAAGCTGGAAGAGGCAAGGAAGGATCCTCCCCTCCAGCGTCCGGAGCGAGTGCAGCCCCTTCATACCTTGAATTCAGCTGGGTGATGCATATTTCAGACTTTTGGCTTCCAGAAAAGTGAGAGAATAAGTTTCTGGTGTTTTAAGCCACCAAATTTGTGGCAAATTTGTTACAGCAGCTCTAAAAAAACTAACACAATTGGTACCTCCTTTGTGGAAAACAGTTTGGCAAAACCAAATTATAAAATTGGTTATATGCATTACAATGAGCCAGCAATGTTCCTTGTTATAAGCTCTGAATAAAATAAAATTTTTTAAAAAAACATGCTTGCCTGTCCAGCAGAAGACATGTACAAGAACATTCCTCGTATCTTGTTTATAATGTCAAAACCTAGAAACGAGCCACATACTCATGCACAGGAGAATGCAAACTGTGGTATGTTCACATGGTGGAATATTATACAGCAGGAAAAATGAATGAACTGCAATTATTTGCCAACAAGCATAAACCTCACATACCTAAAATTCAGTGGAAAGAAGAGAGTCACAAAAATTACGAACAGCATGGATTCATTTATATAAAGTTCAAAAACAGGTAAAACTAAACAATACGTTGTTTTGGTGTTTAAACTGTAAAGAAAAGGGGTGGGGTGATTAAAGCAAACTTTCAGATAGTGGTGACTTGAGGGAAAGGAGGGTCTACAGTGGGGGATGGGTGCATGCATACAGGGGGCTTCTGGGTAAGGTGTCCATACATTTTATTGCCTCACTGGCACTTTTTGGAGGGAGGGGGTGAAAAGGAGGGGCTGATAATTAAGGCCGAAGCAACTACAAACCAAAACTGTCCCAGACAAACCAGAACATAGGATAACCCTACTTCTGAGGCATAAGTTTCTATTTCATGGGCTGATGGGTGTAAATGCATTTTTATGTAGCAATAAGATATATTTCCTAAGATTTTTTTCCAACCAATAAATGAGTAAGGTGAGTTCCAGAATCTATTCCGTTTTTAGTAGCAACTCCAGGCATAGATGCAGATTCTGGCTAAATTGGGCAGAACAGGAATTTATGTATAGGGAGAGCTTTGAGTTCACACAATTGCCAAGAAGGCTGGAGAATGAGGTTGAAAAACAGGTACAAAAAGAGGGATGGTACACACGGGGTACCTCCGCCAGAAACCTGCCTGGGCCAGGACCCGCTGCCGAGGACACCGGCTCCTCCCGCTGACCCCTGCCCGGGTGCAGTCCCCTGGTCAATCCGCTGACCTCAGTGAGGCCACTGTCCCTGCAACCTCGTCAGTGTCGCCCCTTCTACACGATTCCCAGCCCCCAGATCTCTCCTTGACCCTGCTGCTTCACCGACTGCAAGGTTAAGAGTCCTCGGTGGGTGCATCTAATGGGTCGCCTTGGCTGCAAGAAATTCTCAGAAAGCGAGTTTCTGGTAACTTCTGCTGCTTTGGGGTGGGTGCTGCCTGCCCGCACGCAGGCCACAATCTGGGGAGTCGCGGATTCGGAATGGGGACACGAATGCTGAGCAGCTGGAAAAATGGAGCGCCCACAAAGCTCGCCGGGCCCATCAGAGAGGAAGGACAGACACCAGAACGGATCCGAAAGGACCTAAAGGCTCTCCAAGGGGGGGGGGTCGAGTTCCAGAATTCTGGGACTCCCCTCGCCAGCAGGGCTCAGGGACAGACTTACAGTGAGATTTGTGCAGTTAACGTTCGAGGTGGTGTGAGGGGTACGGTTAAGGGAAGCAACCATATTTAATGGAAAAACAAAAAAATAAATAAATAAACACAAAACAAACCAACCAACCCACACCTTGGATATGCTCACCTGCTGGGTCAACACGCCATCCTAGCCGCGTCCAGACCAACGGGGTCCCTGATTGGGCCAGCCGGGGTCACCTGATTCAAAGCTACACACCCATTGGCTGGCCAGGAACCAATTAGAGTCTCTCTCTCCGGCAGCGGTTCCCAAACTTTCTCAGATCGTGGGGAGCCTCGTCACTTGGTCTTTCCCACCCGCCGCCCCCGGGCTCTAAGCAGAAAGAAATTCCTAAGTTCCATTTATTAAGTTGTTAGGTCCAAACGTCTTAAAAGATTTAGGACTTAAATTTTTATAGCCTAACAACTTAGCAGACTTTGAAATAGTGAATTGAAAGATTAACATTTTAATTCATTCTTGAGTAACTACAATTGCTATCTCATGGCATGTGTGTGCCTGCTGGGACTGCACAAGATTTCAAACCTTGGAAGTAGGTTGGACAACACCTTCTTTCCTGCGCCACGTTGATTTTCAAGCAATTGCTTTCAAGTAAGGGGTGTGTTTGGGGTTTTTTGTTTTTTTATTACAGCAACCCCGGGAAACCCAGCTTGCAAAGATATGACACCATGGAAAGGAACATCGTGGGATCTAACGCTGAAACTACCTTGAGCTCGAGGTTCGCGAGGCCTCTGAGAGATGTCAACTATCACTGCAAGTGTCTTGAAGATGGGAACTGGAGCCACCAGCCCCTGTGAGTTGGCTGCAGAGCCCCAGGCTGCCTGGTACACTATCTGAAATTCTCTTAAAGCATAAACTGAGACACAGAGGCGGCCAAACTGGTAGAATCTTGGAAGGGTTGGGTGTTTTCTTGCTGAGGCATGTTGAAAAAGTAATCAGAGCCAACCTATTTGCAGAGAGAAGAGGGAGAATCAAAATATAGAGAAAAAGCTGAGAGGCCCCGGTGGAGCAGAAAAGAAAGGGAAACCCAATGCTATACGGCCTGCGATTGGTTTCCATGATCTGGCCCCAGATCCATGCTTGATAGTGAACTCCTGATCTGTTGCTCTGAACCAGTCCCTCCTACAGCCTTTCCTGGACTCGGGGAATGGCAGCAAGCATCCTTCCAGTTGCTCAGGCCAAAACTTTGAATCATCCTTGACTCTCAAATCTCATGCCCAATTTGTTAGTAAATTAATTGTTATCTCTTGCCGCCAACATCCAACAGAGGTCCAGAATCTGACCGTTTCTCCCCATCTCTATGCTATCGGTCCAGCCACCAGCACCTTCACCTGGACAAGGCAGTGGCTTTCTCACTGGTACCCTACTTCTGCCTGGTCTACTCTCAGCCCAGCAGTCTGAGGGATCCTCTTGAAATGTAAATCAGTTCTGGGCTCTGAATCCTCTGATGGCTCCCATCTCACTCAACATCAAAGCCAAAGCCGTTAACATGGCCACGAGGCCTTATAGGAATTAGTCTCAGGAACCTCTGATCACATTACCCACTGCTTTTCCTGGCTCCCACTTCATTCCAGCCACACCAGTCTCCTCCTCGCTGTTCCTGAAACATGCCAGGCATAGTCCTGCCTCAGGGCCTTTGCACCAGCTTTCCCCACTGCCTGGAACATTGTTCCCCAGATAGCTTCATGTCTCACTCCCTTACTTCCCTCCGTCTTGGCTCAAATGTCACTTTGCCAGTGAGTCCTTTTCTAGCCACCTTTATAAAACAGAAACAGCCTCCACCCACCCAGCACCTCCTGGCCCCTCACTGTGGGACCTGCAGCTGATTCAATGAACTCATGTACAAAGAATTATAGTTAAATAATTCATTTTTTAAAATAAATATTTACTGAGCATTACTATGTGCCATGTATTGAGCTGGGTACTGAGGGTAAAGCGGCTGCTTCAATTTAAAGCCGGCCTCTTCAAACCACCTATCACGCACCATCAGTGTCTTAGACTGTTCTTAGATAACTATGCCCTTCCCTCTCCTCTAACTGGGAAGTATAATTTGGGAGGTGCTTAGAACTGACTGGAAATCCTGACTTAGATTGCCTAGCCAAGTCCCCATCCTAGTTCCTACAGACCCAGTCACCATCTGGGAATTACCCTGGCCTGGCTTGAATGTCCAGCTCCCACTCTGGATTGCAGGTGGCAAGGCTGGCCAGGGAAGCGCTCTGCTGCTGCAGCCATAGGCTGCCAGGGCCATGAGCAAGAACACAGGCCAGACCAAGGGTGCAATTCGGTTTCTAACTTTTATATTTTAGACATGCGGTATTTGGGCCTCCATTTGTGCTCTTATCCCAGACCGTCCCAATGTTTCAGGCAGGTTCGAGATTCTGGTATAGGAATGGCACACTGCCCCCTCCCAAGCCACGGCAGACATCAGTAATGGATCACAGCATTGCTTCTCCCTGAGATGTGGCTTCACACAGCGCTCGGGGAAGCCACTGCTAACCGCCCATCAGCATGGCAGGTGCAACCGGATTTCCTTTCCCTGTTCAAACACTTTCTACAAGGCAGTCTGCTCTGCACCCAACTGCCTTCATCAAGAGGCCTCATTCTTATATGGAAATTGTTTTTCTTCTGTTAAAGAGAAACCACTGATGCTAGATGTTTGTGGAATGTAGATAAACACTTGACTGCTGTCTTTGGTGCTCCTCAGACATTCTAATGTGATAAGGAAAAAATTTTAAAAAATGAATAAAATAATTCCCCATTTGGGGAGCAATTACTTCTAAC
>NW_006294609.1:3858094-3868071 GCF_000327345.1 Myotis davidii | reverse complement strand
TAATGAGAATAATGCTTTGCACGAAGGCCTAACAGAACAGTCTGACTCCCAGGGTTTTTTGGCAGAACAGAAACTCCTGATGGCTCTTTTTGTTTGAAGGGTTTGTTTTCTTTCTCTGTGTGGATCTCTGTATCTGTGGCTGTTTCTTTCTGTTTCTCTCATTCTGTCCCTTTATATTCGCTGCTCCGTATTTGTTTGTCTCTCTCAGTCTCCATCTCTCTGATCCCACTCTTCCTTGTGGAATGGCAGCCCATCTCTTTATGTGAATCTAGTTCTCTCTCTCTCTCTCTCTCTCTCTCTCTCTGTAGTTGATTCCACCTCTGTATGTGGGCCTCTCGCTCTCGATCTTTGTCAACTTCTCTCTCTTACTCTGTGTGTTTGTGTCTAACTTTCTCTATGTAAGTCTGTCTCATCTATCTTTCTCTTTTTTGTCTCCGTTTCTCTGAATTTCTCTATCTCACTGTATTTTTCTCTATCTCTCTCCATCTCCTTGCTTGGGTCTCCTGTCCTCTCCCTTTCTCTCTCCCTTCCCTCCCCATCCCTCTCTGTCTTTGCCTTTTAGGCTCTCCCCACCCTTACCCTTACCCCTCTAATCCACCCCCCGCCCCTATTTCTCTTTTTTCCTCCCCCTTTTCCTCTTCTAGAGTTCTGAGGTTGGGTCCAGACAGCATAGCACTTAATATAAAGTGAAAAGTCACTCAGAAGTGTCCAGGCCGCCAGATGTGCAACATATTTAGACAGAACAGCTGGATAATTTAACAACTTCCTTGTTTTCCCCGGAATGTCAGCTGCCCAGGCATCTCAGACAGAGTGTCTGTGTGAGGACACACATGTGTATGTTACTTGTGTGTTCCCTCATGAGACCCTGTACACAAGTTTTCCCAAAGCCTCCACGTGTACCCGTTAACGTAATTGAATTCAGATTTCTTTCCCTGCAACTTCCCTCTTTTTCCTCTTTTTTTTGTAGACTGGCTTTGAACCTGGTGCTGTTTATGGATCTCAAAAGACCTCCCACCTGCATTCTGTGATCTTCATCATCACCTCATGAGTGAGCTGTTTAGAAAAATAAAATAAAATGAGGAAGGGAGGCGTCTCAAGGAAGTTCTAAAGAAAACTAGAAAGAAACCCGTCAAAGGCAGGGCACTGTGTTCTTCTTGGACCCATTTTACATATGAAAAAACTAATAGACAAACTCCGGTGCCCAAAAGCTCAACAGAACTAGTACTCTAATACAGAACGCCTAGCTCCCAGCATGCAACTCAACTCCCAGAATCACAGAGACCATCACAAGGCCATAGACTCCAAGCCTCCTGCCATGACTGAGTGCGACTCTTTTGAGGTGTTTTCCCGCAGGGGGGAGTATATATATTTTTTAATATGTTTTTTTAAATTATTATTTCAGAGAGGAAGAGAGAGGGAGAGAGAGATGGAAACATCAATGATGAGAGAAAATCATTGATTGGTTGCCTCCTGCACATCCCCTACTGGGGATCGAGCCCGCAACCCAGGCACATGCCCTTGACCAGAATCAAACCTGGGACCCTTCAGTCCACAGGCCAATGCTCTATCCACTGACCCAAACCAACTAGGGCAGGGGGAGTATATTTTAAGTGCAAATGGGGGAGAAGTAAATATTTGTGATCAAGAGAACAGACATGGTGACTATATTACTGTTTTCCATTTTTTTACTCCTTCCCCCTTTTCCTGTAAACGAATTGGATTGTACATCATTACCTCCATTGACTTGGACAAATGAAATGCTTTGGCCAAGAGGATGTGAGTGCGACGGACATCTATCCCATCCAAGTGAGAACTGTAAGAGTCATTGCTGGATTTTTCTCCTGTTTTCTTGTACTTCCCTTCTGCCACAGAATAGGCATGGCCCCAGGGCTCAGACTGTGAAGACACGTGGAGCAGAGTCCAGCAGAACCACAGCTGTAGTCACTGACATTAACAAGACCAAGAAATACATTTTTTTGTTACAAACCACTGAGATTTTTAGGGTTGTTTGTTATTCAGCAAAGCTGACTTACACATCCACCTCCAGCTGCTGGGAAGGACTGAGGGCTTTGGAGGCGGGCAAATCTTGGTTCAAATCCCAATTCTGCCAGGTATCGAATGCTGGGTGACCCTGAGCAAGTCACTTTACCTCTTGGAGCTGTGAAATGGGGATAATCACAGTGCTTAAGCTTTGTAGGATTAAGGAAAGGATTAGATGAGATAATGTACATAAAAGGCTTGGTGTTGAGAAGGAGCTCTGTTAAGAGGAAAGAGAGAGCCCTAGCTGGTTTGGCTCAGTGGATAGAGCGTCAGTCTGCGGACTGAAGGGTCCCAGGTTCGATTCCGGCCAAGGGCACATGCCTGGGTTGTGGGCTTGATCCCCAGTAGGGGGATGTGCAGGAGGCAGCCAATCAATGATTCTCTCTCATCATTGATGTTTCTATCTCTCTCTCTCCCTCTCCCATCCTCTCTGAAATCAATAAAAATTAAATTTAAAAAAAAAGAGGAGAGAGAGAGAAGTCTGCATCAGGTCCCACAAGGTCTTTTTTCTTAGGTGGAAGGACCAGTTCAGCAGACATATCAGACCCCAGGGGTAACTGAGATTCTACCTTCTCTGAGTCAGGTTATGGCACAGTACTGCTAAATAACCTGGTAAAAATAGATGCAAAGTTTAGGTTGACAAGAACCCCACAACAACCTCCTGTTTAAACTCTGTCAGCTTCCTTCCCCACACTCCTCTTTCCAGCCTCGGGCCTCTGAAGAAACCCTCCCGCGTAACACACACACACACACACACACACACACACACCAGAAAACCCACAGCTTCAGGTGCTCTAAAAATTCACAACAAATTCAGAGACAAAGTCTATTGCAAATTATTTATTTGAGAGGTGATTCCAGGAAATATCGAGAGTTAGAGAAGGGAAGGAAGTTAATGAAGGGCTCCCTTTTATCAAGCAAAATACTGCTGTGGGTAGCTCGAGCTCAATTCTGCTGAGTAGCACTAGGGACCACATAAAACATGCCTCAGAGTTATCCCGTATGAGGGGCGAGGGAGCTGGGGTATTTATCTTTCAACTCCCATCAGCCATTGCTTGAGGGATGCTCCCAGGGTATGTTAGTCCCCTGGTACTTCTGACTTGCCCCACACTTGCCTAGCAAGCCCTGGTGGACAGAGCCAAGTCCAACTGGTTCAAATTAGCAGATCCAAGACTAGAGGGAGGTGAGTGAGGTGCTCACTCTCAGGGCTGTGCAAGTGCAGGCTGGGAGGTTTGAACTATCAGAATGGCTTTTACAGAAAGGAGATGGGGGAGGCTCTGACAGCATCTGCTGTGGGCTCTGCAGCCAGGCTACCGGGGTTTGAATCCTAGCTCAGCCACTCAAAGGCTACTAACTTAACTTCTCTATGACTCAGCTTCCACATCTGTAAACGGGGATAATTATAGTACTTACTTCATAGGACCTTTGTGACGATTGCACAGGATGATTCACATAAAATGCTTAGAACAGACTTGGACAAAAATAAGCCTCCTATGAACGTTAGTTCTGATAACATTGCAATGAATCTACAATGCACGTATCCCGACGTCATGTTTCTAGAATCAAAGAAGCAAGATCACCTAATAGTTAAGAAAAATCAGGCAGATGAGGGTTTAAGCCATGTGATCTACCACTTCCTGTGTGATGTTGGGCCAGTCACTTAACCTCTCTGGGCCTCAGATCCCTAATGTTTAAAATCATATATATATATGCCTAATATGCAAAGTGTCCCCTCCGGAGTTCGACTGACCGGGAGTTCAATCTCTCGCTATGACTTGCACTGACCACCAGGGGGCGGGGCGGAACAAAGGAAGGTCCCAGCTGGCAGCTGGCATCTGCTAGGAATCCTACCCATGCACTAATTTTGTGCACTGGGACTCTAGTTATTAAATAACAAGACGTTTTACCATTACTGGTGAAAAGCACTTCTTCCAGAAACCATCCATGTGCCCGAGATCCTCAGCAAAGGAGGTGGAAGGCTAAGCGTTTCAGGCCACACAAATCCAGGATCCACAGGCTGTCTAAGCTAAGCCAGCAGCCCCTTATTGCCATCGATATTCCCAGGAGAAAAGGCCAGGTCAGTGCAGAACCAAGATGGTCTCTGGGGAGAGGGAGGGGAAGCGAGTAGAATGGAGAAGAGGTTCAAACAAAGTACTAAAAAGTTTCATTTCTTCTGTGGTGGCCAGGAGTTGGGAGGAAAGCAGGATGGCTGCTAATAGGTGTGGAGTTTCATTTAGGGGCAATGAAAATGCTTTTTGGAACTAGATAGAAGTGATGTTCGCACAACGCCGTGAAGGTATGAATAGCCACTGAATTATACATGTTATAATGGTCAGTTTTTTGTTAAGTGAACTTCATCTCCATAATTATGGAGGGTGAAGTTGAACAAGAGCACATATGCAAAGCTCTTAGCACTGTGTTTTGCTGGAAGGCATCATTGCCATCTCATCCGTGTGGGGGAAGGTGGGGCTTATTGAGGGTGTTTCATCTACTGTGTCAAGCTAGTGACTTGCCTGAAGTGACACTGAGTCACATGTGGACTCTGCACTACAACTTGGCTTTTCCAGTGTGTGAGTCCAGACCAGGTTCTCTCCATGATGCTTCTCCTACTTGATAACTGGAATGGCACTTTATTGTTTACTAGAGGCCCCGTGCACGGATTCGTGCACTGGTGGGGTCCCTCAGCCTGGCCTGCACGATTGGGGCCGGAGAGGGACCGTGGGAGGGCTCCAGGACGTGTCTGGCCCATCTCGCCCAGTCCCCATCGGCCAGACCCCAGCAGCAAGCTAACCTACCAGTCGGACTGTCTGACCCCTCATGGTCAGTGTACGTCATAGCAACTGGTCAAACGGTCAAATGAACAGTCAGACACTTAGCCTATTAGGCTTTTATTATATAGGATAAAATATTTTTTCTCCACATGTTTTTCTAACACCCTTGCCTCAGAGGCTCAGCCTGGTGGAGTGGTTAGAGAGCACGGCCTCTGGAGTTAGACATATCTGGGTTCAAATCCAGGCTCTGTACGTTCTTAGCTGTGTGTCTTTGGGCAAGTCACCCAACCTCTCTCAACCTTGGTTTCTCCATCTAAAAAATGAGAATAATAGCTTGCCCTATGTATTAAGTGGGAATAAAGTCGGAAGATATACCTAAAGCAAGAGTTAGGTCAATGCCTGGCACATAGTAAATTCCGAATAAACTATGGCTATTAGTGTTTGCAGTCAAAGAAGCTACTCTGGCAAAGTAGTTAACACATAGGGTTAAGAGTGACAGGAAAACAAAATTTCAAAGCCACTTTGCCACAGGCCCCAAATCCTTCAAAGGAGTGGTTCTCAACCAGGGGTGGGGAGGGTGATTTTGATGCTCACACGCCCAAGGTACATTTGGTGGTGCCTGGAGGTATTTTGGGAATGTCATGATTAGGAAGAGAGCGGGTATGCTTCTGGCACCTAGTGGCGGGCAGGGATGCTGCTAAACACCCTACAATGCACAGGACAGTCCCCACAACAGGGAATAATCTGACCTCAGTGCTGCTAGTGCCCAGGTTGAGAGACCCTGCTCTAAAGTGAACCTCCCTTAGTCATTTGTCATTTTCCAAATGACAGTGCAATCCATCCTCCAGACGCCGGGACAGCTTGCTGCTTTCCCCACCACGGAGTGAGTCATTTTGTGAAGCTAAGGAACATTTAGCAAGGCAGTAATCATCCCAATTTCTCTTGGGTAAGTCCAGATGGAGGTATATTTGGAGCCTTCTCAGAAAGAGACACACCCAGCATCAACATGGACTTCATGAGGGCCAAGGATGGTTCAAGAGATTTGGAAAGTCTAAACCACCTCCATGCCCAGCTGGTATGGCTCAGTGGTTGAATGTCGTCCTATGAACCAGGAGGTCACGGTTCGATTCCCGGTCAGGACAGATGCCCGGGTTGTGGGCTCAATTCCCATTGTGGGGTGTGCAGGAGGCAGTTGATCAATGATTCTCTCTCATCATTGATGTTTATCTCTCTCCCTCTCACTTCCTCTCTAAATAAAAAATAAAAATTAAATAAATAAATAAACCCCCTCCACAAAGAAGGCTTCTGGGAACATCCCAAAGACTTTGCCCTGGCCGGTTTGGCTCAGTGGATAGAGCGTTGGCCTGCAAACTCAAGGGTCCTGGGTTCGATTCCGGTCAAGGGCACATGCCCAGATTTCGGGCTCCGTCCCCAGTAGGGGATGTGCAGGAGGCAGCCGATCCATGATTCTCTTTCATCATTGATGTTTCTATCTCTCTCTCCCTTTCCTTTCCTCTCTGAAATCAATAAAAAATATATATATTTTTAAAAAATCTGCTCTTCTTCATCATGCATGAAAGGCCATGAATGAGTATAGAAACTGGCTCACAAGAAGCACTCAATAAATGCTAGCTATTATTATCACCATCTCCATTGTTGTCCTCATTATTAGTATTATCTCCCCAAGTACATTGGAAAGTACATTCTCACAACAACATTTTGAGGTGGGTGAGATCGTCCCCATTTTGCTGATGAGGAAACTGAGGCTCAGAGCACAGATGCTATATTTATCATCTCACAGTTTCCACTCCTGCCCACCTACAGTTCAAAGGACTCTTTTAAAAATGAAATCATATCTGATTTACGAGAAGGAGGCTCTCTAGGTAATGATGTTATATATGTTATGATCTAACTTATTTATGATTTAGGTCTTTTGAAAAATTAAGAGCAATGCCATGGTTGTGTAAGTTGTTAACATTAAGGGGAAACTGAGTGAAAGGCGTATGGAAACTACGATCTTTGCAACTTCTTGGTAAATCTAAAATTATTTCAAAATAAAAAGCTTATTTAAAAATTAATCAGATCATGGTACTCCTCTGCCTGAAACCCTCTAGTGGTTTCCCAATGGGCTTAGAATAAAGTCCTGTGGCTCTAAGTGATCTAGCCTTTGCCCACTTCAACTTCCTCTCCTAACACTCTTCCCTCTCAGTACACTCCAGCCACTTTAGCCTTTCCCCCTCCTCTCTAAAAATCAATAAAAACATATTTTAATAACAACAACAAAACCTCTGTGGATCCAAGGAAGACAGTTGGAAAGTATATTTTAATCCGCTCTCCTCATTTTACAGATAGGCAAACTAGAGAGGGGAAGGGGAAGGGACACTCCACCTATTAGCAGCCTTTCTGGCAAATGCATGTTTGCTGGTCCTTAGGGTGGTCACTCATGTTGATAATGGCAGAAAAAGGCCATAAGGGGTCAATTCTTTCCCCCCAGAGCTATTGGCTGTGCTCTGGGAGCCATTTGGGCCTATGCTATAAGCTCATGCCACTCTCAGGCACAGAGCCAGCTACCTTTCTTAGACGTGTGCCAGCAAAACTGGACTCTGGAGGGGAGTAGCCCAGCAGAGAATGGCATGTGGATAGAAGCCCCTCCCCATGTCCCAGTCCAGTCTGAAGTCCTTCTCCAGCCCTGATGACCTCAGCTGATGTGAACACACTTGCTATCTTGTATATGTAAAGTTAAAGCACTCTCATTGTGGGTAGAGACATGTTTAGATAATTCATTGGGTTCCACATTTGTGTTTTGTATGGTTTTGAATATATTTTTATTGATCTCAGAGGAAGGGAGAGGAGGAGAGAGATAGAAACATCAAAGATGAGTGAGAATTATTGATCAGCTGCCTCCAGCACGCCCACAACCCAAACATGTGCCCTGATGGGGAATCGAACCCTGACCGCCTGGTTCATAGGTCGACACTCAACCATTGAGCAACACCAGCCAGGCTCCACATTTGTTAGGTGCTTAGTGTGTGTCAGAGTTGTGCTAGGTGCTGGGGACTCTCGGCGATGTATTGAATATAAAAGAGCTTTGGTGCCCTCGCCAGTTTGGCTCACTGGATAGAGCGTCGGCCTGGGGACTGAAGAGTCCCGGGTTCGATTCCAGTCAAGGGCATGTACCTTGGTTGCAGGCACATCCCCAGTAGGGGGTGTGCAGGAGGCAGCTGATGGATGCTTCTCTCTCATCAATGTTTCTAACTCTCTATCCCTCTCCCTTCCTCTCTGTAAAAAATCAATAAAATATATTTTTAAAAAAAAGAGCTTTTGTTCCTGGTTGTCCTGAGTTCCAGCCCTCACTTTGTAACTTACTACCTGTGTGACCTTCCACAAACACCTAGCCTCTCTGTCTCACTTTCTTCATCTGTAAAATGAATGTGATGGGAATAGTACATAATTCCTAGTTTTGGGGATTCAGTGAGATAATTTTTGTCATATAATAAGAAAATGGGGGCAGTGTTTGTTTTTTTCTCCACTGCACTTATCAGACGCTGATATTTTTATTTGCATCTTTGTTTGTTATCTGTCTGGCTTAGTAGATGATGCCCCATGAGAGAAGGGCCTTGTCTGTCTTGCCCACCCCTGCTTCCCTGCCTAGAACAATGTCTGGCACAGAATAGGTGCTCCATAAACATTTGTCTGCTGAATGAAACGCTTTCTTCTGCTCTAATTGTCATTGCCATGATGCACCCTGCCCTGAAGTAGGCCATAGTCTGGACTCCTCGGAGAGTAGCCACCATGACTCAACATCCAGCTGTTCACAACAGCGCTGGGCATCGGCTCAGAATGTCACCAACTGGGCTCTATTCCCTGGACTGACAAACAACATTTGTGTATCTTCTGGTAAACGGAGCTGCAGCTTTAGAGAGTGAGCTGGTGACTGGGGAAAGTAGAATGAGCAGCTGAGCTGAGCAGGGGGAGCCCTGGAGCCTCAATGCCTTGAGCCTCACTGCCCTGGCAACAGGCACAAAGAGGCCACTGGTCCACGTGCAAGGAGTCCTTGTCCTGCGCCACTTGGGCCCCCAGAGGACACCGTTTCTGAGGAAAGATGCCCGGGTCACATAGATGACATGTGGGGAATTCGTGCACCCTGCGTGCCTTGAAAAACAAAATGAATTTCTCAGGGGCGAGAAAGGGCTTTGCAAAATGTAAAGTGCTGCAGGAAAAACAACAACAACAGCAAAACAGAAAAATGAAAAGGTCAGGATCCAAGAGAGCAGAAGTGTTTGCTGTGTGGGTTGCACTTTCTTTTTTTTTTTTCTCCTCTTTTTTTCTGGGTAGCCCTTTCAAACTCAGCTAAAAGCAACGCGCAGCCGCCGGAGGTGGCAAATTCTGGGGGCCTCCGAGAGAGATGGACTTGGGGAGGGCCAAAGGCAAAGGGCCAAAGTGTTTACAGAATCCAGGACCCGCCCGCAATGCCCGCCCTTGCAAACTCGCTCTTTGCTTCCTGCCTCCAGCTCTGCGCGCGAAATCTGCAAATTCTCCCTTCTCTTCTGGTTCACCTGCGTGCTAGCTACAATCAGGGTAACCGTCCCCATGATTATATAACTCCGTGTTCAAGAAAGATAATCTAAACATAAGGGTGATGAAAAACAATTTTAAAGGTGGATAAAAAAATTTCACCCAATGTAAAAGTTACAAGAGCGCGCGCGCACACACAAAATGTATATATACAAATAGCTATATTCCCACCAATCAGGATGAATAACTGTTAACATTTTGCTTTATCTGAGAGAGGGCTTTCCCTTCTCCCCAAGTGCCAGCACATTTGAATCCAAAGTAAGTCAATCTACTTTTCTTTTTCTCCCTCTCCCTCTCCTTCTCCACCTCTATCCTAGGTTTATCTGAAGGAGTAAATTCCAGGAGCCCCTAATTCCCTCGGTGGGCTTCCACGGAGCAGGTTTGCAAACATCTGGCCCCAGTGGACAGTGTCCCGCCGAGGCCGCGAGGCTCCCTTACGCAGCAGCATCTTTTCCTCCAGCCCCAACTCCCGCGTGCAATTTTGCAACTCCCGCTCCCGCCAGGGGGCCTATTTTCCCTGCTCGTTTGGCGGAAGGATCCGTGTTCCGATCTTTACTCTTAACCGTCTCCGCCCCTGCCCGCGCTCTGACC
>NW_006294609.1:3852101-3857792 GCF_000327345.1 Myotis davidii | reverse complement strand
CGGGCCGGGGGCTGCTGCCGGGGGGAGGCCGGCGGGGTCCCGCACTTGGCCCAACGGCCGACCCTCCCGACGCCGCTCATTCATTGCACTGGGGCGCAGCCTTCCTCCTGGCCGTGAAATTTGAAAACTCTGCTCCCTACCCCCACGTTTCCGGTCCGGTCTCTCGCTCTGCACACACCGGACCCGTGTTTGGAGGAGAGAAGATTGGGGGGCCCGAGTCCAACCTGCAGGCGTGTTCCGTACTTGGTGGTACCTACCGGCCCTCTCGGAAAGCGACTTACTGGATGGGCCGTGGGTTCCACCGGGTCGGAGGGCGGGCTTATTCCCTATCGCTCATTTTTTACATTTTTTTTTGTGTGTGTGGGGCTGGGATTGGGAGGCCGTTTCTTGTCTGAACACCCCTCGAGGGGACGCTGGAACCCGCGCCCCCAAATGCTCTCAGTTGTCCTGTCCCGGCGAGGTCCCCGCGCTCTTTTCTGAACTTGAAGCCCGCGAGGCTGACAGTTAGGCTCTTTGCAATGTGCTGGGCTCTGTGAAGCGCTGGGCGTACATCTAATAGATTAACAATCACGATGATAAACAGCTTCCTGCGTGTGTGTGTCCAGCTTTTTTTTTTTTTGGAGCACTTTACATAGATTTCACTTAATTCTTCCAACAGCCCTGCGAGGTAGGTGCCATTATTTTCTGTTTTTTTCAGAGCAAACACAGAGAGGTGAAGTCACTTGACCAAGGTCACACAGTTGTGACAGATTTCAGAGCCCGGCAGTGGGGAGCTAAAACTCCTTCAGCAAACCCCGTGTGTGAAGGAAGGAGGTGCCCAGTGCTTACGCCAAGGTTAAAATCAAGCTCCCGTTTTGGCTGACCCAAGGCCGCCTGGCATTTGATTCCTATTGACCGGGGAGACGGAAGAAGTTCGGGTTTTTACGGGGGGACGCGAAAGTGAACTGTCCGCACGTTTCCGGTTCCAGAACGGGTCTGATGCTAACGTCGTCTTCAAAACTTGGGGAGCATTTGAATCCCTTTCTTGATTTGGGCACTGGGTAATGTAGAGTTGATTGGGTCTTAACTTTTTTTTTCTTTGCCTTTATATTGTCCTAAAGACTGTTGGACTATAAATGCTGTGAGATGGAGTCAAGAGCATGGTGAACAGTTGGACAGCTCTGGTTTTCGCAGATCTTTTGAATTGTCATTAAACTCCTGAAATAGCTTCATCTGTGTGGGGATTTTTCCTTTTATACTTTCTTTTTTTTCCCTTTTGTACATTCTTGAAAGAAAAGGAAAACCCACTAAATGAGTTCCAGAAATGCTCTTTAATGTTGCTGCCATTTCTGGGTGAAAACCTTGTCCTTCATTCAGTACCTGGCATTTAGTATAAGAAGTAAATATTTCCCATACTAGTTAGTATAGTTCTATTTATATGAGGGAGCAGTGGCTCAGAAATGAATTAAAACAGTGCAATAAGAAAGGAACTTTTTATATCTGCAGGAATGTATGGCTAGATTAAGGTGGGCTTTATTTCACTGAGAAAACAAAATAAATGAAATCTGTGTATTAGAAACAGAATTTTAAGAGTAAGTCTTGCTATTTTTAGTTCTCGATTGTCCAGAAATTAAAGTAGTGTGTTTTAATGGCTCAGGAATAGGCTAGCTGCACAGCATAGTTTTTTCTCATTGTTGTTAAATTGGCAAAGAAACTGATGATCCATTGAGAATATATATATAAAGTGTTGGTATTAAATTTTATGGGTTTTGTAATGCTCCAAGAACTTTTTTTCCTAAAAATCTTAAGATTTAAGAATATTTGAAAAAGGAGGCAATGTTAATTTTGTGGCCCTGTTAGAATTTTTTACATGCTCAGGATCGTCTTCTAAGGTGGAGGACTGACTGTACCAGCTAGTTGAGAAGTAGCTCGGTGATGGTACTAAAAGGGCAGCTCAAAAGTGAAGTCTTATTTTTTAAAAAAAAGCATGTTGGTTTAAATCTTTAGTCAGTACAGCTTTGCAATTCTTTTCTACCCTGTGAGTAGTTTTTCTTTAAGCAAAGTATCACTTTTGCAACCCATCTTGGAAGCTTTTGTCCAGGCTCTGCCTGGATGATAAAACCTAAAGGTTTTTACTCCTTCGTATAACTAATATTAGGTTATTTAACTGTACAGTAAAACTTGGGCAATTTAGAGAGAAAATAAGCCAGCTGTTGATTTGGTCTGATATTCCTACTGTGCTGGAGAAAAGTACAATTTGGTTATACTTTGTAAGTGACCTTGCTCAGGGAGCTAGCACTTTTCTCGCAGAGCTGGAGATTGTGACTTATTTTCACGTCCAGATTTGCAAGAAGCTTCTTTGCTCTGAAGCTGGCTATTTTGCACTGCAAGATTGTGCCCGGCTCTGCATAATTGCTTGGCTTGCTTTAGTGATTTAAATATGACCTTTGCCCTGGCCCTGGGAAAACCTTGACTAATTTGATTCTCTGGTGTGTAAGAGTTCATCTGAAAATACTCTGAAACTCAAATTGTTTAACTTATGTATTTAGCTTTTTGGTGTAATATGAAACATGTTCATATTCTAATGCTAAAGACAGCGCCCCTGGTCCTGAAGATAATAAAGGACAAACGTAATAGGGAAAAAAACGTTCTTAAAATGCTGACCAAGAAAAACAAAAGTAATCTTTCCTAATGACACTTCTGCAGTTATTTTTTTCTTTACATGCCAGATAATTTCAGTGATTAGAGGTTTTACTTGGGATCAATTATCATAGGGCATATTTGTTGATAAAGATTAATGTTGCTATTAATTCCCTAACTTAGAATAAGTCTGTGGTGTGAGCCCCCTCCTCTTCCCTCTCCAGCATGTCACTTGTATGCTGCATCCTTTTCTTGGAGTTGAGACAGAAAGCTCTTTTGGAGACATGAGCTAAGCTTATGCCAGTCCTTAGCCACAGCATAGAAAAGATTCCTTGTGCCCCCTTGCCTGACAGTAGCAGGAGGAGTTCAGGCGTTCCTTCTCGAGCTGGGGAAATGGAGGTGCTGCTGGGCCCTGATTAGTAGCCCATCTGGCGGCAGAGGATGGTGAGATCGTTTTATGTCTCAACCTGTTCTGCATAAGCAGGTGCCATTCAGTCCATTTGAGTAGATGAGGATTACTGATCTTGAAGCAGAGAAATGATTGACACTATATGGATTTGATCATTTCACTTAATTTACAACTGAGGCTAGGAGTAGCCCTTAAAGATTGAAATGTTAAGGAGATAATATTCTGATGTGAATTGATTTGTAGATGAGGAAACTGGAAAGTCTTAGTATTATTCAGGAAGACTAAGGAATGATTCCATTTGTGTGGAGTTCGTAGAATCCTGGGGCAAATTTTTAAGGATCAGACCCTATATCCAAAGCATGTAAGAACAGATGATTTCCTTAGGAGTCTTGATGATTTATCTGTAATCTCCAATTTCTCCACTACTCTAGGGTTTAGTGGCATCGTCTCGTCTTCAGGGGCATGGGTATCACTGATATTAAAGTTTATGAAAATGAAAACCACTCCTAAAATTTTACTCTATTCCGATGTTGAGTATAATCCATGGTTGTTTTTATCAAAATGGGTTTTTAGACTGTGGAAAGTTAAACATTTTTCAGTAAATTGGCTTCACTCTAGGTCTAGGTATTTAACAGAGCAATGGACAGTGTTTTGCAGCTATATTCTGACAGTCTGCCTTGAGAAAATTGGTTTAACCTCTAATGGCCCAAAGTATAACATTAGCCACTAAGAAAGTGGGGGGTGGGGGGATGGGGAGGGATTAAAACAATTAAGATGGTCAGAAAGTCTTCCTGCTGGTGATTGCAGTGAAGCCAAATGATTCTTGTGGCATATATATATGCTTTTTTTTTGTAGGAAAGAACTCATAAGTTTGTGGGAAAGTTTTAGTATTCACTCTTTTTGTTTGGGTTTGAGGTCTAATTTTTCTAAATCTGTCCAATATTGCAAGGCCATTCTGTCACTGAAATGAATGTGTGTCATATTTCTGAAGATTACTACCTGTGTTAACAGGATTATTGTAAAACAGCAAAATCTTTTGGTTTATTTTTATATTGGTTGTGCCATTCTTAGATTTTAAAACTTCATTATGATTCAGCTACTGCCTTTTTTTGGTTTATGGTATTCCTTTAATACTGACCTTTCAAAACAGTTAAGGAGCCTTTAAGGGACAAAAGAATACTTTTTCATTTTCCATAATGTCAAAGTTACCTTAAATTTCCTTCCATAGTTTTTATCTCTGCTTTGCTTATTGCTGTCAGAAAAGTTAGTGTTGCTTGAGAGAAAAAGCTGTCATTGCAGATAGTCACCAATAACATTTTATTATTTCAAGATTTTATCAGTTTGCTTTCAATAAAATTGCTGGGAAGTTTATGATATGCCAGATAAATAAGTTTGTACAGAACAACCTTTGCTGATAACATTCATAATGCATTTTTCTGAATCACCATTTCTAGCAAGATAAAGAAAAGCTTTTACTCAAAAGTCATATGTGAAAGGTCTAAGGTGAATATTTTAATGTATTGATGACCAGCCTATATATGTTCACATATCTGCTGGTCTTATTTCCTTGCAATAGCTGGCATCTGGATTTATGAGAAACTCTCTCTCTGGAGAATGGAATTTTTATTGGTTGGAATATTTTGGATTCCATTGACAGCAGTTGAAATAATTTGATATGAATCATTTGAACTGCTACTTAGAAAGTTATCCTGAGGTTACAACCCTTGAATTTCCCACCTAAGGGTCTCCTATTTATGTAGGTTTCTCTTATGCGTCGAGCATAGTGAGGGCTTTAAACCTCCAAGTGAGTATTGACTGATGTTTAATGAGCAGTGCTGTACTGTTTGTATTTTTCTTTACAGCTCACAGAGAAAATAGTCAGCCTTTGTCTTTAATACCATTTTTAATGGTAATAAAATGTTGTCCTTAAGATGACCTTTTACTTTTATAATCTTTATGGAGGGGATAGTTCTAGTTAGAGCACTTACAACAATCTCCAGGTACACACTTTGTCTTATTTTCTGTGCCCTCCACTAATGTAAGGTCTTGAGAAAAAGAACAAGTTTCTTGTGTAGCCTGTTATCATAAATACCTACTGATAATCAACAGATTGCATGATTAAATTTATTTGTACACACACTCACTCTCTAGAGGCCCAGTGCACGAAATTTGTGCGCACAGGGTGGTGGAGGGGAGCATAGAGTGTGTCCCTCAACCCAGTCTGCACCCTCTCCAGTCGGACATCCCTCTCACAATCCAGGACTGCTGGCTCCAAACCACTTGCCTGCCTGATTGCCCCTAACCGCTTCTGCCTGCCAGCCTGATCGACGCCTAACTGCTCCCCTGCCGGCCCGATTGCCCCCAACTGCCCTCCCCTGCAGGCCATCTTGTGTCCACATGGGGGCGGCCATCTTGTGTGTTGGAGTGATGGTCAATTTGCATATTACCTCTTTATTATTAGACTAGAGGCCTGGTGCACAAAAATTTGTGCACTGGGGTGGGAGGGATCCCTCAGCCCGGCCTGTGCCCTCGCGCAGGTTGGGGCCCCTCAGGGGATGGCCACCTGCTGGCTTAGGCCCGCTCCCTTGGGGCGGGGCCTAAGATGGCAGTCAGACATCCCTCTGGCAGCCTGGCAGCCCTCGGGGGATGTCCACTTGCCAGCG
>NW_006294609.1:3843102-3851718 GCF_000327345.1 Myotis davidii | reverse complement strand
ACAGTGCTTGGCTTCCTTCTACATTGTCTTCAGTCTTCACTGGGTGCCTGTGTATGCAAATTAACCGCCATCTTTGTTGGGTTAATTTGCATGCTTTTCTGATTGGCTGGTGGGAGTAGCAAAGGTATGGTCAATTAGCATCTTCATCTTTTATTGTGTAGGTAGGATACATATATAATTTACTTGTTTGTTTGTTTATTTATTTTACAGAGAAGAAGGGAGAGGGAGAGTTAGAAACATCGATCAGCTGCCTCCTGCACACCCCCTACTGGGGATGTGCCTGCAACCAAGGTACATGCCCTTGATTGGAATCGAACCTGGGACCCTTGAGTCTGCAGGCCGACGCTCTAGCCACTGAGCCAAACTGGTTAGGGCTTAAATTCTTATTTAATTCCTCATGTATAAGGGTGCATTATGATTTTATATCCCATATCAATTTTTTCTTAGGAAGCCATGACTGTATTGGGGTTTGCCCTATAAAAATTCCTTTGGTTTGGAAGTTTAATGAAGACCAAGTTCTTACTTGGAAGGGTGGTATGGTGGAAACATCACTAGACCTAGAGTTGGTCTGGCCTAGTGTCCTTACAAGCTCTGGCTTTGGAGCAAGTCTCCTGTAATATGGAGGTGACTGTCTAACCTTATAGAATTGTTGAGGATTAACTGGAAATGCAAAGTCCCTTAGTGTAGTATCCAGCACATGGGAAGTGCTTGGCAGATGATAGCCACAACTAATATATAATTCTATTTGATGGACATTGAAAATAGGGAAGTAGATATTTATGCTATTGGCTGATATGGCCATTTTTAAGAAGTATATACAGTGTTCATTTGGACTACCAAAACCCATTTTGAGATCTTTATCTTCTATTAGACATTTGTCTTCAACTTGAAATTTAAGAGTAATTCTGTCTTTTTACAAATAGGGAATTAACTCCAGTAAAGCCTTTTGGAAATAGGTATGTAGTCTGGAGTGTATGTTTGATTCTAATGCCACAAGTCAATAGTACTTAGGATTTATACACACTTAATTTATGAAACAGATATTGAGTACTGGCCATGAGCATGTACTCTGAAGAGCAAGTGGTGTGTTCTTGGGGTGTGCATTCTATCCTGGGTCCAGGTGAAGAGGTAGAAGTGAACTTGCAATTACAATACAAAGTACAGTGTGTGCTGGGTCTGACTGGCTGTAGAGCATTTCAGAGAAGGAAAAGCAGGCTTGTGAGGAGAGGAGAGGCTTGAAGGACGCGCAGGTATTTGCCAGTTGGTAGAAGATGGTTTGGGTGGAATGTCTATCGTTTTACTCCTTGAGCTAATTGTAGGGGATTTTAAAAGCTTTGGGGCTAAAAAAAAAAAAAAAAAAAAAGCTTTGGGGCCTTGTTGCTTTTAATGATCAATGTTCTTCAAATATAAAATATACTGAGTTCTAGAAAAATTCCACATTAAGAATAAGTTTTCATTGTTAGCAGTATTTCTCTTTACTAAAACACTGTGCAGTCCTACTCAGGACAGACAGAATAAGAGAAAACTACCATAAACTACATCTAAAGGTGATAATGGGAAGCCTCCAAAACCAGTAAAATTCATGTTCGTAACATTGAATACGATGACATTGATTTACTATGATAGCATTTATATAAAAACTATAGCCTGAACTCAATATAGGTGTAAGTCAATTTTTACATAGACTCCTGAAAAATAGAGTGGGCTCTTCATTCACAAATGTGGGGCTCTGCTGGAAACGATTCAGGTTGAAACCAGAAGTTTCTAGGAGTCCCCTCCAAGCCAAAAATAAAATTTTCTGCTGGGCAGTCTGCCCAAGTTTCTGGCTGACTTGTGGTAAAATCACTAATGAATGGGGTTTTCTGGCCAGTGAATCAAGGAACACATCATCTTTCCACCAGGAGTGTTTCTTGAATTCTCTAATATGTGTGTGTTTAGGGAGAAAGAAAAATTGCTATAGAAAAAGCACTTTTTGTTGCTCAGTTGCTGTTGTGTTATATATGCATTTGTTTTGTATCTTCCCTCAAAAGTTATTACTATGTTTTTCCTTTAATTGCTTTTGTTTTATAATTTGATCAAGAGACTGGCTAGTCATTTAGTTCATTTACATATTTTGGGGTTTAAAGTAGTGATTTGGCCAAAGCTATAGAACCAATACAGAAACTTGGGGCTCCTGGCTCCAAGTCCAGTGCTCTTACTTTCTTTTTGTGTGTTTCAAGAATTTGATCCTTTCTTATTCATTATCTTTCTGTCTTTTTTTTAAATTAAATCTTTATTGTTCAGATTATTACAGTTCCTCTTTTTTTCCCCCATAGCTCTCCTCCACCCAGTTCCCACCCCACCCTCTGCCCTTACCCCTCCCACTGTCCTCATCCATAGGTGTGCGATTTTTGTCCAGTCTCTTCCTGCACCCTCACACCCCTTTCCCCCCAAGAATTGTCAGTCCACTCCCTTTCTATGCCCCTGGTTCTATTATATTCACCAGTTTACTCGGTTCATCAGATTTTTTATTCACTTGGTTTTTAGATTCATTTGTTGATAGATAATGTATTTGCTGTTCATAATTTTTATCTTTACCTTTTTCTTCTTCCTCTTCTTAAAGAATACCTTTCAGCATTTCATATAATACTGGTTTGGTTCATTATCTTTCATTGAAAGAAAAAAATACACTTCTACACAGTTTAATTCTGCTCAAAACCTGTTTCTTCAGAAAATTGCAGGGTTTCGGTGACTATTCAGGCCGTAGGATGGCTTCGCCTCTAGGACAATGTTTCTCAAACGTGGACACAGCCCTTTATAATGGGAAAAAATTCTCAACAAATGTCAGGTTTTTTTACTTGTAATTTTGATCACTCTGTAATGTTACTTAGGTATTACAGAACAAAGCTAGGTACAAACCTGTTAAACCTGTTGCTCCTATTCAGCTATTAAGCCAAATGATTTTGTAATTTGAATAGGAATAAAGCCTCCAAAACCAATAACATTTAAGTTAGCAACATTGATTTAATCTGATGGATTTTGTGGTTTTGCTAATACTAAATCACTTTTTATTGGCTTTAATGGTAGAAAGGTGCAGGCTTGTATTCTATATTTAGTCTGGTCCTGTGTTTTTGCTTCATTCCTAACGCTAATGCAAAGAATGCCTGCTTTATTTCCTACTACTACTTACCGGCCGATAAAATGAACCATTACTGGCCAGAGGTGAGAGCTTGTGCTTCGTTTTGATAGTGAGTAGACCTCAGAGTGCTCTGATGTGGGTACTTGTGAGTTTAGGATACCTGGTGCTGTGCTATGATTTCTTTCTCCCTTTGCTCATGTTTTATCTGTTCAAATTACCTGGAAACCTTTCTCACAGCACAAGCAGACATCCTTTGCCCTGTAGAGGCATAATTGTATTTAAAAATACAGAAATTGCACTGCCAAATATGTTTAACAAGCCTACATTGTGTTTTTTGATGTGAAAACACTTAAAAATTTTCATGGATAAATCTGGGGCCTGCAGAAATACCCATGGTCCTCTTAAAAACACTGATTTGGAGGGGGATGAAGGTCTGAGCAATTCCAATCTTGCATTATAAAACGGAGTTCTTAGAAACATCTCAGTGACGGGACAATCTTTGAAATCTGCTTTGCACATACTAATTTATTTATAAGGCTAGAAAAGAAGAGACAGGAGGCAAAAAGAGCTGGTCTGGTGGGCGGGCTGTAGGTGCTTGGATGGCTTGGATGCAGAACTGAGGCCTCAAGCCACAGGGAGTCTGAATTCAGCAGGTAGTAAAAGAGAAACCTTTCTAACCATACTCTCACACACAGTATCCTGAACAAGTCTTAACTTTGTATAGAAGGTGGCACTGAATCATCTCTGAAATCCTGGCTAAGATTTAGGATTCTAATTAGGCATTAAAACCATGTTCTTTATAAAAGTCCTGAAAATAAAGCCACTCAAAAAGCTAGTTAAACTATTATTTTACCTCCTTCTTACCTAAAGTTTGTATCTTTTGAGATATTTTTAACTTTTACATGAAATTGTATTTTGACTTTGATTACTAATTGGAGTTTTTCTCCCCTACAGTAAGAGGGTCCAAGCCTGGTAAGAATGTCCAGCTACAGGAGAATGAAATCAGAGGACTGTGCTTAAAATCTCGAGAGATCTTTCTCAGCCAGCCTATCCTACTAGAACTTGAAGCACCACTCAAAATATGTGGTAAGTCTTGGAACACTAACATGGTTATGTGATTGAGATTGATTAACTGAGGCAAAGATATATACTAGTAGATTACCTTATATTAGCCAGCATAATCATTTGCTATTTATGAATAACCTGGAACTACTTAAAACTAAACTAAGTAATTACAGCTCTAGAATCAATACTTCTAATGGGCTTAGTTTACTTAGATGTGCTTCAGATTTTCTAAAAATTATTTTGCTGAAAGAATTATAAACATTGAAAAAGGGAAGGAATGAAACAGAAGGAGAGCTAAGAAAAGATCTGAACTATATGAATATATAGGAATTACATTCAAGCTTAAAGTAGAATTGGTTATGCCTAAAAATAGACCTCCCTTGGTGCCGCTTTATAGTTCTACTTTTTTTCCTACATGATAGAACTATAATGTAGTTCTGTATAAGATAATCTGTATAAGAACTAAATTTTGAGTAATGTTATAGTCTTGTAGCATATTTGACTACATTGATAAAGCAAGTAAATGCTCTTTAGCATTATCTATGAGGGGGGGAGTTGATAGCTGAATGCATTGAAGGGTGGACTGAGTGTGTATCTTTGTTCACATGAGGCCAGAACTCACTGGGAGTGCAGTGGTTCTGCTGACACAGTATGGGGAGACTCAACTGTCAGAGATCTGATATTGATCAGGGACCTGAAAGGAAAACAATGTTACTTGGCAAGAAGGCCTGCCTACGCATTCGTAATCTTTCCACAAAATTAATTAATTAGTTGAGTTTTGTGTGGGATTCTGGACATACACATACCCTTAAATTTTTTATTAAGCTTAATTGAACTAATAAGGTAGAAGATTGGAAATTAGTGTTAGCTATCAAATTTTAACTGTCCTTATTAGAGGCATTGCCACTGTACAATGAATGTTTAAAGAATGTCTTCCCAAAGCTTTGTTAATGCACTACAAGTATAAAGACACTGTGTAACAAAACCCTTGCTTCTAGGTGATATCCATGGGCAATACTATGACTTGCTTCGACTCTTTGAGTACGGTGGTTTCCCGCCAGAAAGCAACTACCTGTTTCTTGGGGACTATGTGGACAGGGGGAAGCAGTCACTGGAGACTATCTGCCTCTTACTGGCATACAAAATCAAATATCCCGAGAATTTTTTTCTTCTTAGAGGAAACCACGAATGTGCCAGCATCAATAGAATTTACGGATTTTATGATGAATGTAAGTACTTCTATATCTAAGGAAGGGTTACCGAAATTGAGTTACTTGGTCATAAACTGATATAGTTCTGTTGATACAATCTCTCATTTCCTATTTCATCAACTTTTTTTTATCTTAGTATTTTCTTGTTTTGGGGGGTGGTGGGGTAGATGGATATTCACAGCTAACTTAAGAAAGGATTCTTGCCCTAATGGGTTTGGCTCAGTGGATAGAGCGTCGGCCTGTAGACTAAAGGGATCCTAGGTTGGATTCCAGTCAAGGGCACATGCCTGGGTTGCAGGCTTGGTCCTCAGTAGGTGGCGTGCAGGAGGCAGCCAATCAATTATTCCAGTGGTTCTCAACCTTCCTAATGCCATGACCCTTTACTACAGTTCCTCATGTTATGGTGACCCCCAACCATAAAATTATTTTCGTTGCTAGTTCATAACTAATTTTGCTACTGTTATGAATCGTAATGTAAATATCTGATATGCAGGATGTATTTTCATTGTTACAAATTGAACATAAGTAAAGCATAGTGATTAATCACAAAAACAATATGTAATTATATATGTGTTTTCTGATGGTCTTAGGTGACCCCTGTGAAAGGGTTGTTTGACCCCCAAAGGGGTCGTCACCCACAGGTTGAGAACCGCTGAACTATTCTTTCTCAACATTGATGTTTCTATCCTTCCTTCCTCTCTGAAGTCAATAAAAAATGTTTTTCTTAAAAAGGATTTCTTTTACACAACTGTTATCTCAGCGAGTACTTTGAAGTTTTCATTGAAGTTCAAATCCAGATGATCTCTTTGTTGTGACATATATCCTAGTGTGAGAATATTAGCTACATCACTTTCAGTTTCTATTTAATGCAAAGGCCTTTAAAAATGATTTAGAAGGTCAGCATTGGTTTGGTCATTAAGAAGACTCAATTATTGATCTTGTATTCAAGCTGCCCCCATCCCATTAGGCAGGTATATTTTGCCACCTAGTCTTCTTGTGGACATAAAAGTGTCCTTGGCATAAATGGCTTTCATTTGATGGTTTGTAGACTTTTAAAACAATTATTGATATTTTATTAAATTTTTACTGTAAATTTTATTAAGGTGATGTTTTATTCAAATGTAGATTTCTCATGAAGCAATTTAAAAACTGCTACCTTAAGTGATAGATTTATTTCCCAAGTATATCCAGGACTCTGTACTATTTTCTTTCTGTCCTTATGACTGCGGTACTGGTAAGGCTGAGGTATTTGTTGTTGGATAAAATGTGAATTGTGTGTCACCCTTTCTGCTATCTTTTATTTTTTATTGATTTCAGAGAGAAAGGGAGAGAGAGATAGAAACATCAGTGATGAGAGAGAATCATTGATTGGCTGCCTCCTGCACATCCCCCACTGGGGATCGAGCCTGCAAACTGGGCATATGCCCTGACTGAGAACCAAACCATGATCTGGTTCATAGATCAATGTTCAACCACTGAGCTTTCTGATATGTAATAATAGGAAACTGCATTAGGGATTCTGGCTCAGAATCCCAGGATTTGAAAGCCTGCAGAGACGTTGGCAATTACCCAAGCCAAACCTTTCTGGAGCCAGATGTTCCTAGTGGTCTGAAGTGGCCTTGGGCAATGGGGGTTGCGGGATGTAGAGAAATAGAAGAGAAAGCAGGGGCTCAGGACTTAGTTAAGATGCTCAGAGACAACAGGAGGGAAAATCCTAATTTTTAATAGAACAGCCAACAACGATAGCAAAGAAACTTGCAGGAGATGCTGGAATGTGTTGCATGACTAAGGAATCAAGGAGCAAAGGAGACTTCAGAAAGGATGAGAGTTGTTGGCATTGGCAAATGCAGCATATGGGCAAAGGAAAGATCTAAGGGAGCCCTGGGTGGTCATTCAAAGAGCGCTTCCTAATCCTGTCCAAGGGATTTTTTAAAAATAAATTTTTGTATTGATTTTAGGGAGTACGGGAGAGGTAAAGAGAGAGAGAAACTTCAGTGATGAGAGAGAATCATTGGTCAGCTGCCTCCTGCATGCCCCACACGGGATCAAGCCCGAAACCCAGGCATGTG
Source organism: Myotis davidii (assembly GCF_000327345.1). NCBI lineage: Eukaryota > Metazoa > Chordata > Mammalia > Chiroptera > Vespertilionidae > Myotis > Myotis davidii. Next base: position 3,844,255 of record NW_006294609.1, on the reverse strand, counting down.
CCCTGACCATGAATTAAACCATGACCTCCTGGTTTATAGGTCGACGCTCAACCACAGTCATGCTGGCCATGCATCAGTCTCTTTAACCATCCTAAAATTTTCACAGGTAAAAGAAGATATAACATTAAACTATGGAAAACTTTCACAGACTGCTTTAACTGTTTACCGATAGCAGCCATCGTGGATGAGAAAATATTTTGCTGTCATGGAGGTATGTGGGCTGATTTTAATTCCAAATGGAACTGTAGGGTTTTTTATCCCTTCTAAATGGTATATTTTGACATTTTTGAGTTATCAGTGGGATGACTTCTTCTGTCAGATAACTCTTATTGATCATTAGTCCACTTTGGCACATCCAGGATTATTTGGATAGAAGTCTGAAGTAAGCAATTTATTTGTTACAGGGAATTCTAGATTCTGTAACAGTTTGATTTGAAAACAGAACAAAATATTTTTAAATATAAAATGCACAGCAGTTAACATTGCTGGACCATAGATCTAGAATACCGAAAACGTCAATAGACTTTCCCTGGGTAGTTTTTTATCCTTTCAAAAGAGGATTTTAATTTCATATATATTTTAGTATATGGAACTGTTTCCATATACTGTGCTCACAGATTAGTGCTTAAAATAAATTCCAGTGCTAATTCAGTTTTTGGTTTTTTGTTTTTTTACCCAAAGCTTAGTAAGAAAACAAATCCATAGATTTAATTTAAGACTTCGCCATTGAGTCTCTCTGAAGTGGTTTTCTTTAAATTTTTCTTATTTAATAGGTTTATCACCAGATCTTCAATCTATGGAGCAGATTCGGCGAATTATGCGACCAACTGATGTACCAGATCAAGGTCTTCTTTGTGATCTTTTGTGGTCTGACCCCGATAAAGATGTCTTAGGCTGGGGTGAAAATGACAGAGGAGTGTCCTTCACATTTGGTGCAGAAGTGGTTGCAAAATTTCTCCATAAGCATGATTTGGATCTTATATGTAGAGCCCATCAGGTATTGATTTTGAATTTTACATGTACACTTAAGAGCATGTGTGTGAGCACAGATTCTCCTTGTTGATTTTGGTGGGTAGGTATTGCTTGTTTATACAAAATGTCTCTGGAAGTTGACCTGCAGCATATCAGGCTCAATGGGAAACTAAGAGCAGTT
>NW_006294609.1:3842696-3843090 GCF_000327345.1 Myotis davidii | reverse complement strand
GAAATGTTTTACTCAACTAAAATTTGCACCTACTTAACACTGAAAACATTTTCTCTCCAAGGTGGTTGAAGATGGATATGAATTTTTTGCAAAGAGACAGTTGGTCACTCTGTTTTCTGCACCCAATTATTGTGGCGAGTTTGACAATGCAGGTGCCATGATGAGTGTGGACGAAACACTAATGTGCTCTTTTCAGGTAAAGGATGTTTTCAACATTGTTTCCTTTATTATGTCTGAGAGAGGAAAAAATTGCTTTCCACCTGCTGTCATTTATGTTAAATAGACTAAATTTTTATTTTCCCGTAACCAGTGTTTATTCTAGTTCAGTAATAAGTAAACCCCCTTTTAAGGAAAACATTATCATAAAACTTTTCCCCTAATTTCCACTTTAACT
>NW_006294609.1:3834369-3842432 GCF_000327345.1 Myotis davidii | reverse complement strand
CGCCTCCTCTGAGTCTCCGAATGCGTTACTCTTTCCTCCTAGTTGTAGGACTTCCACTCAGCCAGCGTTCCTGTGGGTCTGGGTGATGTCCCTTCCGTCTTTTAGTTTCACTTTTGAAATGGTTGTTCGAGGCGGCAAACTCCGGCGTTAACCTATGCCGCCATCTTGGTTCTCCCTAAATAGACTAAATTTTTATTTTCCCGTAACCAGTGTTTATTCTAGTTCAGTAATAAGTAAACCCCCTTTTAAGGAAAACATTATCATAAAACCTTTCCCCTAATTTCCAATTTAACTGTTTTTGCATTATTTAAATAGGTTTTAGAGAAGCACAAAAACCAATACATTAGCTCTTTATGCTGGTGTCCCCTTTACTATAAATCTAACTATAATGTCAGTATGATGTTCAGTTTAAATTAAATCACCACTTGCATGTGAGAATACTGCCAGATGTGCTGTGATTACTCAGTTCTCCCGCTACTTTTCTCGAGTGTAAATTTTCTCTAGTATAATTTCTACTAAACCTCTGTTGATTCACCATGACATCATTTGGCCTTCACTCGGCACAAAACCATCATTTAAACAAAGTAAAGTCTGTTTCTCTGTCTCTTTCTCCTTCACTTAAGTCAAACTTGTACCACTTCAAGCCAGCCCAGTCTTAAATATAAATAGAGCCACTGAAGTCGCGTACAGTTAAATGGAATAAAACAATTTTTTTTGCACCAATTATCAGGGGGAACTTGCAGCTCCTAGAGATTGTGAGAGGATCCCCTCAGAGTTTGAGAAACAACATTCTTACAGCACTTTCTCTCCTTATGTCAGAAGGGGTAGTGTAACGATTCTACGAGGTGTAACTTGAGAAAATTGTCAGGTTTTTTTCCAGAGGCAAAATAATTTGTCTAGATTACATCTTTTATCTATTCATCATAACATTTATTACCGAAATGTTTATTTGTCAGCTTGGTTGATGTTAATAAGCTATTGGGACTTTTGAGGTTGTTGGGGCAGTTTCAAAGTCAAAACCTTTTGAATAAAAGATTTGAATGACATTTAAGAGATCTTAAGAAGATATGGGGTTGAATATATTTCCTAAAATGCACTTGTCTTTTGAATCTTTGCAGATTTTAAAGCCTGCAGAGAAAAAGAAGCCGAGTGCCACAAGACCCGTAACACCTCCAAGGGGTATGATCACAAAGCAAGCAAAGAAATAGATACCATTTTGACACTGCCTAGTTGGGACTTGTAACATATAGTATATAACCTTCCTTTCTAAAACTGTAATGTGTATTGGTCAGCTTGCTCAAATAGTGTGTTTGTGGGGCCCTCCCATTTTTTCAGTTAATGAATGGCATTTGCTGGTTATTACAGCAAATGAAAGACTTCACTCCCAAGAAAAAATGTTTTGTTTTTTAATTCTCTCTTCCTTTTGCAAGCAAGTTTAATGATGGTGTTAAAGCTGTGCACCCCCCAGACAGTTTATCCTGTCTAAGAGGTAACTGTACAATTGACTTTCTTTTTTCAATTCAGTAAAACCCATGAATAATTGTAAATGCTCGTTTTCTTTAGGATATAAAGAGAGCCCTAGGGTGCTCAGTCTGTACATGTTATTGTCATAAAATGCATACTGTTGATACAAATCACTGTGAACATTTTTTTTTTTTAGGAATTTGTTTCAAAGGGATTGCTTATTTCTCTCATTGTCTTGTCATGTACAAACTGGTTTTTATAGTTATCAACATTAGGAGTAACTTTCAACGTTGCCAGCCATATAGTCTATTCATTAAGTAATCTTTTTACAGTTGCATCAGGCCTGAACTCGTCCATTCAGAAAGCTCCAAATTATAGAAACAATACTGTTCTGTACGACTGAGCAATTATGCTTTCTTTGGCCTACAGTCTTTATTCTGCGGTGAAGTTGAGGCTTATAAGTCAAAACAAAAGAACTAACTTACCTATCCACCAGTTTATACAGAACTTACCTTATCTATGACTTTTTTAAACCAAGATCTGTTCAAAAGAAATCTGTTTCAACAGATGACCGTGTACAATACCATGTGATGAAAGTGAATTCAGACTTATTAAATGACGAACTTGTTAAATCCTCTCAGTGTCAATTTATCAGCACAATGCACACAGGAGAACTATTGATGGCATATTGACTAGATGTTAAAGAATAAATTGCTCTGGAAACCACACAGTTTCTATTTGAATTTGTCTTCCTTCAAATAGTCTGTTTTCCCAAGATGGATTATAATGCATGCTCATGTTCTTTGAATTCTAACCTGGATGTAAGTAAGTTTCTACAGTGGCGTGATGAGATTAAACTATCCTCCCATAATATATTTGGGGAGGTGTGGGGTTTGGTGAGCTGTGATTTTATCTGTATTCATAGTTTTCTTTTTGTCTGGGTTCAGTTGGACTTGGTAATTCAGGAGCTACTTTATATTTGTCACACGTGTTGAATGCACACATTAATCTCAGAGTAAATTAAAAGTGGGTAAAGCATTTTAAATTAAAAGCACTCTGTCATTTTAAATTAAAAGCTCTTCTGTCAAAAAGGGAGTTTGGCCGAAGCCGGTTTGGCTCAGTGGATGGAGCATCGGCCTGCGGACTGAAGGGTCCCAGGTTCGATTCTGGTCGGGGGCATGTGCCTGGGTTGCGGGCGCATCCCCAGTGGGAGATGTGCAGGAGGCAGCTGATCGATGTCTCTCTCTCATCGATGTTTCTAACTCTCTCTCTCTCTCCCTTCCTCTCTGTAAAAAATCAATAAAATATATTTTTAAAAAAAGGGGGGAGTTTGAAGAGGACCTGCTTGTGAGGGGCAATTTTAACTGATGGTGGAGGGGAGAGCGCAGGCATGCTGGGGTGGCCTCCCATCTATACAAACGGGCTCTGGTCCTGAGGCATAGCCCCCCGGGTGCTCCTCTGCCAGTGAGAGAAGTGAGACCTCGTGGCCTACTGCCTTCCTGCTCCACATTCAGTGATAAATCCACAGTTGCATTTCACTTTTCCTCTAATTCTCCCAGACCTCTTTGACTACAGGGGAAAAATGGGCAATAATTGATTGTCTCAAAGGCCACTTTCATATGTCTTGAATCTATGCTCTGGACATTATCAATTGTGTCACTTCTAAGATTTCAAAACTAAAGTTGTAATATTGGGCCACTCTGCATAGGTTATAGAGCAGGGGTGGGCAAACTTTTTGACTCGAGGGCCACAATGGGTTCTTAAACTGGACCGGAGGGCCGGAACAAAAGAATGGATGGAGTGTTTGTGTGAACTAATATAAAGTCAAAGTAAACATCATTACATAAAGGGGTACAGTCTTTTTTTTTTTTTTTTTTAAGTTTTATTCATTTCAAACGAGCCGGATCTGACCCGCGGCCCGTAGTTTGCCCACGGCTGTTATAGAGTGTAGAGTGTGGTGCCTGGCTTAAAATTCCTTCAGAAAACCAACAGTCATGGCACTGGTTAGGTAGAGAACAAAGTCAATATCTTGGGTTGTAGGACGTGAGGTTTTAGAAGAGCTTTGAATAATTTGAAACTTGTATGTGACAACAGAACTTGAGGCCTTACCTTGTAACTCCCAGTCTACCCTAACCTTTCTCATTTGATAAGCTAGTGGTTTCACCTGATTCAAGCCCTGCCTCCTCTCCTAGTTGTATAATTTGAGGAGTTTAAATGCTGAGCCACACTGTCCCCTAGCTACAAAAGGACAGTCCCTGCCCCTCAATGTGAATCAGTGAGTGAAATAATACGATAGGCTCAGAAGAGTGTTTGACTTAGGATAGTATTCAGTAAATAGTTACTACTTAATCCCTTACAATTATTCTTAGTTGTTTCATGTGTTTGAATATCTCAGTTGGTTGATTGTAAGTAGCCACCTACCTTTTGTTTGTGGCCTGGTTATGACCTGGTTCTGAGCGGTGGATAGCTAAGCCTTTCTGAGTACTGACTGCATGCGGAACACATGGATAATTTTCAGCAGATGCAAAAGAAATAACTAGGAAACATGAAGTCGTAATTATTAGTGTAATATTTTAAATGGTAGTTTTCTTTGAAGTGACTGTTTTATAATGTATTTCAGCTCTCAAAATGACCGCACCATTACAAAACCATTAGGAAGATAGGTGATAGCCATCCTTAAATGTAGCTAAACAGTCTGTATAATATAATTTAAACCCATCCATTAAAGTCATGGATTGGTACCTACTGGACTAGGCCTACCCACATCCAGCTGCAGTGCACAGCACAGATGTTACACGGCACCCTTGTTCTTGAAGCACCTTGATGTAAGACCAGAGACTTCTCAAGTAACACACCCAAGTGTGTTTTGAGACATGGGGACTAGGAATAAGCGAGTGCTGAGCCGTGAAGGTACAGGATTTAGATTGATGGAAATAACCTGTTTTCTATGACGGGCGGTTAAAAGGAAACTCAGTTTGCTGGTAAACTAAGGCATCATGCTATCCAGGAAGGGCATGAATGTGGTGGTTTGGACAGAACTGGGATCTGTTGGAGGGCAAAGAAGAAATGTTTCACGCAGGTTTGGCTATGCAGACAGTGAAAGGCTTTTGAGTTCTGTATGCCCGTTTCCCACCTCTTGGAAGAGACCCAAAGCTCATTCAGCCTTGTAGACCAGCTAGCTTGAACCTGTGTGAATGACTTCACTCTTCAGTTCTGCAAATCTGATGTACACCTGAGCCTAGACCAGAAGAATATGCCCTCTGCCCCAGGCTTTTCCTCACCTATAAATAGGGAACTAGGGGACTTACTCCCTGATGGGATTGTGACTATTAAACGACAAAAGGTGCCTACAACTTGGCTTACACATTCAGTAAAAAGCTCTAAGATACCAAAGGATATTTCTAAGATTGACATCAATGACAATGCAAACCAATATCAGGAAAACGTGGTGCAGGCACAAGTTGATTTCCATTCATCCTTACTGGGTTATATATGTGAGCTGCAGAAAAAGAGTGAAATAAAGATGCACTATTAATGCCTTCAACCTTAACCCAAGACTGGAACAGAATGAATACTTACAATTCCTGGCTTCCTTGGAATTTGTGCATGATTGACTAAGTGAACAGAGATGACTATCCATCTGATCAGCACAATAGCTTCAGTAGCTGGAAAAAGCATGGCTTTTGCATTTGTTGCAAATACCTGAATAAATTCCAATACAGGTAGGCATTTCTGTTGTGGGAATTATGTCATTTTGTCTGTATTTGGAATATAAATATGTTACAGGATTAATAAAGCACTTTGGTTAATTATGAAAACTTGGAATCAAATAGAAAGTTAGCGACAATTCAATAGGAAAATATATTGTTACCTAGATAAGTTCAGAAAGAACTTTATACTCTGAGCTAACGAAAGTTTATAAGAATTTTAAAATATAAGGCACACAAATTATTGGAAGTTAATCAGGTGGCAACAGTCTTAAGTACTTCAAGAAATATTTGGAAAGCATATCAAAGCACTGTACAGGCTTGAGAGAGGGATTGTGTAAAATTAAATTGTCACCACCTAGATTTTTTTTAAAATAAATATTGTTTAAAGTATTACATATGTCCCCCTTTTCCCCTCCATTGACCTCCAACACCAGATCCTCACCACCCCACCACCATCTGTGTCCATGGGTTATGCAAATATGCATACAAGGTCTTTGGTTGATTACCTCTCCCCTGCCTTTCCTCCGAGATTCCACACTATTCCATGTTTCCATGTCTCTGGATCCATTCTGTTCATCAGTTTATTTTGATAATTAGATTCCACATATGAGTGAGATCATGTGATACTTGTCTTTCTCTGACAAGTATTTTACTTAGCATGATACTCTCCAAGTCCCTCCATGCTGTCTTAAAGCCACCCAGGTTTGGTTTTGTTTTTTGTTTTTAGAAAGAGAGAGAGGAACGTCGATTCTACTGAGGATCAAGTGTGCAACCCAGGCATGTGCCCTGACCGGGAATGGAGCTTGCAACCTCTTGGTGCATGGGTCGATGCTCAAGCACTGAGCCACACTAGCTGGGCCCAACTAGATTTTAAGTCTTGAAATTGGGAATGACATAGTCATTATCTTACTATTAGGACACAGCATTCAATTTGGTGGTAGGGCCAGCCAAAAAACAACTTGTCTCCTACCAGCTTCAGGTAAAAGCACCTACGTAGTATTACAAATGTGCAAATACCATAGGAGCAGTGCTAAGAAAGTATTGTTCCTGCCCAATGTCAAACATTTGAAAATCCAAAGTTGTAATAATTAAACCGTAAGGCCTAGTTTTTTACCCCCCTATGGATTTCAAGTTCATTCTTGTCTCAAACAATTCTCTAATATTGGCTGAGACCAAATGTTGAATTGTAATCATTCAGCCAAGATGCATATTTGGTGCAACTATAGGAAAAATTCTGAAGAGCCATTTAAAAATGCATATTTCTGCCCGACTGGTGTGGCTTAGTGGTTGAGCATTGACCTATGAACCAGTTCACAGTTCGATTCCCAGTCAGGGCACATGTCGGGTTGTAGGCTCAATCCCCAGTAGGGGGTGTGCAGGAGGCAGCCAATCAATGACTCATGTTTCTATCTATCCCTCTCCCTCTCTGAAATCAATAAAAATACATTTTAAAAAATAGAAGGGTGGGAAAATAAATAAAAATGCATATTCCTTTTTTCTTCTAGCCACCATATTAGCGCAGTGCCAAATGCCGTGTCTCCCAGAAAGAACAGCCCACACACCAGTTGTTCAGGGCTGGCGAACAAGAAAACAGTAACTAGTTGTTATGTTCTTGGACAGACTGGCTGCTTGACCTTTCCTGCAAAACCCTGGCAAGCTAGGTAGGTGTGGCAGGCAGGAGAGCCAGCTGGTGGGATAAAGGAAGTTCATATGCCATCTGCTGGAGATTTGCTCATTCACCAGCTGCATGAGCCTTTAGAGCAGTGGTTCCCAACCTGTGGGTCGCAACCCCGTTGGGAATCAAATGACCCTTTCACATGGGTCGCCTAAGACCATCAGAAAACACATATAATTACATATTGTTTTTGTGATTAATCACTATGCTTTAATTATATTCAATTTGTAACAATGAAAATACATCCTGCATATCAGATATTTACATTACGATTCATAACAGTAGCAAAATTACAGTTATGAAGTAGCAACGAAAGTACTTTTATGGTTGGGAGGGTCACCATAACATGAGGAACTGTATTAAAGGGTCACAGCATTAGAAAGGTTGAGAACCACTGCTTTAGAAGAATCAAATTCCATACCTTATACCAAAAATGCACTTCCAAATTTGAAAACCCACCTACAAACACCAATATCTTCTCATGTTTAGTGCTAACCCTTTGATTAAGGGATAGCTGGAGTTGACTGGCAGATCATACCCTCAAACCTCCCCCACCCGCCGTTGGAAGGCTGTGCAGTGTAAATGATAAACTGCACGGGTCCTGTGTGGATCAGGGTTGGCTGGGAAAGCTCACTAGCTTGGCTTACATTGGTTTCAGGGCTGCACCCGTGTTTCACTGTTTTTAGGGTCACTGAGTATTATACCCAGTAAGATTCAAGATTTGCTGCAAGTGCAAATTATTGGGTGCACATTTTGGTCACCATGAATGGTGCATTTTAAAATATATATATTATTGGTGTTTTTACAGAGAGGAAGGGAGAGGGATAGAGAGAAACATCCATTAGCTACCTCCTGCACACCCGCTACTGGGGATGTGCCCGCAACCAAGGTACATGCCCTTGACCGGAATCAAACCTGGGTGGGACCCTTGAGTCTGCAGGCCAAAGCTCTATCCACTGAGCTAAACCAGTTAGGGCACGAATGGTGCATTTTTATGAGATTATATTTTAAATTCATGATCTTATCCAGGTCAGTATCATTTCATTCAAAACTTCAACCTCTTTTGCATTTATATAATCCAAGAGCTGAGAAAGGTGATCTGCCTTCTCTCCCCATCTCTAGAAAGACAGGGTGCCTCTAAGAATGCTGTCCAAACTTTGACAGGTAGAACCCTTCAAAGAAAATCATGTGAAAGGCATCCTACGTAAAATGAA
>NW_006294609.1:3827607-3834324 GCF_000327345.1 Myotis davidii | reverse complement strand
CCCCCCCCCCCCCCCCCTGCCAAGGATTGAAACCACTTCTCTAAGAGAAATCCTGGCTGCTACTTTGAGGCCTGTGTTTGTAGACCAGCATCGGTAAGATGTCGGTACAACCTTCTACAATTACACCTTTCTCAAACTTGGTGATGCCTTGTCTAAGATCTAAGTAGCTAAGAAATTCAATCTAAGTACTCTTCGGGTAGAAAGTTAATCAAGTAACCCCTTTCAGAGTTACTTAGCCGGCTTTCCTTTCTTGGTATTGCATTAAGGGACACAGTAGACCAGGAAAGCCTAGGGTGAGAGTAGCAGCATCGTGAGGCTACTGATGAGACGGCTGTCCTGCCCCTCTTAACCCTTTCTTGTTCATCCCCTCCTCAGTCCTGATTATTGTCATGTCTGTTTTCATTCTGCCTCATATTTGAGCACGTGGTTTACCACTCTGCCTCCTGCACGAAGACCCTGCTCCTAAACAGCAGGGACATCCTCTTCCCTCTCTCCCTCAGCTCCTGGCCTGGGTTCCTTGGATGCAAATGATAGAAACCAGTTCAAGTGACTGAAGCAAACAGGATGAGCACCCACAGCCAGATCCCACCCTGATGTGAGCCGATGCCAGCCATGGGCTCTCTGTCTCCCAGTGGCTCCATTTGGGTCATGTGCCCACCTCTCAGCTGGATGAGGGGGCACACTGATGCACAGTTCTACCAGACCCAACAGGGTTCGTTCCTCAAACAGGAAGCTGTTGCTGTTACCAAGAGAAAGTGAAATGGGCTCTGAGCAGCAGCAATGCCCAACAAATGTCCAAATATGGGTGGAGAAGGCAGGGTGTTCCCGGCAGTGAGTAACCCTGACCCAAACGCTAGTGAAACGCGCCGTCTCAGAAACAGGCATCCATGTGGCTGCTGGGGTGAGTGAATCAGTGACATCAGGGGCCCAGGTGCTTTCCACCCTCGCTTTGCCCTTTGGCCAGGAGCGGGTGCACAGTCCAGGCCCCATGTCCCAGCCCTTGACAGGAGGAAGGAGAGAGGCTGTCTTTTGCCATGCTCCTGGGAAGAGCAAACTTCCCAGAGGCCCCTGCAGACTTCCCTTAGGTCTCACAGGCCCTTTCCTGAAACACAACCATGACAGGGAGGGCTGAAATCACCAACATCAGTTTCCACTGATCACCTGGGTGGAGAGAAGTTGAGGACTCAGACCTGGCCGGCCATGTGGAGCCCATCTAGTGGAACCTCCTGCTGGCCGAAAGGGCTGACCACATTGTCCGGAGTAGTTTCCCTGAGTAACCAGCAGGTGGAACAAGATGATGCTGCTGAATCCTTCAGTGTGAGGTTCTGCTCACCAACATGAGAGGGGTGTTTCCAGGGTCCTCTGCCCTCCTCTTCCCAGTATTAAGTCTCACGCACTTCAGTAGGCAGGAAAGATTCTGGAGGACTGGAGAACTTGACCCACACACATAGCATCCACTGCTCCAGTCACAGGCAGGGGAGGGGTCCGTGGAGAATCCTGTAGGTAGAGCACGGTTCATGTTCCGGCTCCGCCTCTCACCAGTTGTGTGGCCTTGGAATGAACTTGCCGAGCCTCAGTCTTCTCTGTGAAACCAGACAAGATGCTTAGCACAGCGCTTGGGATACGGTAAGAGCTGAGTAAATGGGAGTTCTTACGTTCCAGGCACCCTGCTAGGCCAGGGGCGTTTTCCTGTGGGCCCCGCCATCCCTCCCACCATTGTCCCCTTTCTCTGCTCCCTTCATGAGCGGTCCTTCTCCCGTGAGCGGTTTCTGTGTCTTTTCTCCACTTCCCTCCCTCTCTGCCTCAGCCCACTCCATCAGCATTTGCCCTGTTCACTCCTCCGCCTTCCTTGACACAGCCCTCTTGGTTCCCAGGAGCCCACGTGCCCTTGTTTTTTCTTCCACCTCACAGTTACTCTTTGTGTCTCCTTTGCACCCCCTTCTTCACCTGCTCCACCTCTAGCTCTGTCCTGGGGTCCTTTGTCTGCCCCAAGAGGGGCCTCTCAGCCTGGCCCATGGTCCTCAACACCAGCTGTACCCTGTTCAGCCCCTTAAAGAAAATCGCCTTGTTTTTCTCTTCATTCATTACTTTTATGGTAACAAATGTGTGGGTTTTCCACACCAAGTAATTCTGACACTAACGGCCCAGAGTCAGCCCAGACGCCACAGGTCAGGGGCTCGGTCCCACAGGCTGCCCCCCACTTCAGATGCCAAGTGCAAGTCCGGGTTCTCACCTGTGCTTCTGATAGACAGGCTGTCAGTCAGAGGTTCCCACAACCCTCTCCTTGGATTCAATGATTTGCTAGAATGGTTCACAGAACTCAAGAAAAGGGTTTACTTACAATTAAGGAATTGAGAGACGTACACACAGCTTCTACACCCTCTCCAGACACATCACCCACCCAGCACCTCCGCAGCTCCACCGACCCAGCACTCTCTGAATCCCTTCGGTTCGGGTTTTTAATGGAGGCCTCACTACAGAGGCACAGTTGATTAAATCACTGGCCATTGGTGATGAGCCCAGCCTCCAGCCCCTCTGCCCTCCCCAGAGGAGGTCGATGGGGACTTAAAGTCCCAATCCCTCTACTTACTTGGTTGGTCCCAATGGCAACCAGCCCCCCATCCTTTTAGGGGCTTTCCAAAAGTCACCTCATTAATGTAAACACAAGTGTGGTTAAAGGGCCTTGTTATAAATAGCAAGAGATGCTCCAGGGCTGGGGACAAAACCAACTACCGGGTGGGGCGAAAAGAGGTTTACAGTTATGAGAATGAAAAACACAGATTACCCGTGTATTATTATTTTATTTATTAATGATTGTGTTATTTTCCATATGAACAGTTGTAAACCTACTTTTGCCCCACCCTGTATTTTCTTTTAAATATATTTCTTTATTGATTTCAGAGAGGATGGGAGAAGAGAGAGACAGAAACATCAATGATGAGAATCACTGATCGGCTGCCTCCTGCACCCCACCCCCCACCCCTTTCTGGGGATCGAGCCCGCAACCCAGGCATGCGCCCTTGGCTGGAATCGAAGCTGTGACCCTTCGGTCCTCAGGCTGACACTCTAACCACTGAGACAAACCGGCTAGCGTTCCTATTACTCTTATCACTTCAGAAAATATAAGGGTTTTAGGAGCTCTGGCCAGGAGCCAGGGACAAAGACCAAAATATGTGTATTTCTTCTATCACAAAATCACACCCCAAACTTCTCTGCCAAGTTATAGATTCAAATCCTACTGCCCACATGACACCACCACTTCAGACTATTCATTCAAACCAAACATTATCAAGAACAACTAGTATGTCCCTCCACCTGTCCCCCTCCCAGACTCCTCTATGCACCCAGATGCTCCCGCCTCTTCCTCACCTTCCACGTCCAGTCCATCCTCAGTTCTCATCTGCTTGTTCTACCTTCCAAACAGATCCCAAACTCATGCCCTTTTTTCCTTCCCTACTCCCAACATCCTCGTCCACACCATCATTATCTCTCCCCTGCACTTCCACTTTTTGCCATTTTTATAATCCAATCCCCACCCAGCAACCAGAGTTATCGTTGTAAAATCAAACATTGTCAATAGATGGATGGATAAACAGAATGTGGCCTATCCATTCAGGGGAATAGTAAGCCATAAGAGGAAGTACTGACAAACGTCACAACATGAATGAACCTCAAAAACATGCTGCGTGAGAGAAGCCAGCTACAAAAGGCCACATATTGTATGAAATGTCCCGAATAGACAAATCCATAGAGAGGGAAATAGGATGGGTGCTTAGGGCTGAAGGTAGGAGTAGGGAGTAATTGCCTGATGAGCTCAGGGTTTCCTTTTCAAGCGATGAAAAAGTTTTTGGTGTTTTTTAAATTGATTTTTAGAGAGAAGAAGGAGGGAGAGAAACATTGACTTATTATTCCATTTATTTATGCGTTCATTGGTTGATTCTTGTATGTTCCCTGATTGGGATGGAACCTGCAGTCTTGGCATATCAGGAGGAGGCACTAACCAACTGCACTATCTGGCCAGGTTGATGAAAAAGTTCTTAAACTGAATAGTGGTAAAGGTTGCACAACACTATGAATATACTAAATGCTACCAGCAGTATACTTTATAATTGATTAAACTGTGCAGTTATATTGTGTATTTTACCACAATTCAAAAAATCAAATTGTGACTCTCTCCTTGCTTAGAACTCCCATGGTTTCATTTTTACATGAATTCCACCCCCTATTAATGACCTCTACCCTCCTCTCTGACCTTCTCACCCCTCTCTTCTTCTCCTCCTCCCATGGTCCAGTAGTTCTGGCCTCCTTTTGATTTCTCACCAGGCCAAACATTTTCCCACCTCAGGCCCCTTGCACATACTGTCATTCCTCTGCTTAGAAGGTTTTCCCCTCTTTTCATGGTCGGCTCTACATCAGCTTTCGGTATTAATTTAAATGTCACAGAAAGGCCTTCCCTGACCATCCTACTTTAGTGGGGTCTCATCTCTATCCCCACCACTATTCTCTGCCATAACTCCATGGTTATTTCTTTTATAATACCACTAGAGGTGCAGTCCCTAGGCCTGGCCGGCGATCGAAGCATGAGTGTCTGGCATGGAAAGGCAGGTCCCAGCTGACCTTTGGGCCCTGGGCAGCACCTGGTTCCCTGGGCCCCGTGTGCCCCCCTCCGCCTGAGTCATGGTGCCCGAGTCCCCATGCAGAAATGCGGTGAGCGTGGCCGGACGCCACAGGCCGGGGTGCAGCATGGGCCTCTGGGCCACCCAGCAGCACCACACGGAAGCCGGGCAAGCAGCACACTTTACCCAACCAGCCTTGCAGACCGGCTCCTGTGCAAACCCATGGGGAGCCCTACTGGCCGCTGTGGCCTGGCTCACCTGGAAAAGGCTAAGTGTGAGTGTGGGCAGGCTCCTCATGGGCACCCAGCACCTGAGCATGACCCTCATCACCCTCCGATCGCCGATCGGAATGTGCTTCTGCATGAGCCCTGGTGTCCCTGGGAAGGGTAGCAGGGGGAGTGAGAGTGAGCTTTGCGGACACCCCACATTCTCATCTCACCTCTGTCCCGTCACCCCCGCCCCCAGATAGCCGGCGAGAGGTTGTAGCACGTTGCCAACACCTGCCATGTTCCACACTGCCTCCTGGTAGTCAGCACATGTCATAGCAAACAGTCAAACGCCCTCCCAGTCTCCCAGTCAACCTCCTGGTTGAACGACTGCTGGAGGGGACAATTTGCATATTAGGCTTTTATCTTTGGGTGTTTCCCTGTAGAGAATAATTTTGATGAGAAGAGGTGGGACCTGTCTGTCTTGTTCACCTCTATTTTCTCAGTTCCTAGCACATAGCTGGCACTCAGAAACTATTTGCTAAATTATTGAAAGATCAGCCAGCTAGCAAGGGAAGGGGTGGAGGCAGGATTTAAATCCAAGTCTCTGGTGGTGTCTTTTATACTATGATACATTCTATTTTATGCATTTAAAACAGCTCCTATATTTTTTCTTTTCTTCCATGTTATTCTGAACTATGGAGCAGAAGTTTGAGCTGAGTATCAGAAAAGGGGGTCAGAGTAAGCCATGACCTTTTTTTTTTAATCCTCACCTGAGGTTATTTTTACATGGGTTTTTAGAAGATGGAAGGGAGTGAGAAAAACATTGATGTGAGAGAGACACATAGATTGGTTGCCTTTGCACATGCCCCAATCAGAGCTGGGGATCAAGCCTGCAACCTATGTACAACCTATGTACACCGAAATCGAACCCAGGATCCTTCAGTCCCCAGGCCGACGTTATTTCCGCTGAGTCAAACCAGCTGGGGCGAAACATGACCTTTTAATGCAACTACACGATCATACATAGGTCCGCAGGCCTTGTGCACATACCCTCGTGAGGCTGCTACTGCTGTATATGACTCATATGTGCTGGGAAAGGAGTCTCTGGACCCAGACTGCAAATGTAACTCTGGAAAATCCAAACAGAGCCCCTGCCCTGGGCCTGGCTAAACTCTCTTCTACTTCTCTCTCCTAGAGCCCGGACCTGGCTTTCCCCCTAGGAAGGGAAGTGGTCAACTGCAACAGCTGAAACACTGCCCTAGAGGAACCAAAATCAGCAGAGGTAGCCTTCTCTCTTCCCACTGGGCAAAGTCCGAACTGGTCACTGCACCGACCTGATGCCAGCTGATCTGGGGCATAAGCAGGCCCAGACCCAAGGGCCATGCTTAACTCTTCCTCAGAATGTCCCCTAAAGGTGGGACATTCAGAAAGCTCCTGGGACAATGACTAACACATACTTAAGCAGAGCTTACTCCATGGTAAGAAATGTGAAGAATGGGCATTGGGGGAGACACCCTTGTGCAAGAGAACTGGGTTAACATTGCCCCAAACCTAGAAAACAAAACCTTCCTGATATTTTTTGTACCATGGATCCTCTTCTGGGGATAATGTTTTAAATGCATAAAATAGAATGTATCATAGTACAAAAGACACCACCAGTTATATTGAAGTTATTGAATTATTTTAAATATTGTGATAAAGTAATATATGAAATTCTTTGTTAACATATCTACACTAATTAAAGAGAAATATGGTAATTGGCGTACAACTGCTACCCTTTTCATTGGCTAATCAGGGTGATATGCAAATTAACTGCCAACTAAGATGGCAGTTAACTGCCGACAAAGATGGCGGTTAATTTGCATATGTAGGCACAATGCAGGGAGGCGAAA
>NW_006294609.1:3824396-3826783 GCF_000327345.1 Myotis davidii | reverse complement strand
TGGAGGGTGATGGGGTCAACGCCTAAGGGCTCCCAGTATGTGAGAGGGGGCAGGCTGGGCTGAGGGACACTCCCCCCCACACACCCAGTGCACGAATTTCGTGCACCAGGCCCCTAGTCTATATATATAAAAGCCTACGTGACCGTTCGACTGTTCTACCGGTAACTATGATGTGCACTGACCACCAGGGGACAGACGCTCAACGCACAGGCATGGAAACATGGAACAGACTGATGAATCTCAGAGGGAAGGAGAGAGGGGAGAGGATGGGAAGAGATTAACCAAAGATCTTATATACATCCTAGAGGTCCAATGCACAGATTTGTGCACCAGTGGGGTCCCTTGGCCTGGCCTGCGGGAATCAGGCCAAAACCCGCTCTCTGACATCCCCCGAGGGGTCCTGGATTGCGAGAGGGCACAGGCCAAGCCAAGGGACCCCACCAGTGCATGAGTCCGTGCACCAGGCCTCTAGTTAAACTATAAGAACTAAGACCTGGTTTAATAACTACTGTAATGGTGGGTATATGTTGAATTTTAGATATTTACGAATACTATATTGTGATTTGAAAACATCTGTGATTTTGATTGGTGACAGTCATGGGTACTGCTAATACAGCTGTTGCTGACATTCATAACTGAAGGAAATGATACACATCAGTACCAGGTTAATGAAAATAAAGATGTAACTTTTTTCTCATCCAAGTTTATAAACTTCATGGATTCTTTCTTTTTTTTTAATTTAAATATATATATTTTTATTGATTTCAGAGAGGAAGGGAGAGGAAGGGAGAGAGAGAAACATCCATGATGAGAGAGAATCATGGACCGGCTGCCTCCTGCACGCCCCCTACTGGGGATCGAGCCCGCAACCCGGGCACGTGCTCTTGACCGGGAATCGAACCTGGGACCCTTCAGGCCCCAGGCCGACGCTCTACCCATTGAGGCACACCAGCCAGGGACATGGATTCTTTCTTTTGCAAGTGACTCAGCCCTACAGATTTTCAGCCTCGCCTCCACAACTAAAATGGGAGCTCACTGAGGACCAGGGCTGCTCCTTCATCTTATACTGTCTAGAACGGGCTACCACTCAGTAGGGATCCAATACTAGAGTGTTGATCTCTTGGATTTTCTGGGTAGACAATCACGTTGATTGCAAATGACAGATTTTCTCTTTTCAATCTTTGTGCCTCTTGTTTCTTGTCTTATTGCATTGGCTGGGATCTTCAGTTCAATGTTGAATAGAGGCAGTGATGGTGGGCACCCTTAGCTTATTACACGAATGCTCATTTGTTAATTTATGCAATTGCATAATTACATCATGGAGTGTAAAGTACCTGCTCTATGCCACATTTTGTGCTGGGGATAAGGATGTAACACAACTGAGATCTTTTGAGAGAGGTAGGGAGAGGGGGGAAAAAAACCATTTGATTGGTTGCCTCCCTCCGGGGATCAAACCCACAACCTAGGTATGTGCCCTGACGGGAATCGAACCCAAAGCCTTTCAGTATATGACATGAAGCTCCAACCCTCTGAACCACATTGGCCAGGGTAAAGAGAAGTGTGTTATTTTAGGCCATTAGGTTTGTGGTAACTTGTTACAGAAGCTGTTACAGCAGTGGTGGGAAACTAATTCAACTCCAGGGACTTGAGACGCCTCCTACCCAAGCAGGGAGGTGTGTAGAAGATGCCGGCCCCTGCCTTTGGACGTTTGGGACAAGAGGTCTTTTGGGGAAGACTGGGGCTAACGGATCAACTGATTGCAGTGTGAGCAGTGAAATCAGGTATAAACCGAGTACTGGGGGAGCCTGGGCGAAGGAGGGCCCGCAGGGGAGGGGCTACAGCTGGGCGGGGAAGGTGAGGAGCAGTTGGCCTGGGCAAGGCCTGCAGGCAGGAAGGCCCCCTACTGCTGCCAATATCAGCCCTGGAGCCAGGTACCCCCTTTTTACCTCCAGCGTCAGCCCGATCCAGGGGCATCCTGACAGCTTCTAGGCTGGCCACCCTCCACTCCCTCAATATTGCAGATACTGTGCAGGGACAAGTAAGGCCACTCAGGGTCACCCCTAAGTAATTAGGGGTGTGGGGTGGAGGGTGCCAGAAGCCAGGCCGGTTTACGGAGTGTGTGGGGTGGGGAAGGGGATGGATCCGCCCCCCATTACGTCCCCCGCCCCCACATCCCGCCGGAGGAAGTTAGTGGTTCCCTCCTCCCACCCCTTCCCGCAGGCTTTTGGGGCCAGGACTCTCGTGATTCGGGGTTGGCTCCGCGGGCGGGGCCTGGTGTTTCTGCGGGGCTGCGGGAGCCCCCGGCCAGCTGGGGCCTGCGGAGCTGGAGGGCGGGGTGGGGGGAAGACCGAGAACTAGAGGGAGACGGACAGACAGGCTAGGACCAC
>NW_006294609.1:3807897-3824247 GCF_000327345.1 Myotis davidii | reverse complement strand
GGTCGGTGCTCCGGGGCGGGACGCGCCCCCTCTCGATGCGCAGCCCCTTCTCTCTGCGCCCCAGCCCGAGTCCTCGAGGAGAGCGGGACCCCCGCCATCCTGCTGGGACCCCGGGGGTCCAGGCCGTCCTCAGGTGCCCGCAGTTCTAGCGTTTCCCAGCGCGCGGGGCGGGCAGTGATTTCCGCCCTGGAACCCCTGCCTTGCCCAGGGGTCCTAGAGTCCATAGGTGGGGAGGACAGGAGAGGACACTCACAGGACCTGGGAGAAGTCCCTCTTGTCCCCAGTTACCCCCCTTGGAAGTTGGCAGAAGAGCTACCCTTTTGTCTGGAGTTTGGAACAGGTGCCTTCACTTGGTCACACGCCAGGCAGCAGCAACAGGTGAGGGGGTACCACCCTTATCTCCCTCTCACAGGTGAAGAAGCGGAGATTCAAAGAGGCCAAGCCACTTGCCTGGGGTCTCAAAGGAGGCAGAGCCAGGACTTACACCCAGGTTGGTGTGAACCCCTAAGTCCGTGTATTTCTCGGCCCTGCCCTGACCCCCACCTGGGCTGCAGGGAGAGAAGTGGAGGGGAGAGGCAGTGCGGGGTGGGGTGGGGGTGGGGGCCGGTAATCCCAGGAGGCGGCGGAAATGAGCCAGCCAGCCTGTCCCTGCAGGAAGAACCCCCAGAGCAGCACATGCTTCGCCTGGGTGAGGGGTTTGAGAAGTGAGCATGGTGGTTGGCGCCAGGTTAACTCCAGGAGTGGTGGGAAGCAGGGCAGCGCCCTCCAGGAGCTCCCAGGCCTTTACTCAGCACCTCCTTGGGGCACAGGGGGCTCTTGTGGACTTAGCCAGGGGACCTCACCTCTCCATGCCTCAGTTTCCTTCTGGGTCCCCTGGGGTGTGCATGGGGCCTGCCTCACAGGATGGCTGAGAAGATTAAATGAGATGATTGGTGTGAAGGCTTAGCCTAGTGCCTGGACCAAGCTGTAACCCCCTCCATCCCCATCGCGGTCTGTCTGAGAGCACATCTTTAACCTGGGGTCAGTCAGCTATCTGAGATCTGCAGGGTTTCCGGACAACCCCGCCAGCAGCTGAAACTTCTTGAGTAAGACCAAGGCTGGGGTAGCAACTTCTCCCTGCTCTGACCCTTCGGAGGGAAGGCTGGTAGGAGCAGGCGTTTGAAAATCTTTAGGCTGCCGCTTACACAATTCCAGAACTGCTCTGCATTCCCCAAGCCCTCCCCCACCACTGGTTGAGCAAGAAGGAGGAAGCCCAGAGTTTTCTTGCTCCCATACCTGCTCTTCTCCTCGTCCTGACATCTAGGCCCACAGCAGATCCGATCCCTCGGCACGTTCTGTATTTGACCATTCCCACCCCCAGGTCCTCAGCATCGATCCCGCCTGCTTGAGTCTTGATTCTCCTCTCACTCCGCTGCCCATTGTAGCCACACTTCTCTCCTCGGAGATGCTGAGTTCTCTGCTCTCTCAGGGCCTTTGCCCGTGCTCCTCCTCCTCCTGGAAATGTTCTTCCCTGCCATCTTCTTGTGACTGGTCGTCTTGCAATTCAGGGACCATCATAAAAGACTCAGAAGTCTGCCCCGATCACCCACCCCACTGCAGGGGCCACGCTCGCCTGCTCTCGGATGCATTACTGTTTCTCCTTCCAGTGCTCAGCCCTGGATGATGTTACCTTGCTTATGCGTTTCCTTGGTTCCTCAGTTGTCTCCCCAGCTCAAATGCCAGCCTTCCTGGGCCCTGACCTTTTTCTTGCCTCGTCACTTTGGATTCTTCAGAACCCAGCACTGTACCTGGCACATAGTTCTGATCATTATGTGCAATTGCAAGCAGTGTGTGCAACCATGCAGAGTTCTCCTCATTGCTTAACAGCAATCTTTCTACATTTCTACACAGACCTCATCATTGCCATTGCTCCTAACTGCCCACTGCCTTCCTGAGCTTTTCCCTAACGTGGGGTCTATGCGCTGTTTCCAGGTTCTAGCCGTAATACCAACTTCACTTTCAACTTTTTGTCCAAATTGCACGTGTTTTGATTTTGTTTTTTTTGTTTTTTTATATCAAGGGATTTCTTTGAGAGATAGTTCCCAAACTGGTCAAGTCAAGGATATGATCATTCTGAAGGCACATGCCACTTACCACCTGATGGCAGTTTAAAAAAGTTATCCCCAGCAATATGTGCAAGTTTTTCTACAGTCCTATGAGCATTGGGTGTTCTCATTTTTATTTGTTTTGTCTATTTTAATGGGGAGGTCATGGTAGGTTTAAATTTTCTGTTGCTTGGCCCTAACCAGTTTTGCTCAATGGATAGAACGTTGGCCTGTGGACTGAAGCATCCAGGTTTGATTCTGGTCAAGGGCATGTTCCTTGGTTGCGGGCACATTCCCCAGTAGGGAGTATGTAGGAGGAACTGATCCATGTTTCTCTCTCATCAATGTTTCTAACTCTCTGTCCCTCTCCCTTCCTCTCTGTAAAAAATCAGTAAAATATATTTTTAAAAAAGTAAAAGCTTTGGGAATGATGAAAATAGGCTTAATTACATTTTCTGTTGCTTGAATTATTAAAGCTGGATTCTTTTCAACGGATGTGCTAGTTCTATTTCCTGCCTTGTGAAGGGAGGAAATCTGCAGGGCACCTTCCTTCTTCCCTTCACCTTCACTTGTGGTAATGGTTCCACTTGAACCCATCTCATGAGAGTAGAGGGAGGGCCCCAGGGGCTGGAACAGGAACCCATGGAGTCAGACTGTGCTGGTTGCAGAAACTGCTCTGCCGATCAAGCAGCAAAAACGCCTCTAAGTGCCCCTTAGCATGGTACTGTGGGGAGAGAAAGAAACCCCTTATTTTTTTAAGTCTTTGTGAATTTTTTTTCAAGTTGGTATTTTTTTAAATGATAAAAGTAGCACACGGGGTGCAGGGTTATTCACTGGAACACGGGGCAGCAAAAGATTGGGAAACAACCTACGTGCTGAACAAATGTTCACAATTTGGTGGCTGAAAAAAACATAAATATATTATCTTAGAGTTCTGGGGGTCAGTGTCCAAAATCAGTCTCAGTTGGCCAAGATCAAGGTGTTGGCAGGGCTGTGTTCCTTCTGGGGGTCTAGGGGAGAATCTGTATCCTTGCCTCTACCAGCTGCCAGCATTCCTTGGATCATGACCCCTTCCCTCCATCTACAAAGGCAGCAGCATAAAATCCTCAAATCTCTCTCTGACTCCAACCTAACCCTCCGTGGTCACATCTCCTTCTATGTCTGATTCTCGTTACATTGGGCCCACTGGGGCTCTCGGGATCCTTTACGTAATCCCATCTGCAAAGTCCCTTTTGCCAGGTAACGTGACATGTTTACAGGTCCTGAGGAATGGGGTTAGGATGTGTGCATCCTCAGGGGGCCAATATTCAGCCCGCCACACCCTAAAGGGAAATGAGCAAGGTTCAGAGCTGAGTGTGGGGCTCACGATTGTTTAAGGAAAAAAAAGAAAGAGAAAAGGAATAAGTATACATGTGCTTGCAAAGGCAACATAGGAAAGTGGTAAGAGTGGCTGCTTCTGAGAAGATTGGGTAGAAAGGAAACTTGTCATAGCATATCTTTTTGTGTTATTTAAACTTTTTACTACATGCATATGTCACTATGTTACAAATAGTAGCACATAGTAGCACATAGTCATTGTGCTACTATGCACAATGAAGTAGCACATAGTCATTGTAAAAGTTGAGGCTGTCCGAAAGCTGAGAGAAGGAAAGTACCCCCTCATCATTCCCTTTCTCTCCAGCAGTAACCACTGTGAGGAATTTGGCTCTATCCTTGCAAACTTGTGAAAAATGCACATGAATGTTTTCACATCGATGGGATCAGACGCTACACACTGTGATATAATGTGATGGGGGCACTATATTTTTCACATCTTTCCTCATCCATGTATGAAGGTTTAGCAGCACTGGGGTCTCCCGCTGCTCAGATGTACCTTAACCGACTTCACCAGACCCCTTCCCTTGTTGGTGGACATTTAGATTCTTTGCTGCTGTCCACAGTAATCTCAACACTGTAATCTACGTGTCTGGGTTTTTTGTAATTGAAGTGAAATTCACATAACACGAAATTAAGCACTATACAGTGAAAAATTCAGTGGCATTTAGTGCATCGACAGTGTTGTATAACCACCACTTCTATCTAGTTCCAGAACATTTTCATCATCCCCAAAGGAAACCCCATCCCCATTAAGCTCTCACTTCCCATTTCCCTCACCACCCCACCACCCCCCAATCCCTGGCAACCACTAATCTGCTTTCTATGTCTACAGATTTGCATATTCTGGATATTGCATATCAAGGGAATCATTGTCATGTGATGTTTTGTGTCTGGCATAATGTTTTAGAGATTTGTAGATATAGCATGTGTCAGTACTTTTTAAAAATATATATATTTTTTATTGATTTCAGAGAGGAAGGGAGGAGGAGAGAGAGAAACATCAATGATGAGAATCATTGATCAGCTACCTCCTGCACGCCCCCTACTGGGCATCGAGCCTGTAACCCAGGCATGTGGCCTGACCAGGAATCAAACCATGACCTGGTTCATAGGTCATGCTCAACAACTAAGCCACACTGGCCAGACTGTACTTCCTTTTTTAAACTAATTTTTTATTGTGGTCTAATTGACATACAAAATTCTATTAGTTTCAGATGTATAACGATGATTTGATATTTATATATATTACAAAAGTATTTCGTTTCTTTTTATGGCTGGATGACATTCCATTGTATGGACATAACATCTTTTATTATCCATTTATATGTTAATGGACACTTGGGTTGTTTCCACCTTTTGGCTATGAATATTTGTGTATATGTATTTGACTGGGTGCCTGTATCAATTCTTTTAGGTACGTACCCAGGATGTACGTCCTTCTATACACACTTCGAACTTTATTATTTACAACTTTCAGATACTTAATCAAGTTTTTAAAATATTTGTAAGAAAGTGCTGCATCCTAAGACATATGATGGCAAGAGGACAGATCTGGACAAATGTTTTCTTCTTTTCCAGATCCAGAGAGGACAGAAAAATGTCTGCCCGGGACGAAAAGGTAAGTTGCGTCTGGGACCTCCCAGCCTTGAGATCATTGTTTGGTGTTTCCAACAGGAATGAGGAAAACCGCCTATAACAATAACTGAGTTCTAGTTACTGATATTAATCAGAGAAAGGCAAATGGAAACAGTTCGTATTTCCTTCATTTGTAGTTCCTTATTAAATTAGGCAAACAGAAAAGCAAGTGGAAATGCTCAATGCTGGTTATGCAATCGCCTCATTCCTACATCCACACAGCTATTCTTTTTTTTTTCAAATATATTTTTATTGATTTCAGACAGGAGGGGGGGGGCGGAGAGAGAGAGAGAGAGAGAGAGAGAGAGAGAGAGAAAGAAGAAGAAGAAGAAGAAGGAGGAGGAGGAGGAGGAAGAGGAAGAGGAAGGAGGGGGAAGAGGAAGAGGAAGAGGAAGAGGAGAGAGAAAAACAATGATGAGAGAGAATCAAACCTGGGACCCTTCAGTCCGTATGCCAATGCTCTATCCACTGAGTCAAACCACCTAGGGCCACACAGCTATTCTGGGGGAAAAATGATGGTGTGTATCAGGAATCATGAAAATATCTAGGATCAAACCTGCTCATCTCACTTATGGGAAAGGAAATGACCCATAAAAAGGAAAAAGTACAATTTATGGCACCATATTTCTTAGCACATCAGACACCGTTCATTGTAGACCCACCATTACATTAGGTACTATGAAGAAGAAACAGTGCCGACACTTACTGTGATGTAGTGGGACACAGTGCTGAAATTGGTCAATTGTAAAACACATTCAGGTTTCAGAAATGCTAAAATGTGAGAAAATGTGGTTTTAGCATTGGTGATAAAAATGCTAAAAATGAGGAATAATCAGAAAACGCAGCCGAAACCGGTTTGGCTCAGTGGATAGAGCGTCGGCCTGCGGACTGAAAAGTCCCAGGTTCGATTCCGGTCAAGGGCATGTACCTTGGTTGCGGGCACATCCCCAGTGGGGAGTGTGCAGGAGGCAGCTGATCGATGTTTCTCTCTCATCGATGTTTCTAGCTCTCTGTCTCTCTCCCTTCCTCTCTGTAAAAAATCAATAAAATATATTTAAAAAAAAAAAAAAGAAAGAAAACGCAATCGTGAGAGCTGTTTTTCTGTGGTAGGTTTCTGTGCCATTAAAAAGGTATAAATAGCCCTAGCCAGTTTGGCTCAGTGGATAGAGTGCCAGCCTGTGGACTGAAGGCTCCCAGGTTCAATTCTGGTCAAGGGCACATGTCCGGGTTGTGGGCTCGATTCTCAGTAGGAAGTGTGTAGAAGGCAGCCAATCAATGATTCTCTCTCATCATTGATGTTTCTATCTCTCTCTCCCTCTCCCTTCCTCTCTGAAATCAATAAAAATATATATATATATACATATATATATTTAAAAGATATATATATATACACATATATATATAACAAAATATATAACAACAAAAATTATAAATAAGTCTGATGCATATAATTAGTGGGAGGGGAGAATACAACATTATCTGTTGTCCTTTATTATAATTGTAAAAGACATAGATTAGGGGCAGAGATAGGTAGATAGAATTGGTAGATGGTAAATTTGGTGTGTTGGGATTATTGTGAATTTATTTCCTTTTGCTCATGTTTCCATGGTATTAACACTGAAAGAAATTGATCTAGGGCAGTGGTTCTCAACCATCCTAATGTCGCGACCCTTTAATACAGCTCCTCATGTTGTGGTGACCCCCAATTTCATTGTTACAAATTGAACATAATTAAAGCATAGTGATTAATCACAAAAACAATATGTAATTATATATGTGTTTTCTGATGGCCTTAGGCGACCCCTGTGAAGGGGTCGGGACCCACAGGTTGAGAACTGCTGATCTAAGGGCACAGTCTGCTCATTGGGGGGAATGACAACAGGTGAAAGCTGGGGGTGGGAGTCAAGGTGAGTTGGGCCTGAATGAAGCTAGGAAGTTTCCAGGACATGTCACAGGGTGAGGTGGGTGTTTGGCCACAGACACAGCAGGGGAGGCAGAGGGAGGGAATGCAGAACCAAGGACACACCTGGGGGCCTCGGGGGTCAGCAGCTTGTGTGTCATCACACGGGCCATTTGTGAGCCTGGCCTTGCGGCATGGTGAGGGGCTGGAAAGGTTGGGCCAGGGCCACTTATAGCAAATAAGCCTCTTAACTGATTCAAAGAACAGTTCCTTTCAGTATCTTCTGGAGTTAATTGTGTTTTTTAAAACCTTTTAATAGGATTGCTTTTAGGAGCTCTGTAATTTTTTCAGTTCTCCTTGTTTTTGAGAGGAAAACTGTGTTGTAGGAGAGACTGGTGGGGTTTTTAGCCATGACTCAGACCTGGTTTGCTGTAGCCAGCTCTGTTGAGAGGGGCTCAGAGTCCCTCTCTGCCCTTCCCATCTCTCCAAGCCTCAGTTTTCCTGTTCTGTAAAGTGGGAACAATAACTCCCTGCTAGACCTGTGGTGAGAATGAAATAAGATTGTGCATGGAAAGCACTTGGCAGGGTGCCCAACTATAATGAACACTTAAACTCGGGAGGCGGGGGGACGAGGGGGTGGGGGGAGCAGGGGGGGAAGCTGGGGACTTGATCACGAGTGTCAGCTGGGTTTGCAGCCCATCAGCGGACCTATCCTCATCTCAGATGATTGTGTGTCACCTCCCACCTCTTGGGAACCTGGGAACCAGGGGTGCTTAGAAAGCCTTGTAGCCCTTTGGCTCATTTCTCACGAGGCTTTTGGAGGCTCTGGGTTCATTTGTGGTGCTAGTTGTCTGCCTGGGCTGCGCACAGGAGATCTCAACCCCTAGGCCATCCCCAGACCGACTGAATCACAATCTTGTTGTGCGGGGCCCAGGCATCGGAGTTCTTTAAAGCTTCTATGTTTCCAGTGCAGCCAGGACTGAGAGCCACAGGTTAGACTGTGAGGCAGGGAAGATGGGTGCCCTGAACTCTGTCCTGGCCAAAGCACTGCTAACATGTTGGGGGATAGAGTCACCCCGATGACTCATTCGCACTCCCGATAAGTCTTCATTTCTATCTGGATCACTGCATATTTTTTCTTTCTGTGCTTTTCGTTTTCTTTCTATACTTTTGGAAACAAAAGGAGGAGCTCTGGGCCAGACAGCCTGGCTCAGAAAACAAGGTCTGTTTCTCACCAGCTGTGTGACCCTAGGGCAGGGGTCCTCAAACTTTTTAAACAGGGGGCCAGTTCACTGTCCCTCAGATCGTTGGAGGGCCGGACTATAGTTTTAAAAAAAACTGTGAACAAATTCCTATGCACACTGCACATATCTTATTTTGAAATAAACAAAACAGGAACAAATACAATATTTGTATTTGCATGTGGCCCGTGGGCTGTAGTTTGAGGACCCCTGCCCTAGGGCATGTTGCTTGGCCTCTCTGCTCCCCGTTTCCCTGTCTGTAAATGGAGGTTCACGCCCCCACTTCATGGAGCGTTTGCCGTGTGTTATAAAGGGCTTTGCACGGAACTCAGAAATGGCAGGTACTCTAGTTGTAATCACTACGATTTCCACTGCTGTAGGTCTTATCACCAGCCTCGCGATCATCAGACGCTTATCAAGAAAGGAGGGATCCTGACCCCAGTGGAAAAGGAGAGAAATGGTGCAGCGCTAGGCTCGGAGGGGGTGTGGCGGGGAGGCACCTGGGCTGCCAGGGGCCCCTCCCCCAAAGCTGGTCAGCCGTCACAGGTGGTGGTTTCCGTGAACCTCAAACTTCCTCCCCACCCTAGAGAAGGAAAAACTGTTACGCTTATTTAAAGACTTCCCTGATTTTAAAAATAGGCATCCCTCAGAACACAGATGCCCAGAGGCTGGGAGGGGCGGGTGAGGGCCCAGGGGTGGTGAGCATGCTGCTGGGACCCTCCAGGTAGTTGTAGTGGGAACCTACAGTCCTCTAGCCACAGAGGATCATCCCTGAGCAGGAACCCACCTGGCCTCTGCCCTGAGGCGGATGACAGACTCCAAAAGTCACAGAAACTGCTGGACCTGCCTCCACAGGGGAGGAGAGAGGGACCCTTTGTGAGTGCCATGGGGGTGGTAGCTGGTCTGGAGCTGGGATGCTTGAGAGAGACCTCCCGAAGGGGGTTATTCTTTTGTTGTTGTTGTTAATCCTCACCTGAGGATATTTTTCCATTGATTGTTAGAGAGTGAAAAGGAGGAGGAGAGACAGAGAAAGAGAGAAACATCGATGTGAGAGACATCGATTGGTTGCTTCCCGCATGGTCAGGGATGGAACCTGCAACTGAGGTTGATGCCCTTGACTGGAATCGAACGTGGACCCTGCAGTCCATGGGACGATGTTCTATCCACTGAGCCAAACTGGCTAGGGCCTGAAGGGGGTTAAAGAAGACACATGACACAGTGGAAGAGGGGCTGGAGTTTTAGGCAAGGGAAAATTGTGAAGGCCCTGTGGTTGAAGGAACGTGTTGCTGAGTACATTGTGGCCCAGCAGAGAGGGTGGTGAAAGTGAGGTCAGATAGGCAGGCGGAGGCCACAGCATGCAGAATAGGCCTGGGCCTCTGGAAGGCACTTGGTCTGTATTTTTAAGAGCAGTGGGAAGCCCGAGAAGTGTTTTAAATAAGGGAGTGTGTCAGAGGTCCCCGACATCACCCAGGCTCCGCGTTTTGCTAGGAGAGCTCAGAGAACTCAGCCTACAGCTTGACTGATGGCTATGACTTGTTACAGCAAAAGGACACACATTAAAATCAGCAAAGGGCAAAGGCACCCGGGGTGAAGCCCAGAAGAAACCAGACTCCAGCTGGAGTCACACAGGACATGCCCGACACCTCCAGCCACGAGTTGTGACTCCGCATGCGCGATGTTGCCCACCAGGAAAGCTCGATAGAGACTCAAGGTTTTCACTGGGGGCTGCTCACATAGGCACTCTGTCCAGCCCTTACAAAAATGGCGGACTCTGAGAAGGCAAGCAGGTGTGCAACATAAACTACGTTGTTTACACAAAGTGTGGGAGCACTGAGCGGTTCCTATCAGGGAATGCTATGAACCCTCCCAAAATCTCAACTTCCCAGATGCCAGCCAGGGGCCAAGCAGGCCTTTCTAGGACAATAGCCTCAGGCCTTTTCTGCACAGGGCCTGACGTGGTTATGTTTGCTGAGGAGAATGGGGGAGTGAAGGGGGCAGCCGTGGGAGCTGGTACATCCTCCCCCTGAGAGGAGGATTCAGGGCCAGGGCCCTGGCAGGGGATGGGAGACATAGTTATCAGATTCCAGGGCCTTAGCCAGTTTGGCTCAGTGGATAGAGCGTCAGCCTGAGGACTGAAGGGTCCCAGGTTCGATTCGGGTCGAGGGCGCATGCCCGGGTTGCAGGCTCGATCCCCAGTAGGTGGCGTGCAGGAGTCAGCCAATCAATGATCCTCTCTCATCATTGATGTTTCTATCTCTCTTCTCTGAAATCAATAAAAAAATATATATATGTATATAAAAGATTCCAGGGTCATTTGGATGCTAAAATGCACGGGGTTTAGTGATGGATGGGCTATGGGGGAAGGGGAGAAGGCTGGGATTGGCGACAACTTCTTTGACCTTGCCTGGGTGTGTTTTAAGACCCCTGGACCAGAAGACAGGAGACCCAGGTGCCTGTAGATTAACTGACGGTTGCCATGTTATAGAGCCTCAGTTTCCCCATCTGCTAAGGGAGGGAAAATTGCGTCTCAGAACCTTGATTCTGCCTCTTACACTCTCATCATTCTTTCTGCTTAAAAATCCAGCTTTTCTGGCATATCTTCCCCGCATTGGCAGAGCATCTTGGAAAGAACAGAGCTGGTAGACTTGAGTTCATATGATGGTTTTATCACTGATGCTTTTTTGTTCATTTTTTAAAATTCTGCATGAACAAGTTCTCAATGTAATGAATTGGAAAAACAAACTAGTATATATTACAGGTTGAATCACATGAAATTGTCTCTCTTTACCAGTTTTGGCCTACAAAAAAAGTATTTTTTTGAAAGTCTTTTATTTCAGGGATGTTTTCTTTCTTTTTTTAAAAAAATATATTTTATTGAATTTTTTACAGAGAGGAAGGGAGAGGGATAGAGAGTTAGAAACATCGATGAGAGAGAAACAATGATCAGCTGCCTCCTGCACACCCCGTATTGGGGATGTGCCCGCAACCAAGGTACATGCCGTTGCCCAGAATCGAACCTGGGACCCTTCGGTCTGCAGGCCGACGCTCTATCCACTGAGTCAAACCAGTTAGGGCCAGGGATGTTTTCTTGAATTATATTTTGAACTCTTTGTTCTGTTCCATTGTTTTGGTTTCCTTATTCAGAGATTCCAATTATACATATGTTGGACATATAGGGGTATATATTGTCATTGGCTGCCTGGCTTTTTCTTGGTCATGTGTTCTAGCACATGGGCTCTGGGTCACCCCGCACGGGGGGCAGGTCCTGGCTCTGCCATTTTCCAAGTGTGTGACTTCGGACGTGCCTCCTCCCTCACCTAGACCCAAAACTATGGCCTTGACCTCAGAGGGTTGTTAGGACTTTAAATGAAATAGAGCCTTTAAGGAACTTAGTGATGCGCTAATATAACAGATAACATCACTAATAATTAGTAATAATAGATGTCGCTGCTGTTGTGTCTCGGAGTTTTTAGGGTGGGGGGTTTGGATGAATAAGCACATCGAGTCCCCAAAAGTGAGCTCTGGAAGGGGAACGGGAAAATGGGGACTTAGAGGACGCTGGGCCCTGGGAATCGGGAATCGGCTGAATTTCTTAAAAAGTGCCATTTTCTTTGATTGTTGGATGACCGTGACATAGGGACTTCCCCTCCTACAGATGGCAGCTTCAGAGCCTGTAAAAATAGACCTTCATGAGAACGTGTTTCTCCATCTCGTCTCTCCCAGGTAGTAATTGTTCTGGTATAATACCTGTCACGTGTAAAGGAGGCCGGCGATTCGATTATCTTTGAGGGGTAGCTCTTGGTTAGCTCGCCTAGTAGGTATTTATGAAGCCCCTCCCTGTGACTGAGGGAGGAAGAGCCTGGGCTGCCCGGAGTTGGCAGGAGACAGGCAGAACCAAGAGGCACAGTGCTCACAGGTAAGTGGCATGGTGGGGAAATAGAGGAAGGCCGCTAAGCCAGCAGGCAGTGGTTAAAGAAGGCCTCCCAGGGGGGTAAAATCTAGACGTTTGTAAGGCCTGAAAGAGAACTGGGGTGAGACAGACAAGTGGGGACAGGCTGTGCAAAGTCCCAGGAGCAAGAGGCAGCGCGGTTTATTCAAAACTGCGGGGTGTCCGGTGTAGCTGGAGTGCGGCAGAGGTTGGAAGAACACCAGGGCCTGGGGAGACCCAGAGACCCAGGCAGCTCTGCCTTTTCCTGAGCGCAGTGGTGGGCAGGCATGGGGCGGGGGGGAGAGGGGGCGGCGTAGATGAGAGCAGGGACACGGCCAGGTGGGCAGTGGGGAAAGGGAATCCTGGCTACCGCTGTGTGGAGAAAGAACGTGGGGCCAGGAGGCCGCATGAGGAGGCTGGTGCAGGTGTCCTGTCGATCGGAGAGGGTTAGATGGAAGAGAGAAGGTGGAGGGTGAGCCATGTTGAAGAGGTTACATTGATATATCGATGAGCCTGAGGGAGAGAGAGGAGCCAGGGATGACTGTGGGTTCTGGGCTTGGCCAGCGGGGTGGATGTGATACCAAGCCCTGGGGGAACATGGAAGAAGTGGATATGGGAGGGAAGTTTGGGTCGCAGCAAACAGCATACCCGTCATCTGGCTGAGACTTGGAACATGCACAGCGTTGAGAACACAGGTGTGCTGAGACCACCAAAGGGGAAGGTCACCCTGCCCTAGGACAGGGTCAGAATCTCAGGGCCTCCAGGTGGCAGGACAGGGACATGGTACAGGACACTGAGAAGGATGGCCAGCCGTAGGAGAAAAATCAAGAGGCAAGATTGTCAAAAAGAACCGAGTCAGCCTGGCTGGTGTGGCTCAGTGGTTGAGCATTGGCCCATGCACCAAGAGGTCACTGATTCGATTCCTGGTCAGGGCACACGCCCAGGTTGCAGACTTGATCCCCAGTAGGGGGCGTGCAGGAGGCAGCCAATCAATGATTCTCTCTCATCATTGATCTTTCTATCTCTCCCCCCTCCTTCTCCCTTCCTCTCTCTCTCAAAATCAATAAAAACATATTTTTAAAAAACACCTGAGTCAGCAGGTGACAGGATGCAGTACAGTCAAGCAGATGGGAACCACCGTTGTGGGCTTCCATCTAAAGGTGACCCCAGAGAGAGTAGGGTCAGGATATAGTGGGACAGTAAGGGTTAATGCAGGGGGCATGGAGATGGGCAGTTTCCAGTGTCAGGGACTCTACTGGTCTAGATTTTGGGGTTTGTAAGTGACAGAAACAACTCAATGTCGCTTAAGCCACAAAGGAAATCCAACAGTTTGTGAGACTGAACAGCCTGGGGGTTTGCAGAGGCTGGCAGCCAGCCAGGAAGCCAAGAGGTGAAATATACTCATGGACGGTGAAGAAGTCGGAGCAGTGGAGAGGAGAGTTTTCGATGTTGAAGAAGAGTAGCCGTCACTCTGGAGCGGCTGCTCCAGGCCAGGCACTGAGGTTGGTGCTCTGCCTTACTCACCGAGTCAGTCCTTCCTCCCGGGCAGGGCTAGTGGTGGGGGGCACTCGAGCGGGGCGTCCAGGGTGGGTGGTGGATTTCAGAGGCCCACAACATTTTCGTGATGAGCTCTATGGTTGCTCTTTTCTGGAACTTTTCTGCTTCTGAAATGACAGATTTTTTAAACTTAAAACCAGAGTTCTTTTCTGCTCTGCTGGGTGCTGTAAATATTTTCATCCCAAATTATTAAAAGTTGCTTCTTTTTACTGGTCGCAAGGTTTCAGGATGAAAAATTTCCTCTTCTGTAAAGTATGTGGTTTTTGCAAAGCACTCAGAGGCTCCCCTATGCTGCAGACTAGCACAGGAGGTTTTGGGGGCGGAGGTATGGCCAGTAGCCACCCTTGGCCAGCCCTGGGAACCAAGTGATGGAGGATCCAGCCTGAGACGAGTCGCAGCCCGACATGGGAGATGGGGTACAAGGGCCCTCAGCCAACAGGCGCTTGGTGGGCTTCTAAGTCAGGTGTCATGTGAGACTCTGGGGACACACACTCTGCCCTGATGGAGCTTAAATGCTAGTGTGGAGAGAGAACTAATACACAACTGCCCCTACCCCATTGGAGGGGTAGGTTGTGGGGTAGGAGATGAGGTCAAACCTTGCAGGGCCATGTATATCGTTGGAAGGATCTTGGATGTTTATTCAAAGAGCAAAAAGCAGGGGGCAGTGATATGATCAGGTGCTATGGTCAGAGGTGAAGGTTTATAAAATCCATTCAGGCTGCTGGGTGGAGAATGTGCTGGAAGAACTGAGTCGAAGGAGAGAGATGGATAAGGAGGCTGTTGCAGTTTTCTGGGTGAGAGGATGAAGGCCTGGTCTAGGGAGACGGCGGAAGAGGAAATGAGTAGTGGGGGTCGGGAGAGAAGAGAGCCAGGCAGGCCCCAGGATCCTGGAAGGGGACAGATTCAGAAGGTTCCCTCTTGGGAGGTTATAAGCTCTCATTGGGCCTCTTAGCATCGGAGGAAGTCTCAAATCAGGGGCTCCCACGGTGCTTGAACAATACCGGAGACTGGGCAGGGGGGGCAGTCTGGAGTCGAAGGGGTTCCTGGATATATATAGCCTTTTGGAGCACCATCCCCTCCACACACATCACCTGCAACCTTGCCCTGCAGTCTCAGGGCACTTAAGAAAATATTGGGGTTCGGGAAAGGCCTATGAAAGAGGTGGTGTCCTTTTAATGAATTTGGAGCTTAGAAATGTACAAGGCACCACAGAACAGGAAGGAACAGTGGCCTGGGATCAAAGAGCTTCAGTCCTATTTTCCAGCGCATGGCTGCTGGTTATCTGAGACCTTGAGCAAACCCTGGCAGCTCATGGTCCACCCCATCACTGAAAGCATGGGGAGATCCGACCTGGTCATCTCTGTGGCCGGGTGCATGCAGATGTCCTCAGTGACATACAGAGGCATTTATTTTAACTGTTGTATAGTGTTTCATCACACAAATAGGATTCATTTATCTCCCACCATTCAGGTGAACATTTCTGGTGAACATTCTTGGGCACGTCATTGATTTGAGCACATATGGGCAGTTTTGGGGGGAAGTCCATCTGGGGATGAAATCACTAGATCGTTAAGAAAGATATATACACAACTTCATCTTGACAAAACAATGCCATATTGCTTCCAAAAATGGCGGTGCCACTGCCTGTTCTTATCTTCAGTGTTCAACAGACCCCGTTGTTTCACGCCTTCACCGACATTCGCTATTGTAGGCTTTAAAATCTGGCCAATGTGAGGAGTGAAAAGGTGTGCGATGTTATGTCGCCCCACATTTTCCTGAGTGCTGGTGAAGCTGAGTATCTTGGCCATTTGGGTTTTCTCTTAAGTGACCTGCTTCATAGCCATTACCTAGTTTTCCATGGAGTTGTCTTTTTTTTTTTAATATATTTTATTGATTTTTTACAGAGAGGAAGGGAGAGGGATAGAGAGTTAGAAACATCGATGAGAGAGAAACATCGACCAGCTGCCTCCTGCACACCTCCTACTGGGGATGTGCCCGCAACCAAGGTACATGCCCTTGACCGGAATCGAACCTGGGACCTTTCAGTCTGCAGGCCGACACTCTATCCATTGAGCCAAACCGGTTTGGCGGAGTTGTCTTTTTGAAGTAATGTTTCTTTATATATTCGGGATGCTAAATCTGTGTCTATTAAGTACATTGCAATACTCCCAATCTGTGTGTGTCTTAACTTTGTAGGGGTGTCTGTGAGATAGAAAAGCTTTTAGTTTTGATGAGTCAACTCTATCCATTTCTTTGTGTTTTTTATTTTCTTTTTTAACAAATACATTTTTATGAAGAACATAAACTGATGAACAAAAATAGATACAGAACAGATAAGCATCAAATAGACTATGAAACTTCAGAGGGAAGGCAGGGGAGGGTGTGTGTGGGGGTAAGAGATCAACCAAAGGACTTGTATGCATGCACATAAGCATAACCAATGGACACAGACAGTAGGGGGGTGAGGGAATCTGCTAGGGGGTGGGGGTAGCCGGGGAGAGGTCAATGGGGGAAAAAGGAGACATAATACTATATGTAATTATATATATATTGATTTCAGAGAGGAAGGAACAGGGAGAAAGAGAAACATCAGTGATGAGAGAGAATCATTGATCGGCTGCCCCCTGC
>NW_006294609.1:3792458-3807631 GCF_000327345.1 Myotis davidii | reverse complement strand
TATATTTACAGATTCCTCAATGACATTTCTTATTTTATTTTTTAAAATATGTATATATTGATTTCAGAGAGGAAGGAACAGGGAGAAAGAGAAACATCAGTGATGAGAGAGAATCATTGATCGGCTGCCTCCTGCTCGCCCCACACTGCGTATTGAGCCCACAATCCGGAATCGAACTGTGACCTCCTGGAATCAAACCATGACCTCCTGGGTCATAGCTTGATGCTAAACCACTGAGCCATGCCGATCAAGCAGTTTTGTCTTCTTTAAACAATCTTTCCCTGTTTTGAGGTCATGAAGATACTTGTATTTTGTTCTAAGACTTTTAAAGTTTTAAAAAAATACATACACATACACACACACACACACACACACACACATTAATGCTAATGCCTCCTAAATTTATTCTTTGTGTTGTATGGGGGTCTTTTGTTTACTTACTTTTCTATTGGGAAAGCCAGTTGTCCTGACCTCGCCAGCCTTTCCCGCTCATCTGACCTGCCACCGCCATCACATCCAGGTTCTCCTTGGGGCTCTCTTCTGTTCCACTGACCATATTGCCTATTCTTGCATCCATTCCTGAAACTTTTCATTATCAAACTTTATTAAAAAATGTATTATCGCCCTAACTGGTTTGGCTCAGCGGATAAGAGCATAGGCCTGTGGACTCAAGGGTTCCAGGTTCGATTCCGGTCAGGAGCATGTGCCTTGGTTGTGGGCATATCCCCGGTGGGGAGTGTGCAGGAGGCAGCTGATCGATGTTCCTCTCTCATCGATGTTTCTAATTCTCTATCCCTCTCCCTTCCTCTCTGTAAAAAAATCAATAAATATATATATTTTTTTAAAAATGTATTTTCTGGGCCAAGAGATGACGATTATTTGCTTTTTGCTTTGAGACCATTGGTCTTTAAGTAATTGTCCGTCGTGTGTTTCAAACAGCTGAACCTAGAAAAGAATCCATTTGCTTCTCACCTTTCAAGGACTGATGGGCCACGGCCTGAAACTCTGGGTACTTTTACTTTTGGCTTCCCCCTCCCCCTTGCAACTCTCGCCTCTGGTTTTTCAGGTTGTGATATCTCTGAACCATGCGGCCTTCTTCCGACCTTTACACGTGGGCCCGTGATGGGTATTTTGTAACTGGGTTGTAGTACCAATTCCGTTGGTTACTGCCAACCAGACCGCAGTGATAGGCCTGATGGGGTCTGGCATTTCCTGTCGCCTCACTGACACTGACAGCCTGGATTCCAAAAATAAAAGCACAAGAAACCACTGTGACCTCACGGTCTCTGTGCTCACACGGTGCTCTGAGCTCTGGGACTGCCCTCACCCCTGTGGCCCAGCTGGGGCCCTGCTCCCCGCCAGAGAGACGTGGGGTCCCAGTGGTCTGGTCGGGCTCCGGGCTGCGAGGCCGCCCTGCCGAGCGCTCACTCTCGGTCCCCTCCCTTCAGACGGTCACCCGAAGGGCCAAGGTGGCTCCCGCCGAGAGGATGAGCAAGTTCCTGCGGCACTTCACTGTCGTCGGGGACGACTGCCATGCCTGGAACATCAACTACAAGAAATGGGAGAATGAAGAAGAGGAGGAGGAGGAAGAGGAGGAGGAGGAGGAGCAGCAGCCGCCGCCGCCGCCAACACCAGCCTCGGAGGAGGAGGGCAGAGCTGCCGAGCCAACTGCGGCCCCTGTCTCCACACCCCGGCGCCCTCTAGACTTCAGGAGCAGGTTGAAGAAGCTCTTCGGCTCCCACAGGTTTCAGGTAGGTGGGCAGAGCCCTCAGCTGAGAGTCACGAGGCTGGGGTGGGGGCCCATCTCTGCCACTGCCTCATTCACGGTGCAGATGTCTCCTGGGCACCGACCATGTGCCAGGCGCCTACACAGTGCTGGGTCCACGGGGCAGGTCCCATGTTTCAGGGATTAAATCACACCCCAACGGCCCATCCTCTGATGAATGGATAAACGAAATGTGGTCCATCCACCCACTGGAATACTCCTCAGTCACGAAAAGGAAGGAAACGCTGACACCGGCTGTAGCATGGATGAACCTGGAGAACATGCTGCTGGAAGCCAGACACAAAAGACTGTATTGTGTGATTCCATTTGTGTGAAATGCCCAGAAGGAGCAAATCCGTAGGCCCAGACTGGTGGTTGTCACAGGTTGGAGGGAGGGAAGGACGGGCAGACTGCCTCATGGGTACAGGGCTCCCATTTGGGGTGATGAAAATGTTCTGGAACTATATAGTGGTGGGTGGTTCCACAACCTTGGGTAGAGACTTAATGCTAATGAATTCTAAAATGGTCAATTTCATGTTATACCAATTTTGCCGCACACTCACAAAGTCAACTAAAGGATAAACATTGGAGGCAGAAAAAACGTGCCAGCCCCACAAGGCAAGAGGGTGCCAGGCCACACCCACTCTTCACCCTGGGGGCCTCAGTCTCAGCCAAAAATACCTGCCAGGCTTCACTCACCGCCGACTTCCAGGTGTGGTCATGGGGAGACCATGAGAGGGAGATGGGGGGCTTCAAAGGATAGCAAAGGAATGGAGCTTTCTCCGGAGTTCAGGACCTGTCCTGCCATCTGACTGTGAAGGATAAAGGCAGGTGGAGTCTGGCCAGCCCTCGGGTGGCAGCCAGGAGTCCAGGAGCACGTGTAAGGCCAGGAGAATGCAGGAGGCCCAGGACACTGGGGAAGCACACAGCCCGGTTACCGTGGGGGGAGCCATTTGGGGGACCCTGGGCCAAGATAATCCGCTTCCTACCAAGAGCCAGTGTCCCTTCTGGAAGCAGAGAGAAGCAGTCCTTGCCTCTCCCGTCGCGGACTTTGTTCCAGGGTAAGACAGGGAAAACTTATTTTGGTCTTTTGTCGCTTTTATGTGGCTTCGAGAAAGAATGCAGGCCCAGCAGGCACAGTGCTTTCCTCTGTGGCTGCGACAGGAAAGAAAGCGTGGTATTAAGTTGTTGGGGTTGAAATCCCAAACCCTCAATTTTCAGGAGCAGGAGGAAGGAGCCAGCTTCCTTCCAGCTGCCAGGGGAGCCCTGGATTATCCCCCTCGGGAGGTGCCCCCCTTCTCCTGACTCAGCCCAACAGCTGGCCCCTGAGCTGGGATCCCGGAGATGCTGGGACTGGGGAAAAACAAGTAGAGATGTCTAGTCATTCACTCTACAGCCGTTTCTTAGCACCTGTGTGTGTTGGGGGAGGGGGGGTACAGTGGAGAGCACGGTGGACATGTTCCTGCCCCACTCACGGATACAGTCATTCCAGAAACCACCCGGACAGATAACTGGTTACAAGTGGAGAGAAGCCCTCTGTAGGAAAACAGAGGGGGCTCTGAGAGATCCTGGGGACGGGGGAGACATGTCTAGGAGGTGACATGCCCCTCTCCCCACAACACATGAAGGCTGGGCAGGAGTGAGCTCAGTGGGTGGGAGAGGGAGCAGCTTTCCAGGCAGATGGCCCTGTTGCTAAGGCCCCGAGGTAGGAGAGGGTTGGCAGCATTGCAGGACTGAGGAGGGCCCAACGAGGCATGTGTGTGGTGAGAAGAGGGACCGCTTGGCAAGAGAGGTGGCACTGGAAGGTCGTCACCCCTGGGCAGTGGGCAGCCATGGAAAGTTTACAGGGGGCAGGGAGGGGGTGACATGACCAGATCTGGAGAGGGGGCTCAGAGTAGAAGAAAGGTGGCACCGCACAGCGGGGGATACAGGTTCAGGCTCAGGGGTTAGTTCTGTGCCAGTAGGATCAGCATACAGAAGGTTCTGGAATCCCTTTCCTTCAAACCACTTGTTCCACATGGTTTGAGGTGGCCAAGGTGACCTGATGTACAGCTGACTGCTGTCACACATGGGATGGCACAACCAAGAGAGAAAATACAGGGTGGGGACCCAGGCATTGTAGCTTTGTGACCTTGGGCCTGAGATTCATATAAAATTAATCATTTCAAAGTGAATCATTCAGTGGCATTTATTTAATACATTCACAATGTTGCACAGCCATCACCACTATCTAGTTCCAGAACGTTCTCATCACCCCAAAGGAGGTTTGCTACCCATTAAACAATAACCTCCCAGCCCCTGACAACCGCTGATCTTACTGTGTCTATAGATGTGCCTGTTCTGGACATTTCGTATAAATGGAATTATACAATACAGATTGTCTTTTGCATCTGGCTTCTTTCACTTTAGCATAATGTTTTCTAGGTTCAAACCACGTCATAGCATGTACCAGTACTTTGTCCCTTTTTATGGCTGAATATGCAGTCTGTTTTTAATATTTCTATTTTAATATGCCTTGCTTTTTGAAGTCAGATCCCTTTAACTCTAAAATAAAACCCAGGGTGAAAAAAGAAAGAAAAGGGGGGAAAAAAAACCACCAAAAGCTTGAATCTTTATTAAGCTGCTGAATTTGATCTGTATGAAAACTTCATTAAAAAACAGTTTGCCATGCAATTTCACAATATTCCATATCATCAAATCATTTAATTACTGAAATAATTGGCTACAGGTGGAAATGATAAAAAATGTATACAGTACATCATTCTTAGTAGGCCTGAACTTGTAGAATTTCATCCTGAAACTGCCAAGAAAATTAATGGCAATATTAACCTTCAGAGGCCAAAATCGATGTACCTGAGAGTGTCAGAGGCAAGGCCCCGGGGGAAGCTAGTAATGGTCCACCGTTTCCAAAGGAAGAAAGTCACGCAACGTCCCCTGGGTCCCTCCATTGCTGCCATTCCCATCACCACCCTGTCTTCCCTGTGGTCTCTCTCAACACTGTCACCACCACCCATTAGCGCCCTCATCAGAGTCGTCACCACCTCCATCTCCGTGACCACCACCGTCACTGCGATCACGCACTCCCTCCGCTCTGGTTCCCACTGCCCTCCTCTGCCCCCAGGTCGTGACTGTCTTTCCCACAACTCTTCCCGGTTTTCCACCTGAGTCGGGCAGCTGTTTTAGGTGCACAGCGGACATCCCTGTAACCCAACTGCCCAAAGCGGGCAGAGCC
Organism: Myotis davidii; assembly: GCF_000327345.1. NCBI lineage: Eukaryota > Metazoa > Chordata > Mammalia > Chiroptera > Vespertilionidae > Myotis > Myotis davidii. The sequence goes on along the minus strand of NW_006294609.1, from coordinate 3,802,634 downwards.
TGGAGGTCCCTCCCACCACTCAGACCTCTGAGGCTGCATGTGGCTCATTATTTGCTGAGCATCTACTCTGGGCTTGCCCAAGCGAGAGCAATGCACAGTACTAGGAAAATAAAAATGTGGCAGAATGTTTTTATTACTTATTTTGTTTGCCACCTAGGAATTAGCAGTTTGGTTTGAGAGATGCTGGGAAACAGTGAACGAGTAAGAAAAAACAAGTAGTGCCCGGCTGACATGGCTCAGTGGTTGAGCATCGACCTATGAACCAGGAGGTCATGGTTCGATTCCCGATCAGGGCACATGCCTGGGTTGTGGGCTCAATGCCCAGTGTGGGGTGTGCAGGAGGCAGCTGATCAATGATTCTTATCATTGATGTTTCTATCTCTCTGTCTCCCTTCATCTTTGAAATCAATAAAAAAAAGCCGAAACCGGTTTGGCTCGGTGGATAGAGCGTCGGCCTGCAGACTGAAGGGTCCCAGGTGCGATTCCGGTCAAGGGCATGTACCTGGGTTGCGGGCACGTCCCCAGTGGGAGATGTGCAGGAGGCAGCTGATCGATGTTTCTGGCTCTCTAGCTCTCTCCCTTCCTCTCTGTAAAAAATCAATAAAATATATTTTTTAAAAAATGAAATCAATAAAAAAAAAAATTTAAAAAAAAAAGACAAGTAGTGACAGAGGGTCAGTAAGTGAGCTGTCCTGAGATGCCCTGGTACAGGCACTGAGGTGGCGAACAGCCTGGGAAGGCAGCAGGGGGAGGAGGGGCTTCTGTGGCTTCCGTGGAGGAGCTGGGTCCCAGCGGGCTCCCCACAGGGTGCTTGGGCCATAGCCAGCAGCCTCCCATCCTTGGCATTTTTCCCTAGTGGTTTCATCCAGATGTTTCCAAACCAACCTTTGAAAGACAGAAGGCGGTCTCCCTTTAGGGCTCATGGCTTCTCCTCCTTCCCCGGGTCCGCAGGTCATCATCATTTGCCTGGTTGTGCTGGATGCCCTCCTGGTGCTGGCCGAGCTCATCCTGGACCTGAAGATCATCCAGCCGGACAAGAACAACTACGCCGGCAGGGTAGCGTGTCCACAGCCCTTATGCTTTCTTCACTCTGGTACCTGCCCTGGAGGGGACAGAGTAGGGTGGGCAGCAGCCGCCCTGAGGCTGCATGAGAGCAGATGGGGTGCTTTTAGTCAAAGGGCAGAGGAAAGTTATAGATAAGCATTTACTACAAGCAGGACACTTTCTCCTTTCACTTGATGGCTTCCCGGACCGACCACTGAGCCGACCACTGAGCTGGAGTGTGTCCCTGATTCCAGAGGGACGCTCCGACCAGGAGAACCATACTTTCCCGTCCCCTAGAAGAGCTGTTTCTCCTTAGCCGTTCTGATGGGGTCCCTAGGCTGGAGCCATCGGGGATGTGCCATTATTCCCTGATTCACGCTTCCTGCCGAGTCCCTCCCCAACATTCGCCCCAGGGGCACTGGATACCCCAAAAATACACCACCTGTGGCCCATCGTCAGTAACATAGGAGACAGTCGGGGGCTGGAAAGCTTCTCTCAACACTTTTTTAAAAACAAAAGTTGATTTATAATTCGAAAATGCCCTTTCGGGTGTAAAACACCACCTTCCTACGCGTGGCCCCTTTCCCAAGGCACCCTTAAGGTGTCCCTCTGCGGCCAGCCCCCGCCCTTCCATACATGGATGAATTTCTCTTTCCTTCTATTTTTTTTTTAACAGAATCAATAACATACCTGCAAGCTCACTGTCTTGTGCCCTTCTTTGTCCTCAACTTTTTGATTATGAAAAAAAAAAGAGGCAAATCGACATTTTGCTACATTTGCTTTATATCTCTATCCACAAACACACCCATATATTACTGTCTGACCATTTGAAAGTTAGACATCATGACACTTCATCCTAAATACTTTGATGTACCTAAGAATAAGGTCTTCCTCCTACAGAACCACAATAGCATTTCCATACCTTTACAATTATCAATAATTCCCTAACAGCCAATTAGCATCCACTCGTGAGCACTGGCTGGCCAGTGAATACACTGGGGGATGCAGACTGGTGATTTTGAGTTGTCTTTCCTTCTACATCACATAGTTGCTATTCTTTTATAAGAGCTTTCCTTTTTCCCGTGTGCACATGTGTGTGCATGTAACCCCTCACTATGGTCGCATGGATTTTTTGTGTTGTATATACTGTGTATTACAATGATAGCCATTCTTTTCAATATTCAAATGGTCCCAAACCTGGCCACTGTGAGCCCCTTCGAGTGGACTGCTGTGTTCCTTTGGCACGACCCCATAGTCTTTGAGCGTTTCCCTGCTCAAAGATGATGTCCCAGCTGACTTTGAACTTTCCCTGCCTCAGAATGGACATGGTTACTTTACTGAAGACCAGTATTTATCCGTCAGGATCTGGGAACTCTTCACTCGCCATCTACCTTGGTGATCATTGCTAGTCAACCCATATGGATCAGCCTTGGTCTTTTTAACAGTTGCATAGTGCTCCATATGGAAGTACCATAATGCATTTGACGACTGCCCTCTAATGGATATTTCAATTTTTCTACAAACTATGTAGAACAGGGGTCCTCAAACTACGGCCCGCGGGCCACATGCAAATACAAATATTGTATTTGTTCCTGTTTTGTTTTTTTACTTCACAATAAGATATGTGCAGTGTGCATAGGAATTTGTTCATAGGTTTGTTTTAAACTATAGTCCGGCCCTCCAACGGTCTGAGGGACAGTGAACTGGCCCCCTGTTTAAAGAGTTTGAGGACCCCTGATGTAAAAGATCTTGTTTGGCAAGTGATGCTGCAGTAAGTACCCTTACAAGTCTCTGTACACGTGAATTAAGCTGTAGGATAAATTCCAAGCAGTGGCATTGTTACCCAACTGAAGGGTCTGTTTGCCTGCACTTATCAAACGCGAGTTTGCAGCCAAGGAAGTAAGGATTTATTAAGGAGATGGCACCATGCCTGGAGTCACAGGTGAGCTACTGCTCAAAAAAAATCCTTCCCCATGGCTTCCAGGGGAAGGACTTTTGGGGGGAGGGGGCGGGGGGGAATCATTAATCATGACTCAAGGAGTTAGGGTCATGGTCTCTACTGATTGGTTGGCGCTAGGGTAGAGGGTAGTTGATCACTGTTTCTGGTCCTGATGTCAGCCATGGAATCATTCTGTCCTGATTGGGCAAGGACATGTTTGAAGGGATGGCTCTGCTTTCCTGGAAACTGAGGCCAACATGCTCTCTGTAGTTTGATTGAAAATTCTGTCTCTATAATCAGTAGACTTGTTCTAAGACTACTGGGTGCTGACCAGAACCTCACTGTTCTGAGGGCTTCATGATTAAGCAAGATGGGTGAGTCAGGGTGCTGGGTGAGTCAGGGTGCTGGGTGAGTCAGGGTGCTGGGTGAGTCAGGGTGCTGGGTGAGAGGCGAGTTTGAGTCAAAGGGAAAAAAATGGAAAGGCCCAATGAAAGAAAATAAGGTTTCTGCATGGTTATAGTATTGCTATGCCAATAGGCACGGCGGATGTTTTCCAATCCGCCATCGCCCCGCTGTCCTTCGAAGAGCAGAGCCCTGTCTGCTCTTCCCGCTGTTTTACCAGCCCGAGAACAGGGCCTGGTGCTGGCAGGGGCTTGGGACTGGTCAGTGAATGAAATCTCTCTCTGGCGACCTGACAGGTGCACTCAGGCCTGCTGGTCTGTGTGACCTGCCCCAGCCCGGACCTGCTCTCACTGTGCTTCCTTGTCTCCTTCAGGTGTTCCACTACATGAGCATCGCCATCTTGACCTTCTTCATGATAGAGGTTTTCTTTAAAATATCTGTTTTCCGCTTCGAGTTCTTCCACCACAAGTTTGAAATCCTGGACTCTGTTGTCGTTGTGGTCTCATTTGTCCTGGACATCGTCCTCCTGTTCCAGGAGCATGAGTTTGAGGCCCTCGGCCTGTTGATTCTGCTCCGGCTGTGGCGGGTGGCCCGGATCATCAACGGTATGTCCCCTGCACCCCTGGGTGGCAGAGCAGATAGGAACGGGTGGCGCCTGGGAGTGGACACAGAGGCTGCAGGTCCTGGTTTCCAGGTCGTTTCCCTCTCCTCCCCGCCGTCTAGAGGAAAGTGAAGTGGTCTGATCGGGGGTCCCACCACCACCTCTGTGGCTAAGACGGACACCGAGACATGTGCTCTCAGAGGAACTACCTTTCTCCTTTAGGCCCTATTTCTATTAGACCAGTGGTCGGCAAACCATGGCTCACAAGCCACATGCGGCTCTTTGGCCTCTTTGAGTGTGGCTCTTCCACAAAATACCACGTACAGTGCGACTGAAACTTCGTGGCCCATGCGCAGAAGTCGGTTTTCGGCCTGGGCGAGTGTATTTTGAAGAAATGGCGTTAGAAGTGGGGGGTGTCGGTCCGTCGGTCGGTTGGTCGGTTGACAGGAGACGGGCGCAGGTGGGCCTCGGGATACCCAGCGAGTGTGGATGGGAGAGTTGGAAGGGGTCAACCTCAGCGAACGTACCTCAATCAGATTGAGGACGTTTTTAACAAAGGCCAGCTTAGGCGTGCCCTAATTAAGTTAATAACTATGTACCTACCTATATAGTTTAAGTTTAAAAAATTTGGCTCTCAAAAGAGATTTCAGTCGTTGTACTGTTGATATTTGGCTCTGATGACTAATGAGTTTGCCGACCACTGTATTAGACTAATCACACCCTACCCACCTGGGGAGGGGCCTCATCCAAAAGGGATGCAAGAAAGCTGAAAAATGATTTACGCTAGATCCTGCCCCCTTTGAGAAAAGCACAACATGTGTTAGTGTGATGAAGGCTCTGAGAACTGTAATATTTTCCAAATTGACCGATCTGATACTTTCTGGGTACGTAATACCTAGTCACATGCTGTAGACACTGGCTGTGGAGCACACACTTGAAGAAATACTGCGTATTTTAGGTAAAAAGCCTACGCCTTGCACACCCTGTTTGTACAGGGAGCCTCTATCTCAGAGAATTCATGTTTCTGCTGTGACTTTATTTTATTTTTATTGATTTGAGAGAGAGAAAAACATCTATGTGAGAGAGATTGGTTGCCTCGAGCACGTGCACCAACTGAGGCAGGGATAGAACCTGCAACCCAGATACATCCCCTTAACTGGGAATCGAACCCGCAACCCCTCGGTGCTCGGGCCGACACTCTATTCACTGAGCCACACCAGTCAGGCCAGCGCCTTTGTGGCTTTTGCACACACTGCTGCTAGGCAGTGCTGACCGACACTCTATTCACTGAGCCACACCAGCCAGGCCAGCGCCTTTGTGGCTTTTGCACACACTCCTCTAGGCAGTGCTGTGGTGAAGAAGCTTTGTGCTGAGGAGCTCAGTGCTCATCTGGTCAGTGATTATTTTTAAGGATTTTCCAGCCCCTGGGAACCAAAGAGAAGTATTTCACAACGAGGTCCTCCGAAATGAGTCGCTCAGAAATGAAAAACCTGACCCTCCTAGTTCAGGTGCCTTTAAGCAATGACTGTTTTACTTGTCTGTCGCCACTCTTCTCAACTGTATACGTTTATAAGGAACACAGATTTTTTTTTCAAGTGGTTTAATTAGAAACCAGGATCATTGAGACCCTCAATTATTTTTCAGGAATAATTATCTCAGTTAAGACACGTTCAGAACGGCAACTGTTGAGGTTAAAACAGATAAATATGCAATTGGCTGCCAAGATCCAGCACCTCGAGTTCAGCTGCTCTGAGAAGGTAAGAAAGCACTTCTGGGGAAATACCACCTGTTGGCAGTTGCCCACCTCAGCCCAGTGCTTCTCACGCCAGGCCTTCGCTCCTGTGGGCCTTGAGCCAGGAACACCCCTCCCCCTGGCCAAGTCCTCCCTGCCCTTGCCTCCTTCCCAGAGCTAGGCTGGCGTCCCTCCTCTTGCCACTGGACCCCATCTGACTGTGGCTTCGTGGCCTGTCCTCGTACCAGGGCTCACGGAATGATGGTCACATCCCTGATGAGGCTCAGAGGTAAACTCAGTTATTTCTCTGCTTTTGTAATAACAGGAACAAGAAATTGAAAGACTTAACAAGCTACTGAGACAGCACGGACTTCTGGGGGAGGTGAACTAGAGGCATCCCTGCTCCACTCCAGAGACACCGCCTCACGGGCTGTGGCTGTGAATGAGACGCGTGGGGCATCTGCGGGACAGGCTGGTCTGATGTCTCTGCCTCCTACCCAACTTGGATCCTGGAGGGACAGTCTTCCAGAAGGCTCTCTCTCTTCCTCGGTGTGACCGAGGGCTTCCCATCCCATTCCCACCTGCACTGTATCACAAATGTATCATAAGCTGTTTCTCATGTTGAACACTTGACTCTTGCTTGGAAATGTACAACACAGCTGGACAGTCACTAGTTGTATATAACATTTAATCTCACCAAATGCAGTTTTCACGTTCTACGTGAATACTGCGGCATTCTTTCATATGAGCGCTCTGAAAGACAAAAGGAAAAAAGGAAGCTACCTTAGCGACCAGCCCATTCAGGAAAGGCCTTTTCTGTTTCCAGGCTGTTCTGAACAGCTTGTTGGAGGGCAGTTCCCCAAGGAGGCTGTCCTCGGGTTCCCACGCCCTCCTCCGCATCATCCAGCTGCATCACCCAGCTGCTAGCTGGCTCCACCTCGTTCTGCCCCCTGACATTTTTCTCAATTACTGTACAGTTAATGTATAACATAAACTCTCTCCTTCCCCCGGACCCTCCTACTATATTCTTTCCAGCTTCAACTGCTTGGAACTGCTCTGTGGCATTCCACACCAGCCCACCAGTTGGAGAGCTAGCTAGCGACAGTGCCTGGGACAGAAATGTTGATTGGACCCAAGACTCCACTCTAATTAACATGACATTTGGGGGAAGACCCCCCCCTGAGGCCTTGTATTCTATCTGCATGAGCTTATACAATAGTTCGCTATTTTTGTACTCATTTCAATGGGACTTGAAAGAAAACCTGAACTAAAAACAATGATTATTTTAACAACAACTCACATCAAAGCAGGAGGTGAGTGAACTGGATAAGCCCTCAATGCCTGTGCTAGCTACTTCAAAGTCTGTTCTCTCTACCGTCTTCACGAAGGTGCCATTTGGTTTCCACATATGATCTGTGTGTTGAGAGTTTTGGAAATTACCAAGATCAGATAGTGCCCCATTTTAAAGTCAAACCAAGTAGAATAAAATTTCCAAAAGGAGGGAAGTGAGTGGGGAGGGGAGGGGTACTGGTCTGGAAGTCTAATAAAATGAGATGCTGCTGAGGGGCCCCGCAGCCACTCTGTTCTAGAGGTGTAGCCTCCTTTCCTTAATGACTTACGTCAAACAAATGGGAAGAAGAAATTGAAGGGCAGCTTGGCATTGATGGTTGGCCGAGCTCTGAAGCCTGCCACTGCAGGAGCAGACACATCCACGAAAGTAACCGCGGTGGAAATAAGAACCGTCCTTTCTTTTCCTGAGTTGGTCTGTAATAAAAAGCCAGGGTGGTGTAAGCCTTGCCGCCGTATGCTACCAGGATAACAAAGACAGGAGGACATCTTTCATTCTCTTCCTCACCGACCATTGTTGGTCCATTCAAAAATCTGATAGGTATGTGGAGGGCTAATCAGCCATGAACTTGGATGAGAGAAATAATTTTTACCCAGCTTGTCCCAACACATCAATGTCAATCACAACTCAATTTTCATAAGAATTTTAAAGATCAAATCTAAACAAGCACGCTACTGTGAATAAAACCCTTGTCAGTGGAAGTTTTTCCTCTAAGACTTAGAGTCTAATCAGCGGTTCTCAACCTGTGGGTTGCGACTGTCGGGAAACACATATAGCATATCAGATATTTACATTACGATTCATAACAGCAAAATTACAGTTATGAAGTAGCAACGAAAATAATTTTATGGTTGGGGGTCACCACAACATGAGGAACTGTATTAAAGGGTCACGGCATTAGGAAGGTTGAGAACCACTGGCTAAGTGAAAGAAAATGACTGCTACAATGTTTTAAGAATCCAGATTGTTGCCCTGGCTGGTTTGGCTCAGTGGATAGAATGTCGGCCTGCGGACTGAAGGCTCTCGGGTTTGATTCCAGTCAAGGGCACGTGCCTGGGTTGTGGGTTCAATCCCTAGTAGGGGTCATGCAGGAGGCAGCCGATCAATGATTCTCTCTCATCATTGATGTTTCTATCTCTCTCCCTTCCTCTCTGAAATCAATAAAAATGTATTTTAAAAAAATAATCCAGATTGTTTCCATTTTAATTATAATATTTTTCACAAAATAATAAATTTCACTATCACACTTGAGTTTTGTCTGGACTTGGATCTTAACCTATACCTTGAAACTAAAGTTAGGCCTACCTTAGGATATGAGGATGAAATTAGATTTGCAGTTACGTTGACTATTTTAGCCTGTGGGTTCAGTAAGGATCCGTACTTCGTCCACTTCACTTCTATAACCAAAGCCAGCGGGAGCTGGCAGACATCCTACAAAACAAAATGCTGTTAATCAGTTTGACTATTACGCCAACTGCAAGTCAAACTTAATCTGCAGTTCAGAGTTTTAATTATAAAATGTTTCACATATTACAAAATGTTCTGAACAAGAGAATGAATAGACTCTCAAAGTTCAGATAAAAACCGCTTAGAGAAAGCACATATTTTAAAGTACTCAATGCTCCAAAAACATTTTAACACCTAAAGCACAATTTTTCCATTCCTTCCAATTCCTCTGATTTCTAAAGAGGCCAGCATCACCTGGGAGTTGTAAGCCCAGGGCATGTCTGTAGAACCTTCAGGGCCTTGCCTGCTCTAACTTCCTCTATCTGTTTACCGCTACCTCCAAGATACTTGAGGAGAGAAACTGGCATTGGGTGGGGAGGAGGAAGAGAGGATGGTATTATTAACAGACAAATTAAACCCAATTGCATATCATGTTAAAATACACTTACAAGAAATGTAAGTGCCTTCTTTTCATTTATCTTATTTCATCAATTGGCAATTAAGATGTTACACTGGGTTTATAGGCAGAGTCTGAGTTGTCAAAGATACTGCCAACTCTCCACCGGAACCAAGCGCCTCCATGGAGCTGCCAGTTCAGACGACGCTGTGGGAGCTGGGCCTGAGGCCTCTGCCCCAGGGCCTCTGTTTGGGCAGCCCCAGGGGGAAAATGGTTGGTGGGTCTTCCCGATCTTTTTCCAGGCTCTAGAGTCTAGACCTCTATAGTTGGCAACTGGGATAACTGTTGAAGCTGCATGATGGTTAGAAGGGATTCCGTTGTATTATTCTATTTTTGTGTATGTTTGAAATTTTCCACAATAGCAAGGTTTTAAAAACATTTCAAGGCATGAGAAGCTAGCAGGCCTGCTAAATTTGTGCCTGCCAAAAAGGCACTGGTGGGATCCTTAGCTTGGAACTGCCTTTGAAGCAATTTGTAGGCTGAGAGATCCTTGACTATCCTGTTATTAGAAGATGCAACAAACAGCTGGTGTAACTGAGCTTAGCAGATGCTCACATGTCTGCTTCTACCTGGGTTTCCTGAAAGGTTGGCCCAAAACCCACCCCAGGCCCTAAGCTCCCTGGACCAGCACAGACCCTGGCAGTGCTAATGTCCTCGCTGCTGCGTCTCCTCCCAACCTGTTTTCCCTTCTGAGGGGGAAGTAATAACTGGATGTCTTATCTCATCTCCAAGAAGCCAGAAGCAATCTGCCTGGTTCACTGAGGCAGCAGCGCCGAGCCAAGACTTAGCAGCTGAACAGCAGGGACTGAGCAGTCACCCGTCTCTGGTAGGAAGGGCGGGATCCAAGCTGGGGAGGCGTCCTCACCCCGTCCCCATGCTATAAATATGCTAGCAGATAATGAAAGGCCTGAAGAGACTGTGACAAGAAAAAGCTGGGCAATTAAAGGATAAGATGGAGAGCACACCTCCAGGCATGGGGGCCAGCCCACACTGACTGCTGAGACAAAAGGAAAGGGTGGGCAAAAGAATCACATGTGATCAGGAACCCATTTATAGGATGTCAAATTCCATTAAACTCTTGGGAACTTTTGAATTGAAAGCTCTCATGTGGGCCGCCTTTATAGACCAGGGAACAGCTCTGAGGATGAGGGGATGTCTCAATCTCTTTGAGACAGTCCTCACACTTGTCTCATATCCAATGCCTAGA
>NW_006294609.1:3790449-3792441 GCF_000327345.1 Myotis davidii | reverse complement strand
TACGGAGTAACCACTAGGCACCATGAATATTAATCACCTCATTAACTCAACAATCCCTATGAGGTCGGTACTACAGCCATCATTCCCACTTCACAGACAGGAAAGGGCCCAACCCCACAAAATCAATGGCCAGTGACAGCAGTGTTAACAAGGACAAAATCCGTATTCAGGGTCCGGGCCCATCTGATGGTCAATCCCAGGCTCCGGCCCAGAGCCATCTACCTCCCACGGGGTGGAGCGGCACGGAAGAAAGAGAGATCGCCATTACATGGCCTTCAACTTCTCCCCCTGTACCTTCGTGTGGGGTGCCTGGGTGATGAAGTGGACAGGCACCCAGTCCAGCACATCCTGGGCCTGAGAATTTCCAAAAGAGGCCACATAATCTGGGAAGCCCTGACCCTTCAGCAGGCTCTTCACCTTCTCCACGACAAGTGGACACGTGATAGTGCTGGTCAGTCTTTGGAGAAGGAAAAAGAAGTCAATCAAATGAGGCTGTTGTTCACACCAGCATTTTTCACAGGCTCAACAACACACATGCTCTCTGTGGTTTATTTTCTCACTCTCCAAAAGGGGATTGTTTGAAAGAAGCCAAACTGTTTCTAACTTTAAAAAATAGTCATTGGCCAAGGAGATGCATACAAAACAATGTTTCTCAAACTGTGTCCCATCAAGTGGCTCTGTACCAGAAAGGTTCCATGGCCAAAGGTTTGAGAACTATTGCATACCCATGTCCCTTCTGAAGTACACTGGCATATTAAAGGCTCTGAGAAGTCCTACAGTAGGAACATGTTTTTAACTTTAATTGGTATTTCCCAAACATATTGAATCATAGACCTAACCCTACTGACATCTTGTGGAAATGTATTCTGAACCCCCCTTTCACAAATGCTGGTCTAAAATGATCAGAACTAATAACGTAAGCTCTGGCTAGGGAGCATAGTGGTTAGAGCGCCATCACAGGTTCAATTCCCGGTCAAAGGCACCTACCTGGGTTGCAGGTTTGTTCCATGGCCCCAGGGCATGTGCAGGAGGCAACCAATTGATGTTTCCCTCTCTATTTCTCTCTCCCTCAGCACCCCCCCCCCACTCTCTCTAAAAATGAATGGAAAAATATCCTTGGTGAGGATTAACAACAACAAAACAGAACTAATAATGTAAAAATGTAAATGGCGCATACTAGTCTAACCAAAATAAGGACAAAATTACCCTGGGGAGTTACAGGGTCAGAAGGGAGTGGATGGTGGGGTAGGGGGTGAAAGGGAATAGAGCCAGATTTTCATCTTCCATAGTGGGAACTCAAGAAATAATCTATAAAACTAAAATATCAAGAAATAGCGTTACATGCAGGCCATTTAAAGATTTGAAGGTAAATTTCAAAAAAATCAGCTATAAGAGTTACTACCTATGGGGTGGGGCAGGTGAGGGTAAGAACTGCTATTTTAGACTAAGCCATGCAGAGCCATTTGACATTTTACAGCAGACGCATGTTTGATAATAAAAAGGTAAATTAAAAGCAGTGCACACTCAGGCTTCCTCTCACCGGGCTTGCTATGTTGTGTGCAGTATATTAAAATGCAGACCTATAGCAAGGACTTCTAGGGGAAGTATTTTTGCTGTGAACTCAAGTGCTATGCAACCTTAAAAACAAAACATACAAAGCCTTGAGGTTTTTACTCCACTCTATTTGATTTTAAAAATGGCCGAAACCAGTTTGGCTCAGTGGATAGAGCGTCGGCCTGTGGACTGAAGGGTCCCAGGTTCGATTCCGATCGAGGGCATGTACCTGGGTTGTGGGCACATCCCCAGTGGGGGATGTGCAGGAGGCGGCTGATCGATGTTTCTCTCTCATCGATGTTTCTGACTCTCTATCTCTCTCCCTTCCTCTCTGTAAAAAAAAATATATATATATATATTTTTTAAAATGGTTGTAATAGTTTTACTTTGAACCATGACACATGGCTTATGGGTCTAAGATTTAAAATAAAAAAATTG
>NW_006294609.1:3779014-3790405 GCF_000327345.1 Myotis davidii | reverse complement strand
GCGGCTGATCGATGTTTCTCTCTCATCGATGTTTCTGACTCTCTATCTCTCTCCCTTCCTCTCTGTAAAAAATCAATAAAATATATTTTTTTAAAAAAATGGTTGTAATAGTTTTCCTTTGAACCATGACACATGGCTTATGGTTCTAAGATTTAAAATAAAAAATTATATTATAATGTATTGTCACTATTGCGATTACCTATTAATAATCATAAGGTACATTGTAGCTTTCACAGGCACTCCCATCAGCTGAGGGAAATGTCTGATTGAAAAGGGGTCGGGGGGAGCGGGATGTTTTATTTTCTGATCAACACATGCAAGTTCCAACACAAACAAGTCACTCCCTTACCTTAGTTTACAGCCAGATTGCATATTGTAACCAAATAATACTGGGGTCCGAATCCCCTCTACTGCCAGGCAGTCTTGCTCAGCTGTGCTACGAAGAATAGTAAGTTGTCCATATCTATTCATGGTCTGAATAATCCCAGACTTTCATGGAGAGTTAAGGGGTAACCGCCCAGTACGACAGCATCTGGTTCTCAGGCAGTGGCACACGTGTGACCGAGACATGAGGGAGACCCAAATATCTCTTCTCCGGCCTCTGGGGATATGACAGCTATTTCCCAGGAGATGGTGAAAGCAGTTATAACTATTTTCCTTGACTGGATCCTCAGAAGAAAAAAATCTCCAGAAACTGACCCTTCAAAATTAATTCGAAGTTTTCAAAATCACTAAATTTGTTTGAATCTCTGTGAAATTAAATACATCTACATCTCTGTCAGCTTTTCGGGGTTAAGACTTTCATTATAAACATTGACATTGTCCTGGGTCGTGCTGTTCCACCTCTAACCTCCAGTCTCCAAGGAGCCCCACGTGCTGTGTGGCCAGACCAGCCCCTCCGGAACCACCAGGGAAGCCTGTGGCCGAGACCAGCCCCTCCAGCCCACAGGCCCCTCAGCGATAAAGGGAAGCATGGCTCCCGCATGTGGACAGGGAAATCAACCTTCTCCACGGAACCAAAAGGATATCCTTTGTGAGGCTGAAATCCAGCAGCCAGCGGGAGGCCCGCAACATAACCCGGGTTTCCACTGAGAGGAACTGGCTTTGTATTTTGCTGAAAGACAATGCAGAAAAGCCCCCACGTAATTCTCACTTTAACAAGGAAGTGGCAGGGGGGGAATGAAATGCTTTTCAGAATAAAATCTGGAATTACCGACCAATAAAATAATTTCTCCCCTACTCCGAACTATAAATGTGTCTGCTGAGTGTAGGAGTACATCATGCTGTAAAGGGCAAGCTGGCATGCAAGGACTCAGTCCCCGGGGGAAAGGATGCAGGCCTCGGCCTCCTGCCTTACAAACCCAATGCTATGTGCAAGCCTTCGTTCAGTGCAAGGGGTTAGGTGTGGCAATAGTTGTAAACTGAGATTATGTTTTTCACTGACAAGTTAGGGTTTCTTTTCACTTGGCAATGAGCTACTTGTACAAAATTGATCAATCTTACCTGAATAAAATAAATTTCAAACTTTTGCTGGAGTGGAAGCTCTGCGTCGCTCACTGTTCCCAGGAGGAGAGAGAGATCGGCTTTTGTTACTTCACCTGCTTCTGTGTATGTGAGACTGTACTTTACCTAAAAACAAAAACGACACTCCAAATACACCTGTTCCCATGACATTTCTGTAGCTGTATTAATAACTCAAATAAACTATAGAGAGGAGGCTAATGCTTTCCCATTTCTCCACTTGAAGCTTTTTTCTCCTGTCCAATCAGGTAGGGGAGGTGTTATTTCGGCATCACCCCTGCTAACAAACAGGGTCATTTGAGCTTCTCCGTACCCGGTACCCGATTAGTAAGTTCCACATCAGCTGGCCTGGGCAGAATATAATCAGTCTCTGTCTGCAGTGGAAACATTAAAACAAAAGAGTGGCAACAACAACAAACTTTTATGTATCCTGTAAGTCACTGGGTTTATGGAGAAAAAGCACACGTGATTACTTCAGAGACAAAGAGGTATCCTCTAAGGCAGTGGTCAGCAAACTCATTAGTCAACAGAGCCAAATATCAACAGTATAACGATTGACATTTCTTTTGAGAGCCAAATTTTTTAAACTTAAACTATATAGGTAGGTACATTGTTTTTTTTGTGTTTTTTTTTAAATATATTTTATTGATTTTTTACAGAGAGGAAGGGAGAGAGATAGAGAGTCAGAAACATCGATGAGAGAGAGACATCGATCAGCCGCCTTCTGCACATCCCCCACCGGGGATGTGCCCGCAACCCAGGTACATGCCCTTGACCGGAATCGAACCTGGGACCTTTCAGTCCGCAGGCCGACGCTCTATCCACTGAGCCAAACAGGTTTCGGCTGTATACAACATATATTTTATTGATTTTTTACAGAGAGGAAGGGAGAGAGATAGAGCATTGTTATTAACTTAATTAGGGTGCTCCTAAGGCTTAGGAAGAGCCACACGCAAGGGGCCGAAGAGCCGCATGTGGCTTGTGAGCTGCATGTGGCTCGTGAGCCGCAGTTTGCCAACCACTGCTCTAAGGGGACAGCAGAAAGGCAAGCAGGAGGCCACATCAAGAAAAGCAATACCACAGTGTGGGCCAGAGCCCCTTTGGAAGGACATCCAGTTGAACCCCTCGGGACCATGCAGTTTGAGTCTGCCACAAACTGATGGAGCTTCCAAAGCCACTGGGCCCCTACCTCTAGAACGACCTTGGTGCAGACTTTAACAGCCCCAGCCTCTTCGACAAGAACCGGCTCCAATACGTGTGTGTCTGCCAGCCGAGTGAGCGTTTTATTTAGAGATTGAATGACGATGGACTGGACAGTGATAGGGACCTGCAAAACAAAGAAGTCCTGGCTTACCGAAGACACTACAACAGACATGAACGGGTTAAAATAACAAAACACTTGAAACGAACCTCCACTGATACACTGCCAAGTAGGGAAAAGCGTGCTATAGAACAACAGGCATGCTGTGTAATTCCACATTTGCAAAAATGTGGATATTTATATGTAAGTACATATACACGTTCACAGAGAAAATACTTAAGGATATAGCCAAAACTTTACTTGTGGTTACCTCTGAAAACATATGCTCACATACTCACACGTGTGTACAAATGTTCACAGCAGCATTTATAATAGCCACAAACTGAAAACAACCCACAGGTATATCAACGGATGACTGGATAAATACAATGTGGTATATTCATACAAAAGAATAGTATTCATCTATGAAAAGGAATACAGAACTGACACCTGCTACAACATACATGAACCTTAAGCACATGGTGCTAAACAATAGGAGCCAGGCACAAAAGGTCACATTCTGTGTGATTCCTTCTACGTGAAATGTCCAGAATAGGCAAATCCACAGAAACAGAAAATATATTAGTGGTTGCTGGGCAGAGAGAGGGGGTTGGGGAAGAATGAAGAGTGGCTGCTAATAAGCACAGGGTTTATTCTCGGAGCAGTAAGAATGTCCTGGTGATAATGGTGATGGCTGCACTACCTTGTGCATATACCCCAAACCACTAACTTGTACACTTTTAAATGGTGAGTTTTATGGAGGTGAATTATGTCTCAAACACAACCACAGAAAACTCTCATCACACCATCTAATGCATGTGTATTTTATCACCTCCAAAACTCAGCTCCCGTGGATAAATGCCCTCACTCTGTACACACACACGCACATTCTCCAACAGTCCCAGGCACACCCTGTAGTATGTGGGTGTGGCTGGCAGAAACCAAACGTCTAGGTTTTATTTTTTTAATATATTTTTATTGATTTCAGAGAGGAAGGGAGAGGGAGAGATAGAAACATCAATAATGAGAGAGAATCATTGATTGGCTGCCTCTTGCATGCCCCCTACTGGGGATCGAGCCTGCAACCGAGCACATGCCTTTGACCAGAATTGAACCTGGGACCCTTCAGTCCAGAGGCTGACACTCTATCCACTGAACCAAATCAGCTAGGGCCAAACAGTCCAGTTTAAACAAGCTTTGGAAAAACCAATGGGAAGAACAGACTCATCTACCAGCATCCACGGGAACAGCCACAAGAATGACAATGGCAGGGCTGTTCTGGTCTCCTGCATGTCCCACTCAATCATCTCCCATCCCAAACTAAAGAACCAAAGCATCTATAATAATAAAAGCATAATATGCTAATTAGACCGGACAATCTTCCAGATGACGCCAGGCTGCGAGGGAAGCCCAGGTCCTGGGTCATCGATGAGAGAGAAACATCGATCAGCTGAGGAAGGCTTACTCTTGTGCAAATCTCATGCATCGGCCTCTAGTACTTAATAAAACTATGAAGCCATAACTTAACCTTTCACTGATGGTTCAACAGATATCGACAATGATTCCAGGCTGTCATCAGAGGCTTCACTCAATGGGGAGACTGGATCCAATTTTTATATTCCTGATTCTCTAACAGACCTGGGAAGTCACTTTTGGGAAAAAACCTTAGGCCCTGGCTGGGTAGCTGTTGGTTAGAGCATCATCTGGATATGCTAAGGTTGTGAGTTCAATCCCTGGTGAGGGCACATACAAGAATCAACCAATGAATGCATAACTAAGTGGAACAACAAATTAATCTCTCTCTCAAATCAATAAGTAAAAATTTTAAATGAAGAAACCTCTGATATTAGTTGATATGCTTGTCTTTCAGAGCACAAACTCTAACACCACACAAATCTGAGTTGGAAGTCCCAGCCTTCCACTTCCTGTGTGGCCACAGGATGCAGAGAGAATGTGCGTGAAGCCTCTAACTCAAGGTCTGGTACACAGAAGAGCTAGTCCAGTGTCATGGTCTCTATGGCCAGACAGCCTGTCCCGGCTCTGCCCCTTCCCTGCTGCATAGCCTTGGGCAAGTAATTCCTCTGTGAATCACGTGACAGAGGGGCACAATAACAGGACCCACTTCCTAGGATTGCGGAGATGACCAAAGGACTTCAGACACGTGTAGCACTTGGAACACTGCTTGGCGCACACTTCGTGCCTTTCAGTAACATCCCATTATTCCTCATAAAGGATCTTCCCTACTTGATTGAGCCAATCCCCTAGTCATTCATTCACGTAACATATAATCCAACACATACTAGGCACCGCCCTAGTACTAAGGACATATCACAGACGGCCACTGCCCCACAGACAGTTCAAGCTTTGAATGGTAGGTTCAAAGCACTTTTTAGTGACTTAGAGGTATTTGAGAGCTAGTCCAGTGACTTTCAAACTGGGTTCCTGGGAGCTGTAGAGGTTCCTCAGAGGGGCCAAACCAGCAGAGAGATGGAGAGGCCGGGCAGGCGGAGAGCTTCTGACACCACCCTTATTCCAACCAGGCGCTTTGGATTCAATCCATCTTGCACACTAGGCAGCGTTCTGTCTGAGATTTCATTTGAAGAAGCTCTGTAACTAAAACAAGTTTGAAAATTCCCTTCACAGAAGAGGAAATCCAGGCCCACACACAGTCATGTGAAGTTCAAATCACATGACTACTTCCTTTCAAATGTCGACCTCAAACACATTTGTGTCCAGAGCCTTAATGACATCAGTGGGAGTAGGATCGTTGTCCCAAGTGCGCCCTGAGTGACAGACGCTGCACAAAGAAAGCAGCTCATGCGCACTGAGGCTTATCGCCCGCTTGACAACTGGGGGTGTGAGGAGCATGTTATATGAGAAAGTCACGGCAGAGCTGACTTCTGAGTAAGGCTGGCTAACCCCACAGGCTTTGGGATACTATGGCAAGGCCATCGCCTGCATTCACAGGCCCAAGAATAAGAGGTAGAGCCACGCTCCTCCTCCTGACATACCTACAGAGACACTGGCCTCCTCACCATAGCCTGACAGGGCCCCTGGGCTGTGGGGGGATAGGCTTGGAACAGAACCTGCCCACAACTAAATGTGAAGCTACACTGGGATGCTCACCTCTCACTGGGGAAAATGTCTCTATCCTCCTCTCCTCACTGGACAGACAGCATCCTGGGGGCTAGCCCGCTCTCCTGACAAGAGACCAAGAAGGTATCAAGGGAGGCCAGAGAGCACAGAGGCCGATCACACCAACATATGACTACCAAAGGGTCATCCATGAAGTTTCCCTATTTCATTTCTGCTTGCTTTTTATTTTTGTTAACCCTCACCTGAGGATATTTTTCCACTGATTTTTAGAGAGAGTAGACGAGAGAGGGAAAGACAGAGAGAAACACATTGATTGGTTGCCTCCTGCACACATCCCGACCAGGGGCCAGGCTGTGGAGGAGCCTGCAACCAAGGTACATGCCCTTGACTGGAATTGGACCCGGGACCCTTCGGTCCACAGGTCAACGCTCTATCCACTGAGCCAAACTGGCTAGGGCTCTGCTTGCTTTTTGAGATGTGTTTTTGTTCTTGGCAGTAAGGTACTTTTCTTTTTTTTTATATATAAATATTTTATTGATATTTTTACAGAGAGGAAGGGAGAGGGATAGAGTTAGAAACATCAGTGAGAGAGAAACATTGATCAGCTGCCTCCTGCACACCCCGTACTGGGGATGTGCCCACAACCAAGGCACATGCCCCTGACCGGAATCGAACCTGGGGCCCTTAAGTCCACAGGCCGATGCTCTATCCACTGAGCCAAACCGGCCACGGCAGTAAGGTACTTTTCTAATCATAAGTATAATCATTTCCAAAGGCTCAGAAATAAGACAGTGTATAATGAACTTTCCATTAAGAAATACTCTTACCTTTGTTTTTGAATTAGGTACCTAGACAGAAAGAAACAACAAATTTTGTTAAATACAACAACAACAAAAATCATTTTTATTGCTTTTTTTTTTTCAGACTGGGGGTCAAAGGGCATATTCATCTTATTTAAGACTTCACAAAGAGGAAAACAGAATATCCTTAATCAAGACCTGCCAGCTATATCTTTTAGTACCTATGTCATAATCAAAGAGGTAACCTTACGTTTTCCTTTGATATTCACCTCCTCCAAAATGGAAGCTTAATAGACCAACCCAACAGAGCCAGTCCTAGGAAGCCTCTCTGCTTCAGGGTCATCACTCGGTATTTTCCATGCGGTCACCAGTGACACCGCCCCATGAGGAAGACATGGCTCCCACCTGCCAGTCACTCTCACTGCACTGTGCTCGCTGAAGGTCAGCGTCCTTCACAGCCTCCTCAGTGGTCTTCCTGCCTCTAGCCCAAGCCCCCTCAAGGCCACACCCCTGCCTCCTCTACACAGCCAGAGCACTCTTCCTGAAGGCCTCAGCCTCCCCTCTATAATCACAGGACACCCACCCTCTTAGGCCACTGGAGCTTCGGGGAGGGAAATGAGCAGACCATTTTGGGGAGGCCTGTGCTGAAAGAGACCTGTGCCTGTGTGCCAGAGGGAATACTTCCAGAAAACTGAGAAGGCCAACTCGCTGGAAGAATTCACAGGCCTAGATGGCTGACATGAGAAGGGAGGGGAGAAAAAAGGTTAAACTTGACTCTGAAAACTGAAGCCCAGGTGGATACTGATGCCATGGACCACTCTTCCACTACCTCCCAAAAAAGAAAATCAGGAGATCCAGGATTTCACAATAATCCCGTTTTTTAAACATTAAAAACATTTTCTCCCCTGCAGCCCTCCACGTCATCCACCAAATGGGCCAGTAGCGTCTCTCATTTATTCAGGTCAGGCTCGGGTCCCTGCGACCAGGAGGAAGGGGCCCCTTCACCACTGCGGCCTCTTGCCCTCTCCCAGCAATCCTATTTCCTGCCCTTCCCTGGTTGCTTATTTCATCTGCCAGCCAGAAAGTGGATTTTCTATCCTTTTCTGGTCCGTTTCTCAGAGAGATCTCTACTTGGTGCTAATATGATTATTTCTGTCACAGACATGAAGACGCTTTTATCATTGGAAAAGTTTTTGGTTATTAATTATTTTTTTAATTCAGGAGACAGACATTATTGGTTACCATCAAAATGAGTGAAAGAAAAAAGAAAAAATGAATAAAAGCAAAATATGAGCTAGCTAGATAAAAATAGAAATTATTTTAAGTGATTTTCCCCCAGTATGTTCAGTATCAGTATACCAAAGAACTGGAGACATTTTAAAATTTGAGTGTCAATCATGTACTTAAATTATTCTATATTTGTCATATTTTAAAAGGGTACCAAGAACAGAAAATAAACCTAACGAATCAGCTTCACTTCAAAATAATTCTTA
This sequence comes from Myotis davidii, assembly GCF_000327345.1. Lineage (NCBI taxonomy): Eukaryota > Metazoa > Chordata > Mammalia > Chiroptera > Vespertilionidae > Myotis > Myotis davidii. The sequence continues at coordinate 3,782,195 of NW_006294609.1, read as the reverse complement.
CCCTCAAAATGTTAGGGCTGCTGTAATGAGCCATGCTCAGAGCTTCCATTTCTTCGCACTGTTCCAAGTTTATACTTCTGGTGCACTTAACAGCTTGATTCATCAGAAATGCTGGAAATCATAACGTTCCCAAGGGAAAAAAATTAAAAAAGAAAATTTCAACTGTCCAATGGTAGCTATAAAATTGTAATAGAAGTAAAATTACAAAATACATTGATACAGATATGTGATATGTTTAAAATGGGGCTTAAGATTTATTTTTCATAAAGGCAACACATTCACATGATTCCAAATTGAAGATCACAAAAAGGTACTGAGAGGTCGCCCTTAGGGCCCTGGTTACCCAGCCCCAAGAGACAGCATGAAGTTTCTTGTGTATCTTTCTGAAAATATTCTATGCAAATAAAAATGTTTAAAAGTAAATATATTTTTACTATTTCCCCTTTTAGAAACAAATGCACAATATATATATCCTGCCCTTTGTTTTTTTCACTGAACAATCTTGGAGTTCAGCCTGTCTCATCCTCCTCCCTTTTTCTTTTAGGAATAATTAGTATCCTACTATAGATATGCCATCATTTATTCAGCCAGTTCCCCATGATGGATGCTTAAGTTGTCTCAAGCTTTCTGTCACAAACAATGCTACAATCTATTATTTTGCATGTGAGCCAGAGTTTCTGTAGGACCAACTCCTAGAAGAACAGCAGGGTCAAAGGGCATATTCATTTGCAACTTCAATACATACTGCTAAACTGCTCTTCACAGAGGCTGTACCAATAAATAGTCCCACCAGCTCTGTAGATGAGTGCCTACTTCCCCACAAGCCCTACATTCTTAAGCTTTGCAAGTCCATTAGATGGAAATGCTCTCAGTTCGGTTTTAATTCACGCTGGTCAACAGAATACATTTTCCTTCGCGTATCAAATGATGTTTCAGCCCTAGCTGGTTTGGCTCAGTGGATAGAGCGTCGGCCTATGGATTCAAAGGTCCTGGGTTCGATTCCGGTCAAGGGCACATGCCTGAGTTGCGGCTCCATCCCCAGTAAGGGGTGTGCAGGAGGCAGCTGATCAATGATTCTCTCTCATCATTGATGTTTCTCTCTCTCTCTCTCCCTCTCCCTTCCTCTCTGAAATTAATAAAAAAATATATTTAAAAAAATAAAATAAAATAAAATGATGTTTTAATAAGCCACAAGCTATCACCCATTGTTGGCTGGCTTCTTCCTAGTGAGGCTGGCATAAGGACGGGAAAGCCAAGCTTCCTGCCTCCCACTGCCCAGAGGATTGCTCCACAGTTCTGGGAAGCTCCTAAAAGGAGCAGCAGGGCCCACGGGAAGCAGTTGTGTGGGTTGCATCCCTGCCCGCCCCTGCTCCACCTAGGTGAGCCTGAGCAAGAAAATGAATGTTTCTCAGGTTCCCCATCTAATGACAATAACTCTACCTCAGAGGCACTGAACACAGTGAGTGCTTAATGAACATCAGCTACCGACAAACTTTAGCTCTGGTGAAGAGAGAACTTTCCCACAGATGGAGGTGTTAAACAACTCAGTGGGCTGGTTCAGTTGGGAATCCCCATCCTACAAGTATTCAAGCAGTGAATGCATGTGGCAGGAAAGATTCTGGCACCAAACAACATAATCTTTGAGGCTTCTTTCAACTCTAAGACTCTGCTTCTAGTCATGAAGCCTGTTTAATTATGATTACTATAAATTTAAAAGAAGCTAAGTTTGTTTTAAGGACAAAGAAAACGCTCTTACCTGCAGGGTTATTATCAGTGCACAGAGATGACGTAAGGGGGGAAGGAAATCTCAAAAATGAATCTGAAGTCTGCAGAAGAACCCCATACTGCAAAGAGAACCACCAACAGTTATGAAGTCATTCATTCAACATTTATTGGACACCTACTATGTGCCAAGCAGCATTTCAGACATTAGGAACACAGGGATGAGCAAAAAACAGATATGGTCCTTGCCTGAATGGAGCTTACATGTAGCTGCCCCATCCATTTCTTTTAAGGGTGCATGTTTCTTTGAATCCATGTTACTATATATTGCCTTTTTATTAAGGAATTCTTCTGGAAGGGTATATAAGAAGCTGACATAGGTGTCTGCCTCTACAGACAAGAACATGGTGGCCAGGGACAGGGGTGAGAGAGATAATTATTTTTCAACTAGAGGCCAGGTCCACGAAATTTGTGCACTGGGGGTGGGGGGGTTCCACCACCACCACCGCTGCACTTGCCAGCCATGAGCCCGGCTTCTGGCTAAGTGGTGCTCCCCCTGTGGTAGCGCACTGACCACCAGGGGGCAGTTCCTGCATTGAGCATCAGTGCATGTCATAGCAACCCGTTGTTCCGCCATTTGGTCAATTTGCATATTAGCCTTTTATTATATAGGATAGCAATACTTATTTAAATCACATTGAAAGGTTTACTAAGGAACAGATATAAAATAGCACACATCATCCCCAAGTCTATACCGCTAAATACAACTTTAAGAAGATTAGGCATCCCACCAATCCCCTCTGTTCCAGCAGCATGCCTCCAGCACTTTGCTACATTTCTTGAGGTGGAAAAGAACAAATTCTGCAGAGATAAATGCAAGCTTACCACAGAATAAATGACTTTAAACCCTATGTTAGAGCCCCGGCTGGTGTGGCTCAGTTGATTAGAGTGTCACCCCGTGTACCAAAAGGTCTTGGGTTCGATTCCTAGTCAGGGCACGTGCCTAGGTTACAGGTCCGATCCCCAGTGCAACTGAAAGATGTTTCTCTCTCACCTGATGTTTCTCTGTCTCTGTCTCTGTCTCTCTCTGTCTCTGTCTCTCTCTCAAATCAATGGACATGTCCTCGGTTGAGGATTAAAAAATAAATAAATAAAATAAAAAATAATTCCTATGTTAGAATTCAACTACTCAATTTTAATTTTCATGATCTTTGATTTATAGGTACAAACATTTATTTTTTTAAAAAATGTATTTTATTGATTTTTCACAGAGAGGAAGAGAGAGAGGTAGAGAGAGTTAGAAACATCGATGAGAGAGAAACATCGATCAGCTGCCTCTTGCACATCCCCCACCGGGGATGTGCCTGCAACCCAGGTACATGCCCTTGACCGGAATCGAACCCGGGACCCCTCAGTCCGCAGGCCGACGCTCTATCCACTGAGCCAAACCGGTCTCGGC